>NC_080602.1:21297923-21611726 GCF_027887145.1 Ammospiza caudacuta
CTCAGTATATGAGACATATGGGAGGACTGCAGGAGTGCTTTGTTGCTTGCAGAACTAAAGGAAAGAGCTGTGCCTTGATGCTGGGAGACCAACAGAAGCCTCAGTGGACAACAGGTGTCCCACCAACACTGTCAATTAGAGAGCTTCAGGCAGGAAGTAAAGGTCAGTTTTGTATCCAATTGAAATCACAAGAGAAAGGTTTGTTTGGAATAATTTAATGACCCTGAACTTGGTAGAGCTTCAGGACTTTATAGATAGAGCCCAGCCAGATGGTCCCTGGGAAGCAGGAGGCTTTGGGTTTGTTAACCATTCAAAAAGATGATGGTGGAAAACCTGGAAGATCAAGATGGAAGACAAAAGCATCATATTATTGCATCTTAATTCAACCATCACTGGCTTAACCAGGTCCAAAGGAGACAGGGGAGAACATAGTGCATTCCACAGCTCAGTTTCTGATGCAAAGCACACAAGTGTTCCTTCAGCACCTCAAAAAGTCAGGAACTAAATGTAGCCAATTCCTCTTTCAGGAAAACAAAAATCCCACTTGCCTTCCACTTTCACACAGGGAGGACCCCACAGACATGACCCCAGTACATAATTTCAAGCCCTCTCCTGCTCCACACCAGCACACTCGTCTGTGAACAAGCAGAAGGACAATCCAGAGATGACCTCCAAGGGCAGGTAATTGAAGGTTTTGTTCTACACCCAGTTCAGCTGGATTCCAGCCAGGACATGCAGCTCAATTGCTATAGAGTCACAGGCAGCAGTGCCTCCTCCTGCCAGCACAGGAGGGACAAACCTTGACTTTTATTTTCCTAGGGCTATGGCACTGAGGCCCCTGTGCACACACTTGGCTGTTTAGCCTGAGAATGGGTCCAAGGTAGTGCAAGGAAAAACTCTGAGTCCTTCCTTAAGAAATGCATTTCAAGTGTTAAACCTCTCCCTTGTGCAATCTTGTGTAAACCAGGCAGAAGGAATTCCCACAAGTCCTGATGTGGGAAGCATGTCAAGGTCCTTCCCTTTACCCTGGATTTAATTCAAAGTTTGATGGGAAGTCAAAGCCTCAGCTTATGTTTTCAGAGTACTCCATGTCCCGAGCAGAGGTTTGCAGGGATAAAACCCCATGCCTGTGAGGGAACTCTCTTGGCAAGCAGAACTAATTCTAGTAACATTGTGCTTTTGTAGATGAAAATTAAAAGAGAAGATATTTGACTACAGTGAGATTTTATGATTGTATATTTCTCTAACAACTGAAAAAGGGGAGCAAATGGAACAGCCAGAGGTCAGAGCAGTTGGTGGGGTGGAACAGCTCAACTGGACAATAGTACTGTAAGGGAAAAGCCACACTTCTGTCTGTCCCTGCAGAAAGCCAACACATTGCTAAGCATGGCCCTTCACGCTCAGAACACCATAAATAAAAACCTCAGTACAGAGACAATCCCTGTGCGAGTCAGGTAAAGCAGAGTAAAGAAGAACTTCTGTGGACAGAGGCAGCAGAGGCAGAGGGGATGTTTACCAGGGATTCCAGCATGCAAACTCAAAAACAGACTTTGTTTCCAGTAAGCCAAAACCTTTAAAAGAGGCTTTAAAGAATATTATTCCTGCCAGAACATAATTTCCCACCAGATGGCTGACCAAAAATCACACTGGTCAGCCATCACAAGGTCCTCCCACCCCAACAGAGCTGGCTCTCAACAGAGAGATTCTCATCATCCACAAGAACCAAGTCCCAGTGCTCCTTGCTTAGGAGCCTATCCCAGGACAGAGAAGCTGTGATAACCTTTCCACATGGAGTCAGGAATGAGGCATCCCAAGCCAAGCACAGGGAAAGAGGTGAGAGCAGACATGCTCCTCTCTCTGCCCTTCCCAAAGCCTTGATTCTCCTGCTCACATGAAGGATGAGATCTCTCTCTCAGTGGAGCTGTTATGCAGCTCCTGCTCTCCTGCACCAGATGAAACAAAATGACATACCTTGATCTAGGTAGGACAGGCACTGAGCTCTCTGTAGAGGCAGGCTGGGCTGGCTTGCAGCTGGGAAAGACTTTTCATCAGGAGAAACAGCAGCTGCCCTTCAAGACTCAACAGAGCCAATTTCAGCAAAGTCCTGGGACTCGTGGCCATGAAGCTGAAATGGAAGAGCCACGCTCATCTTCACAAAACAGCACAGATTCCAGTGTGGAAATCTGGGGGGCATGGTGCTGTTGCAGCTCTTTTCATTAAGTAACCAGGTGTTTAACTTCAGCATCCTGGCTAAAATCCAGCATGGAGAAAAGCACTTCCTTTCTTTACCCAGTTTTCCCCCAGCAGCTTCATGCAGGGCAGTTTCCCCCTGTCACCCTGTCACCCCAGCCCTTCAGCAGCAGGTGAGGAGCTGCTCCTCAGCCTGCCCAGCCCAAAGGTTCATGGAACCTGCTGTGTAAACACAAGGCACTATTATCTCCCCTCTCCACATGGAATCACTTTATGGAATTTATTATTATTATTTGGAGCTCAAATTGAAACCCTCTGGCCATGTATGAACACTAAGCCTGCTTAGGGAATGCAGGAAGCAGCTAAAGTGGTGAAGAGGCAAAGATTTATGACAGTCAGAAAAGAAATTTTCTTTTCTAGCAACAAGCTTCACATTCCTAATCTATTTCTGCAGATTTTGCTACTCTCTACCAAACTTCTGACAGGTCTTAAAGACTAACACTTACCATGCTGCAAGCTGCTCCTCTAAAGTCTATTTTATCATTGTTTATAACCACCTGGCTGGATTCCCTTGGTGGTATTTTTCACTCTTTCTCATAGACCCTAAAAGTATCCATATTGCCTGCACCACAGCCTTCATCTCCAGCTTTTTCCTTCCCTGTAGCACTATCTCAGCTGTTTTTAACTGGGCTCCCTTTATCTCCTCCTGAGAGCTCCCACCCTTCCTGATTCCCATTCAAATCATCACATTAGTGAGACAGGCTGACTATGGTTTTCACCTGTCACTTAAGCAGGATTGCATCCTCACCCTCTCCCTTAGCTTCAGTAAAACTTTCTTCTGCGAGAGCTTTACAAATGTATTCCTGTCCTTGATAAAATGGCATTAGGTAAGGATATAAGGGGAGGTCTGTGAAAGGAGAAAAATAGCAGTGACAATGCGTCGTCTCTCCCAAACTGTCTTTCTGAAAGCTCCAAATGGCTTTGTAACAGCATGAAAGTGCTTCCTGATTATTGCCAGGCTGAGACTCAGGAAAGCCCTCAGGGTGGACAGGAGAGGGGGAAGGAATATATAAAATCCTGCAGGGAGAAGGGGTGTGTAGAAATACTGTGGCCCCTCACACGGTCCCTGGGATGTTAGAACTGCCCCTGCAGCAGAGTTTCGAGGGGAACTCAGGGCTCCATTTCCCCCCAGCACTAAAAACTTCAAGCTATTCCCTATGCAGAAGCAGCCAAGTGGTTTTTAGGTCCCTGTGGACCCCTCCTCATGATTTTCAGCAAGATTTTATGGCAGAAGTTTCAACCAGGACTCGTCATTTTCCCGCCCAACAGTCAGACAGATCTTCCTCATTTCCAGTGACTTGTCACTTCAGATCTTCCTCTCACAGCACAGGGGGTCTGATCCCCCAAACCCAGACTGCTGGGAGAGCCTGGGGCAGACCCGGCCACCAGGGCTGGTCACAGCCACCTCTGGAGCCAGCAGCTCTGGCTGCAGGAAGGAGCACAGCTAACACAAACATCATGCTGTGTTCCCATGGCAACCCAAGTGTCATGTTCATCACCCTCTCATTTCTGGAAGGAAAAAAGACATAGGTCTGATGAGGAAAAATCCAAGAGTCCCAATGGGCTGTGCTGAGCTTGGGCAGATTTTTCATGTCATTGCTGGCACCACTCACCCCAGGCCTGCAGGGAAGGGCAGAACCCAGCCCTGTGATGGCCCATGGGTTTGAGCAGGAGAATAAATGGGATTCAAATCACCCAGCCAGATATAGACAGTTCATGTCTTGTCTGCTCTGTGTCACTTTGAAGCTAGGCATGCACAACCCACTCACCACAGCTATAGAAGTCACTAGGTGTTAGCAGGAGAGGTTTCAGCTCCAGCCATCCTATCTCCCATTTGACATGACCTGGGGATGAAGGTCCTTATCACTTGTCTTTGCTCAGTGATTTAAGAAGATGGCTGAATTTGGAATTGCTCCTCCAAGAGAGCAGAGATCTTTGTGTGCATCCATTCCCCTCCTGGACTGGGTGAGCTGCCACCATCTCATTGTCCCATGCTGATATCTGTGCCCCAGAAATCAGATCCATCTGGGATCCAACATCCCCATTAACTGTATGAGCTTCTACAGGGCAGCAATTAAAGCATTGCCACATAGATCTGTACATGGAAATTTCACCTTCCACTTCTAAGACAAATATACTAGAGATGCATCACTGGACAGTTTTGGAGCTCTCTGATGCGTTCTTGCTCGAGTCATGAGAAGATGTAAGGCTGGAGGATTCTCTTCATTCACTTTAAAATCAGTTCCACCAATTAGTAGTTCTTTTCTATGGAGAAAAAAATTAAGAGGAACTTCCAGCTTGAAGAACACAAAAGGAAGACTCCAAAAATTATGCTTGGGAGAAAGCATCTTCCTGTAAAAGGAAATTATGCTTGTGCTTGAGAGGAAAAGGGGAAGGGAAACTAGGAAGAGGATGACAGCATTCTATAGAGTGCTTGGGTAAGGCAGGAAGAAGTTGGGGCACTCCAGATTCTCTACATCCCAATGCTGAATCCAAACTCCAGGGAGGTGCAATGTTTGGATGGTTTAGTATCCTAAGTCAATGCAGATCAGGGGAAATGGATGCTCAGGGGCAGGATATATCTAAACAACACTGAAATCAAAAATATCAGTTAACTTGCTATTAATCCTTAGTTTTAACCACCAATTTTATTTTTATTTTACTTTGTTTTCCCTCCCTGAGCAGTTTTGCTGGCCCAGCAGTGAAGGGTTCAGGCGAGATTTATACCTGTCACCTTGGCTAAGAGATTGCCCATATCTGGAGCAAAGTCTTCCTCCTTAAAGACAGACAGAAACCTCATGCAGGCAGCTTTTCATGAGAACGATGAAGAGAAGCTACTTATAGGCATTCATTTGTGCTTTTATGGGAGAAGAAACTAGGCATTAAAAGTATGACAAAGGTTAAGGCAGATGGTTGCAGGAATGTAATGAAATTTTGGCCTGTTCATGACACCTACCAAGGACAGCCTGTAGGAAAGTGCTCACTATAGTCCCATGGGATTTCATCCAGGGGAGCTGCATTTTCTCCAGCTGATCTGCAGCACCACCTTGCTCAAGGCATCTGGCCATTTTACACCTTTTCTCAACTTTGAGAAACTTTAAGCAACCAAGAGATGAACATTGCTGTCATTGAGATGAACATTCCTGCCATTTCCACTGCCCAGACCTCAACTCTGAACAGAGGAGAGAGAAATAAGTTTGAAAGTTTATTATCTCCTCTTTGGACACGCCCAAATTATCAATCAGCTCTTAATACAGGTGGAAATACCTGAGAGGACATTAAGGTTCACCCTGTTGTCCTTTTATTCCACTCAGGCTAGGAACCAAAATACTGACCTTGGGGTTAGGGGATGGGAAGGATTCCATCAGCCTATAAAGGCCTGGGATCACAAATAAAATACTTCTGGATCTCCTTAACTAAACACAGCAGAGCATTCAGTCGCGCCTTGCTAAGTGGTGCTCAAGCAAAGGGGATGAGCCCTTCTGGCAAGGGAAATGTGCAATTCCCTCCTCTTGCCCCTGGAGCAGCCAGGCAGGGTCAGGGCAGCCCAGGAGAGAGATGTGCAGCCTGTTTGCTTGCTCCTGTGACTGGCTGCCCGTGCAGGAGCTGGCAGGGAGCTGGAGTGTGCCAGCCAGGTTTTCGCAAGCATGAGAAAATTCACAAATCTCACCCTGAGCTGGAAAGGGCAGATAATTGAGAAAATTGAAATTAAGAGAGAGAAAAAAAAAAAAAAAAAAAAAAGAAAAAGAAAAGGAAAAATGAGGGGAAAAAAGAAAGAACATGGAGATGAGCCAAGAGGAAACACTTCAAAGGCCCATAGCCTGCAGCCCACATTAATGACAACAAAAAGATGGGACCCTTACATTTTAATCAAAGGCAATTTTTTTTAAAAAAGGTATAATAACTCTGCCATGCAGGAGCTGGCACCCTGCCCCCAGAGGTGTTGGCAAGGCAGGCTGGCCAGAAGAAGCTGTGTCTTCCTCAGCTGCCTCCTTTCTGCACTGCCTTTGAGCATCAGTGAAAGCAAAGCGAGAGTGAGCAGGGCCTTCAGGAGAGATGCCTCGAGGGGAGAAGCTACAGGAAACCAAAGGAATTAGAAACATGACTGAAATCTAAACCCCAGCTTCCTCTGGCTGGTGCCTACGAACGCTGCATGCAGGATGTGAGCTGGGAGCCAGCTGAAGCAGCAGCAGCATGGCACCACCGGGCACTGGGGCAGACGCTGGCACTGCCTGGGCAGATCTGAGTGGAGCTATCAGGGATGGAGGTCGTGGAGAGCCTCATCTATAGAGATACAGACACCTCAAATGCCTGAGAAAGATGATTTTCTATAATCCCTGCCCTCCCTGCAACAGAGACATCCTTGTCTGCTCTCCTCAGGCAGGACCAAAGGCTGCCCTTCAATCAGTGGGGTAAATGTTCTGCACAAGAGACCAAACCAAAGCTTTTCTGGGATGCAGGCATTGGGGTCTTTGTTCCCTGGGACATCTTTGTGAAGGAAAGGGGAAAATGGAAAATGGGAAAGGAAGTAGAGCAGCACAAAACCTGAGGAAGGAAAACCAGAATAAGGCTGAGTGTGCCATAGGGTGAATAAACTCTCATCAGAAAACAACATATAATTGTTTCCATTAGTCTGAAAGAAGAGGCAGTGAGAAAAAAATTGAGAAAGGTTTACAAAGACAAAGCCTCAATTACGCTAAAAAAACCCCAACCGAACAAAAAAAAAAAAAAAAAAAAAAAAAAAAATTCCCAGAAAAACCAACCAAACAACCCCCAGAAAGAATATTTCATGTAACACTCACTTATTTACATAAAATGAAGTCAAACAATGGTGTATTTAGTTGTAGTCAGAAGCTGACATTTTTCCATGGAATTTTAAGACAGCGCCATATGTAGCCACAAGTATCAATAGTCTGGGATTCAGTGAAATTTCAATAACAGCATGAAAAAATGAAGGCCAGAAGGACCCACACCTGGATTAAACTGCTCAGCCTACTAAAGCTTGTGCCCAGGTAGCAAGGCAATGAGGAGACATCATATTTGGGTAGAGGAGCTGCAACTTGGAGAAAAAAAAAAAACAGCCCTTCCAAAAATGAAGGGCTATTCCCCCTATTCCAGCAGATGGTAAGGTGCAGTAGACAGTTTGAAAAAGAAAAATCAAATTTTTAATACACATTAGAAATTGTTAGCTTCTTTTACTTAGAAACAGCCAAGACAGTATGTTACTCAAAAAACCCCCTCTAGTGCTGAACAACAGAGGATATTTCACATGTGTTGTCTACACAGGTTGTTCAAAACCTTCAAAGGCTTGTAGTGATTTTTGATAACACCTGCAGCGTTACTACAGTCTGGGCACATTCCATAAACAAAACTCTTGGATTGTTGCAATTGCAGGCTGTTAAGAAAAGCCAGCTCTCTGCAAACACCCCTTCTCAGTCCAAGATTTTAGGGCTTGCTGAAAAGTCTAATACTGCATGAAATCAGAGTAAAGTCAGCACTTTATTCTCCCCAGAATCATACTGTGGGAAGCAGAACTTCAAGCTTCAAACAGAATATTCCTTTGCACCCAAAATCCCATTTCTACTAAATTCCCTATGAAGTGTGCTGAGGATCTTTTGATCCTCGTGCCAGCATTAGGCCTGATAAACCAAACACTGCTCTCTGTGTAGGTACACAAAGGGAGGTGTTTCTGGAGCTGCAGCTGAAAGCAACTCAGATTTTGGCAGAGTGTGCTAACATACGAGCCACAGGGGGTTTGCTTTGCAGGACCAATCTAGTTCCATTTAATTCATGAGAGTGACAAAACTTGATGAAGGAATGCTGTGCCTGAAAACTCTGCTGCCCAGTTTTAACAACCAGCCTCGTTGCAAATTTAGGTTCTCTGTCACCCTCAGACTGTCAGGGCTGCACCAGCACTATCCCCTGACACTTGTGACAAGAGGCAAGGCAGCTGTGTGATGCTGCAGAGGATAATAGGGTTTTTTTTGGTTCCCTGTAGGTGTTTAACCAAGCAGTGGCACCTCTGTGAGCCATTTTAAGGTTTGCTCACAGCTAGCTAAACCGGGAAGAATTCAGTGACCTTCAGGATATAAATAGATCCAAAGCCCCTTTGTGCCTGGGGGGTGGGCAGGGGATGCTTCAGCATTTATGACCTGCAATTACTCTCCCACCCAACAGAATAGACTTTGTTGTCATTGTCTACAGCAATTACCAGGGCACTAGTGGTGTCAATTTTAACAGGGCCAGACACAAACAATCACTCAGGTGTGCCTCTGTCTCCCTCTGCCTCGGTCCCTCTGGATGCTCAGCCTGCAGAGCTCTTCCCATCAGTGGCGTGGAGTTGCCAAGCAACATTTGTCCTGTCCCTCCATGGGCCCTGCTCTTGGCTCTGTGGCACATCACTCTTTGAAGAAAAGGGGTTGTTGTGCAGAGTGAAATAACTTTCCCTCTCTCTTCTATCTTCCTACTTGATGAGGTGAAAAATGAATCATTCTGAATATGACAGGAATGCAGGATCAAATCCTGCAGTCGGTTGCTCTGGGGTAAAATCCCATTGAAAATTGTCTTTGGGGAATAAATTCGCTGTCAGATACCAAGGACCAGTGCACCATACCCAGCACACACACCCAGGATACAGCAAATATTTTTTTGCATCATACACATTAGAAAAAGCAGCTAGAAGAAGTCAAATCATTATTGGCAAATAATTTATTCAGCCACTGTCACGAAGGAATTAATCTTATCCATTATTCTCAAACATGACTCAACCAATTCCTGGAAATAACACAGCTAAAGCTTCTAGCTCTGAGCTGCAAACCCTAAGATTTAAATTCTTATTTAATTCCACAGCTCTTTCCCCCTTGTTATTATGTTCAACAGTGTGCTGCTGCTGTTCGTGCGCCAATGATACAAGGTTAGAAGGCTTAGACAGTTCAAAATGTTCTCTCTGCATCAGTAAAGCTAAAAAGTACAAAGCAGCTCTTACAACTGAGAGCACTCAGGCCATCTGGCACAGTGGCTTCAGTGTGAGCTCCCTGCTCCAGGGCTCTTGGCATCTACCTGGACATCAGCCACCAGAGAGAGAGCCCGGTCCGATCCCAGTTTCCTCTGGGATGCAGCCCCCCAGACCACCAGAATTCTCTGTATTCAGCTCTGGGGGAGTGAGACTGTCAGGGCAAAGGATGGGGTTACAGAGATGGGTGTGGGCAGCTCTGAAGCAGAGCCCTGTGCTGGAAAGGCTGAAGGTGAGGTTGGCAGATGTGATCACATAAATAAGGGTATATGAACATGGAGCTGCACTTCAACAAAGATATATGGGATTTTCTGAAAAAAAAATCAAATGGATTTTCCATTGTATTTTCTCAGTTATTTAAGTAAAATAATGCCCTTCAAGCATGACTGAGGGATTTCTTCTTGGGGTGGGTTTAAAGCTAGGAGTCCTGTCTGATCTGGTAGTTTAACTTCACTCAGAAGTTAACAAGGCAAGGAATTAGCTCAAGAAATGATCCTTTCCCAATATCTCAGGATGTAGATCCTGTGGGGGCACCTGCTTCTCTACATTTACCCTTCACAGAATAATTTAGACTAAATCACAGAATCACAGGATGGGTAAGGTTGGAAGGGACCACTGGAGATCATCTGGTCCAACCTCCAAAGCACTCAGGACTGTGCCCAGATGGCTTTTGAATATCTCCAGGGAAGGAGAAGTCACAGCCTCTCTGGACAAACTGTTCCATTGCTCAGGCACCCTCACAGGAAATGAATTCTTCCCCCTGTTCAGGTGGAACTTCCTGTGTTCCAGTTCTGCCCATTGCCTTTCATGCTATTTCTTGGCACCAGGAAGAAGAGCCTGGCTTCATCTCTGTGACACCCTCCCTTCAATACTGATAGACATTGACAAGGTTTTTTCTCATTCATCTCTTCTCCACATGCCTAACTTCTAGAAAGCTGAAGTCCTTGGAGATGAAACCTGTCTCTCATAAGTAATTCCTCAGCTAGTGTGCATCTTCCTTACAAATACTTCACATAAACCATATTACTTTAATTCTTTATAAAAAGAAAGTATTCAAAGCTTTCCTAAAGCAAAGACATATGTTATCCTCTAAGCCAATTAGCCAATAAAAGAAAGGAATTAGATCAGCTAGACAAATCCATGTTGATTCTCTTTTACCACCTTCTTATCCTATAGCAGCTAATGAATTGTTTGTTTCATAATTTGTTGAGGTTTCTCTGTAGTGACTCAGCTTAGCTGGCTGATTTAAATTTCCTGTCTTTTCTTTTTTTCTTTTCTATCCACACAAACAAATACCCTATTTGCCCTTTTCAACTCTAAAGAACCCTCTTGATATAGGAGAAGTTCTTGAAGTCTATTCCTAAGTGTTCCCAGACTGTTTTCTCTGGACAGCCTGAAGGGGAATTCCCTCAGGTCAAGCAGTTTGAATTCACTCACTCAGTGTAAGAGTTCTTTAATTCACACCCCTTGGCTCTGGCCCAATCAGTGTGACTTTTGTTATATTTATCTAGCACTGACTGTTTTGATGATAAGAGTCAAATAGGCAATGATGACTCCAACCCTTTGCTCTCCTTCTGTGGTACATGGTTTTCCAGTTTTATTCCTTCTAGCATTTTTGTAGCATATTTATAGGATTTCTTTTTTTCCCCTTGAAGCCACTTCTAGTTTATTCTTTGCCAGGACCCTTCTGATTTCATCCACACGTGCTTTGGTGTCATTCTCATCTCATTCCTCATCTGCTGCTGCTTGAACTTTCAAAAAACAATTAATTTTTTCATTTCAAGGCATTAATGAGGTCCTCACACACTTTTGGTGTTTTTCTTTTGTTCTATTCTTCTTTCTGCCTTAGGAGATCTCATCATTGCACCTCCGTTCTAATCTCTAAGTCAGTGCTTGCTGGCCTGTATTCCTTTTTCCTTGACTCAACCTACCAATTCCCCGTTGTTTCACAGCCAATTAATCCTTCTTCTGCTGTTCCTACTTTCTCTTTTCCATGTGTCTGGGAAGCTGATTAACTCATAGCTTGGTATATGTACTAAGGCTTTATATTCTTCCTGTTTAGCCCTTACACTCCTAGCCCTTGGGCAGAGACATTTCAGATGTTTACCAGATTGCTCCATTCTTCTCCCAAGTGCCTCATTTTCACCTCTATTAAATTTCCCATTTTCCTAACTCACTAACCAGCATGCTGCCTTGGTTCTTGGAAGACTGCTGCGCTGTAAAAAAAAAAAAAAAATCCAAAGTTTTTGTCGACGCTGTCCATGCTTTCACCTCAAGGATTTGTCTGGCCCACCTGTGCCACCTTCCACAGAGACCAAAGGAAACACAGCAGCCCCCTGGAAAGGAGTTAGCAGTGATCCCAGCAATGGGCAGGATTTTTATTTCAGCGATGGCAGATATATGAAGGAAGCAGCAATTAATCCTTCCTGTTTGCCTTCTCTAAGGATATCAAATTGTGTAGTAAACACTGGAGATTTAAACCTCTTTGTGACCCCTTTCACTGAAAATAAATATTAATAACCCCACTTCACAGACGGGGAAACAAACACAGCGAAAAATGGCTTTTTATGGAAATGCCGAGGCAGAGGCAGGAGCTGCCAGAGCAAGCATGGAAACCATTCAGGGAGAGCCGTCAGTCAGGCCTTGAGGAGCAAGGGGGCAGAAAACAGGGTTGTGATTGCAATTACATCAGCTGGTGAGGAGCCAGCCCCTCGGTGCCCAGAGCTCAGTTAGCCAAAGGCTATGGCAGCTTGCTGACACTGGAGTTATTGCCAGAGCATCCAACTGATGATTGTTTTTAGTGGTAGATTTGTCTTCCCTCTCACTGCTCCATGCATGAGCTGCAAGCAGCTTAATTAAAGGCTAAAAAAGCCCCTGGTGCTAAAATAGCTGCCTTGCCATCTTTCTGGAGATGGTGCTAGACTCATAGCAGGGCACTTCTTTCTGCCTTCTCCTTTCTCTCTCACTCCCTCCTGTTCCCTCACTTTTAAAAAGTGAAATAAAAGAAGCAGGAAAAATAAAATATGAAGAAAGTAGCCACAAACTGCTCCATCAACAATAATATACCATGGATCTTCCAGGACCTGCCTGAGGATGTGATTCCCTGGAGAGAAAGCCCAAGGCCAGGGATGATAGAGGCTCAAGCCTCATGAAAAGCACTCACAGACCCCAGAGCACAATGCAGCGCTGAGGATACGGACTTGGCTGCCGTTTATGGAGTGGGGAATACAGTGGCAGATTTATTCTACAGTAAAGAGGGTTGTGTCTTGGTAGCACTAATACTGACACATTATCTGGGGACGGAAGAGGATGCACAAATAGGAACAATTCTCCCATTTCTCTGCCTGTGTCTCCCCCAAATGCCCCCTACTCCTATTTCCTCCTGTTCTCTTCATTCCTCTCCTTGCACTGAGTCCTCTCCTTCCTCTCTGATTTATACCTTATTTCTTTAACCTTGTCCTTCATCTTTTCCCAATGCAATTACATGGACAAGGTTTTTAGTTCTCCAAGATTTTGCATATTATCTTCAACTGGAGCCTTATGTCCAGCCCTCTGCCTGGAAAACCATATACAAGTGTTTTCAAACAGAGGGTCAAATCCTGCTCTCACTAAAACAGGAGTGAAAGTTGCCACTCTGTAAGGATCAGGCCATGGGACAGGATGGGCTGATAACCTGATAGAAGAGGCTTTTAAAATTATCCAGTACAGCTTAAAGAGAAATGTCCTAACAAATCATCACTGCTCATCACTGAAGTGGAAACCAGTGATGGCAACTTCCACCACACCCCTGCACAGAGTAATTCCAGCTCCCCTCTCATCAGCTGAAATCAGTATAGAGCAAACACCTGGGAAGTTTTATATCCTTATTTCCCCCCTCCTTATTCCAAAAACATTCACCCACTTTCACTACTACTATATTTGCCATCTTTATCTCACAATGGAACAGAAACTGGGAGAACAAACAAATTGGTCAAGAGCACATAAGAGATCTGTGGCGAAGAAAGAAATACGAGTGTCCCAGATTGCTGCCAAACAGTCTCTGACTCAGGCTTTGCATCTCTAAGGGATGGATAGGGGCAGTGGATCTTGTCCAAGGACAGATAAGACAGGAGATAGCTCTATCACCCACATCTCTGCTGTTTGGCAGCAGCAGAGAAGCAGCAGAGGAGCAGGGCTGCTGTCTTCCCCCCTCCTTAATCTGCTTCCTGACTGCTTCAAAAACAACCCAGTGCACGGTTGTTTATTATTATTATCACTGTTATTTTCCAGAGTGCTGTAAAACTAGGGGATAGAGCACTCTGACAGCCTCATAACAAACAGCAGATAAAACTAATTAGATTTTGTTCTTCCTTCAGTTTGCTGACTTGATTCTTTTTTTTTTTATTTTATTGTTTAATTATTTATTTTTCAGCCCAGAGGTTTACACACACACACATGTATTTCACTAGGCACTGGCAAGGCATCCTTGGGATCATCTCTGGCAGGAAAGGGCTATTGTGGCCGGGAGACCCAAGAGCTGGTGAGGGGCTGAGACAGAGGGTGCAGTGTAGTGCAGGGCTCAGCTCAGCATCTTCCACCCACGTCATGTCAACTGCAGGGGGGAGGAAGGAGAGCACAGCCATTCACAGCCTCCAAGAGAGCCAGCGTGAGACAAAAAGCGTCAGTAAAAAAAGTCAATGTGCCTGGCAGGAGCCCAAAACTGCTGCAGCACTGGGGACCAGGCAGCGCCTCCAAGACACCATCTCTTCTGGCCACGATGGGAATATTTGGCTTGAGTCTCAACCTGACAGCCTTGCTGACTCTCGAGGAAGGACAAAACGCTGGGGAGCAGGGCGGCTGCCCTCTCCTCGCTCTCTCCCTCCCTTTCTCGGTGGGCTGTTTCCGAATTCTCTGGGATTAGCTAGCGGCAGCAGGGAAAGGCGCTGCTCTCGGCGCTCCGCGGGCTGCAGTGAGGTGACGGCCCCGGCGCAGGGGACAAGGGCTCCATTCACTGCGGGATACCGAACCAGAATGACAAGTGTGCAAGAATAAACAAGGCCGGAGTTAATCTAAAGTTGTTTTACACTTTGTTTTATTAAAGTCAATGCACTTCCGTTCCTCTGTGCAGAGCCTAGCTCTGCTTAATTACCATGACTCAGGGAGAATTTTAATAGCGCGGAGCGCGCAGTGCGCACGGAGGCATTCTCCTGACCTCTAGAGGTCTGTCAAAAGAAGAGGAGCGTCTGCTCCCTCTCTCCAAGTTCCTGGGAGGAAAAAAAGGAGGCAACCCACAAAACTGCTTTTCCTGGAGTTATCCAGGTGCCATTCCAAATGGTTGGTCACCCATGTGTTCCGCTGCACTTCCCCACCCTTGGGCAGGGGGTTTCTCCTGCCCGCTGCCTTCTGCAGCACCCTCACTTGCTGACAAGTTATTGGGCACAGGCATGGGATGCTGGCAGGGAGAAAAGAGTGACCAGGTTTTTGACACCACACAGCAGCATTTATGCAGGTGTGGTTGATGTACAGGGACACCGCTCCCAGCTCAGCTGCTGCATTTGGATAGCAGACACTGAAAACACCCCAAGGACTGTAGCCACATTTCTGTTCACAGAGAAAAGCAAGGCACAATTCTTCCCAAGGATTTCTGAGATTCACATTCTCTGAACCTTGGAGAAAGGGAAAACACAACTCTTATCACTTGCTGTGCCTGTGTTGTGCCGGGGTAGAATGCAATATGGAGATTGTTTATCCAAAGTGATGGTGTTTTGTTTCCTTGGCCTATCAGGGCCAAGTGTGTGTGTATGTTGGGACTGTTGGATGACAGTCACAAGATTCTGGACAGTGTGAGCACTTGTGAGCAGAGTGAGTGCTTGGCAGGTTCAGTTTAGATTAAATGTATATAGTATAGTATAATAAAGTAATTAATTAGCCTTCTGATATCCATGGAGCCCTCCTCATCATTCTCTCCCCTCCTTCAGAGTCGCCTTTGATTTACAATAGAGGACCTCTGCCATCCCCCCTTCTCCTGCAGCTCCTAGCACAGGGATCTCTGAAATGGTGCTACTGCTCATACACTTTTGGCTCCAAACACACATGGAAGATACATCTTTTATTATATCACAACTACTCTTGCACAGTTTAGTCACCAGCACAGAATTTTCCCACTGAACTGAATTTCCCCTAAGTTAAAAAAACTCAGAATGAAACAGCTAGAAAGCCAAATATTATAGCCCAAATATTTGCATCTCATTAATGAAAATGCTGATTTTAGAAAGATTTCTTTGCAATAGGGTTTACCACTGGCAAGCCCTGGTAGGCACCCTTCAGCTACTCTGGTGGCAGTGTTGGTACAGAAAGCAAAGTGGGTGCAAACATGCATGACACAGATATGTACAACAGTGTTTTTACCCTGTGTTCTGGGGATGTGCTGTGTGCTGAACACCCCAGAGCTTGGCTTTTGTATGCTGCCATCAGTACCTAGCACAGTGTCAAGCTTTTGTCATGCCAACAAACACCGGATTTTTAAGTTAATTACACACATACATTATTTCTTTATTAATAAGCTTTGAAGCAGTATTATACAAACTATTATAATGGGAACACCTGTTTCACCTCTTTTGTGTCCCTTCCCGTGAGCCGCCCTTTTATTAAAATTCAGTATGGTGTGCAACAAGCTGCATGCTAAACCAAGCAGAACAGGACATCTGTACAGAGGCACACACCACACCTAATGAATTAGTTTGGGCTAAGAAGCTCAGCTTCTAAGGACCCAAGCTGCCTGCCTTTTGAGCAGCATCCTAGAGAGATAGAGACACAGGGAGCTCTTATGTGCTAGGGAAGATTTTAAGATCTGTGGATACTGAAAACCAAGCAGAACACGAAGAAGCTTTTTATCTAAAGGGCAACCTCCTGCTGGAAAATATTGTCTAGGTGGTCTGAAGAAAGGTGCTCAGAAACACATCCAAGCATTTCATGTTCTGCACTAGGAATTCTCTTAAAAACCAGCATAAAACCAGGAAGATGACACGGTGCTTTTAATAATGCATCAATATTAATACTAATCATCACTGGTAATCACTGGAGTCCTTGCAGGCTGTAATGCTACACACACTCAGCACATTCATCCTTGTCCTTGAGCTTCACAAAGCAGTGACAGAGTTGGGAGCCTCTTGCATCTTAAAATTATCTCCATCTGGATTCAGGGCAATTCCCCATTTGCAGCAGCAGAGTCTAAGACACTTGGCAAGATCAGGCAATGTGAAGTGTGAGATGAAGTGACACGGCTTCATGCTTTAGAGATACAGAACACACGTGTGAGTTCTCTGTCTGTGCTGGATTTCAGGAACTGGGAGGCAATTTTAGGAGAAATCTAATTTTTCTCCATTTGGAGATTAAAGAAACTGTTCTGATTGATGCTTGGGCTAAATTCACTCCAGGGTTTTGCCATTTTTGCCACCATCACTAATCTATTGGTGAATTTAGCTCAGGTTTCCAGAGGATCACTATGAATTGTCACTGCTGCTGTCCTTACTGTGGCACATTGGATTTCCCATGCTGTTGCTGAGACACAACCATCTCAGAAATATGCACAGCCTGACCCAAGCTGTTGAATGCAGTGTAAGACTTCTGATCAGACAGAAATCAGAGACATGCTCTACAGCTCAAGAGAGAATGGCAACAGAGAGCTCTGCTGAAAGGCATCAATAACTGTCACTTCTCCAGGCAAAGGCTGCCTAAAGTCAGAAAAGAGAATCATCTCTGATTCCTTGGTCTCAGAATACTGTTCCTTAGGTCAATCTGTATGAAACCATGAGGCAGCCATGAAACTGGGGTTATGTTTGGGAATGGATGATCTCACATGGTACCACCTGGGCTGGTGGCCCCTCGCTCTGCCTCGGGTACAAACTGTAAGGAGTCGTTCTCAGCAGATGTATGGATACAAATTACACAAACAGACAGTCAGCTCTCCATTCAGAACCAGGAGCAACACATCTGGGAAGGGTGCTGAAGCTGGCAAACAGGCAAACACGAGCAGTGACCCATTTTCTTGCTGCTCTGCAGGTCACAGCCTAGCTCACACAGGACTGCTCTCAAACCCACGGCACAGCCCAAGCGCTGATGAGCCCAGAGGAAGAGCTGTGCTGTTGGGTGCTGGCTGGCTGGAAATGTAGAGCCCCCTCAGAGCCCTGGAGCTGCATGTCTGTCCTGTGGTCACTCCTTCATCTTCTGTCTCGGCTTCCACACACGAGAGGCACTCCTGGATCTCCTGGTCTAGCTCCAAGAATTCCTCTTCACCATCAGAGCTACAGGCAGTGTCATAATCAATCTCTTCTGCACAAGGAGGTTCATCATCAGACTCCAGGCTGCTGTTACTGCACCTTCTGCAGAAAAACCACAAGAGAGACTGGATGTCACCAAAGGAGGAGCTGTTCTCAGGGGGAAGAGCAAGCAACAGGGAAATGCTTTTTCTGGGCTCAACCTTGGCTCTGTTAATAAGGGATGAGGGGGTACTAAACAAGCTCTGGTGTGTCTTTGTGTCTGTCTCACCTATGAGAGTGATAAAATGAAGAGTGATACTCACTGACCTCTCAGGAGTAAAGCATTATCATTCCCATCACTATTACGGTTATTGCTAATACAGAAACAGACTGATTTACATACAGACAATACCATTCTTGCCTTGAGGCACTAACAAAGGTTGCAGAAGCTGAAATACAGCAGAGAAGAAGGTATTCAGTTTCCAGAAAGTTGCTGGTTTAATCATCATCCCCCTTGCTGTAGTTCCACATTTAGTGTAAGACCTAATTAATCCAGGTGGTTGAAGTGCTTTGGCATCTTTTCCTCCTGCTCTGTGGATGCTCAGAGCACTGCTAACAAGAGGCAGCACAAACACAAAACTGAGCCTCTTGGATCTTCAAGCACACTGGCTGCAGGGAGGGCAGAAGCACACGGAGAGGCTGTGCTTTGTGAAGAACATGGAAAGGCTTTGATAGCTTGACTTCCTGGGAAAGGGCCAAACTCAGAGTCAAGCCTGAATGGCTGAGGAAAAACTCTAAGTGGATGCCACAGCCACATCATCTGCCTCTCAGAAAGGCAGGTTTCCCCACCTTGGCCTCCTGCCATTTACCCAAAGGAATGGCCACAGGGGCTTTCCTTGCATGCCCCCTTTCAATGCACAGTGCATGAGGTTTGCCTGATGCAATATTTATGGCAGAAAAGTGACCACCAGACTAGATGGCTCTGGGGGTCCTTCTCCTCCCAGGCTGTCTGCATCCCATCTGGCTCTCAGCCCATCAGGGCAACTGGGCAATTTTTTGAGACCAGAAAGAAGCCTGTGTGATTTCAGTGCTGTCTGGGTCACAGTCAGGATGAATCAGGGGAAGAAGAGATACTGCATTTTTCACCTCCAGGTCAATGTTTTCAATCAGACTCAGAGCAGGGGCATGTATTGCTTTGGGGGACAGGGAAAGGAATAATAATATTCCACCTCTGGGCCAGAGTTTTTTCATTTGTCCCGAGCTGGAAGAGTGAATGGCTTGGCAGATGGAGCATACACAGCTTTAATGTGTGGTCTGCTCACTTACATGCCAGTAACCAGAATAATCTTCCAGCTTTCAGCTGTTACACAGCACGGCCAGCAAGTGATGTTTCAGAGCATACCAAAGGTGTAAAGTATTGCTTTTGGGTGTATTGATCCCTCCCCTCTTCTGCACTCCAAGAAAGGTGTAAGATTTTCCTAGGTTTGAGACTCCAGATCTTAACTGCAGAGAATTCTGCAGCAGAAACAGGCAGTGTCAACCCACATCTCCTTCTCAGGCTGATCTCTGGCTTAGTTTACTTCAAAGGCTGGGTATAAAGGATTTTCTGAAAGCTTAATAGAGCTGTACAGCTTAAAAATAAATAAAAGAATAATTATGCACTTTTACAGTTTCTGGCTCTACTTCAGTCTGCTCAGAAATCTGGGTCAGGAAGAACTCATACTGAAAATGAGGATGTGACATAAAACAAACAAACCAGGACAATCCTCCCAGCACAAACAGCAACAGTGATGGTCCCAGCAGAGTCTGACCAGTGGGTTTGATTTCTTCTTTTAATTTCCATATGCAGGCATTGCATGAATTACCATGATACTGAGTACCTATGATAACGTTCAAAGCTGACTAAACCCAGGGGAACCAGAATTTTCATTTATAAGCCCTGCTCTTGCAGATTTGCAATCAAAAAGAACCAAAGCATACCTACTTTCAATATTGCACTTGTACATTTTTAAGGAGCTGCTAATGCCATTGGGATGGAACATAGCTGTTACCCAACTCACTGATATTTTACAGATGGAGAAGCTTGCAGCCCAGGAACTGAAGGTCAAACATTTGCATTAACAGGATAATTGGGGGGAAAAAAGGTCCCTATTATTACTTAAATCTGGGAAGCCAAATAACAGGATCTTCTGAATTTTTCAATAATTAAAGTGATTTTAGGGCTGTGTTTCTGACAAAAAATGGAAAACGCCTCCTACCACAAAAACATTTTGCTAATGAAGGGAAGTCTGGAAGACAACAAACAGAGAATGAAAGGCAAAAAGTACAAAACTACCATTTCTTTACATTGAAGACAGAAGGGATATTATTTAGGAAGCAAGCACTTATTCATAAAACATTTGCCACCATCACAGGTCTCACAGTGAGCTACCAAACAACAAAGGCATGGCACCAGCCTCCCCCTGCTGCCAGCACAGGCTGCAGTCACACTGCTGACTTCAAAGTTGAGAGGATCTTCATCACATTAACAAACTCTACAAACCACTGCACTGTGTGGAACTTTACATCCCAATAACTCACTGTCTGCCGCAGAAAGATTTAAGACACATTAAAATGTGTTTTACACGTTTTACAGAGCAACACAAATGGGCTGGTTCCTAGCAGCAGGTTCTTCTGAAAGAGAGAAAGTGGCAGCATGTGGCACGTGGAGGAGCCAGCCAGTTCCACCAGCCAAGTGCCACTCCTTGCATTGCTTCCCCACATCACAGAGACCTTCCATGAAAATGGTGAAACATGGTAAGGAACAGGACTGCCAACATCTATTGACTATTGCGTTCTGCCCCAACAGAGTTTTGGGGGTTTGTTTGTTTGTTTTTGATCTGATCTTTAAAAGCTGAAAAAGAATTAGCGCGACAAAAAAGGAAACAAAAAACCAAAAGTGAAACAGCAACAAAAAACTTACCCAGGAGACATGAAACATATTTATCAAAGAATAATGATGTTGTCTTGCAGAAGGTAAACAAAGAGGAAAACCAATGACACTACATTATAGAAATTGAAGACAAATGTAGAGTATGAATACCACTGAACATGAACACAATGCAGAGGAGAGGGGGGAAGGCTGATAAATATATTCTACAACCATCAGTCCCCCAGCTTTCACAATAAAACATGGACACATTTGGTTGATCTTCAAAACCTATGGCCTCATAGCCCCCATCTATTCCAGCTGATGGGAACCACAGCAGCAATTTGCAACTTCATGATGTGATAAATAGAATTTCTTTGTTTTGATTTTTAATTTGCATATTTACTCAGATATGACTTAATCTTAATTAGTTCTCCTCTTCTATGTGGGTGTGTTTTTTTGTTTGTTCAGTTTTGGAAAGCAAGCAAGATTTGGTTCCCTGTAAAATAATTCTGGCTTTTTTGCTGGCTTAATGGGAGGAGAAGGAGAAGGGAGCCCAGTGCCTCCTTGCACAAATGGAACTTTGTGGTATGACTGGGAAACACTTCTTTTAGGTGCCTGCTGCCAACCCCTCATTCTGAGTCAGCCTGCTAGGACACAGCTGGGGAGAAAGCTCTCATGTCAGCTGTCCTGCTGAGCCACACCTCAGAACACACACTCTGCAGCTGTGGTGATGAACCAGAGCTGCACACTGCACATGGGCATGAGTGGCATCTCTCCTCCATACTTAATTTTCATCGACTCGTACATGGAAAAAACTAGAGAACCCCTGAGTGATTTCTAGCGATTTTTCACTCACATTTTGCATTTGTGGCAGGTCACTCACTCTCTGTGTATTCTGCTGGCTGGCTCAAAATAGAACCTTTCATTTTTTTTCTGCTGGAAAGAACGGGCACTGACAACTGTCCCTCTTAGGGAATCTGTGGCTGCTGCTCAGGGTTTCTGCTTGACCTTCACTTGACAGCCCTCACAGTTGCAATGCATTACAGAAGGAAGTGGAGCATTTACTTTTCTTTCATATTGCTCCTCTCACTGTTGAATTTTGTTGCAGAGAGAAACTGGAAGTGGGAGGGTTCAAATGCATCACATAAAAAGGAGAAAAAAGCTGAAGCTAGAGACCACTGCTGGTCATGGTCATACCAATGATTCTCTCTGAAGGATGTATCAACAAACAAGCAAACATGTCCTCAGCCTCTCTCTGCAATGAAAAAATAACCTCCCAGCATAACCACCCTGCCTGTAACCCTATTTTCTCCTTGTGTTAAACCTTCTCTCCATCATGGGGCATGTCCCAGTTCTTTGGAAGCTGCCCAAAGCAGGGATGTGGCTGTATATAATGAGCCAAGCACATCTCTGATACAGCTTATAGACTGAATAAGGCAGGAAATAGCTTTACTGAATTTTTTTCAAGAGATGATACATTCTTGTGTGTGAACAGAAAACAGAAAAAAAGATTTTTATGTGATTTAAAGGCCAAGTTCTCCACAGTTATAGCATTCACATGAAAGGTGTGGTTTTCCTCCACTCAGGCAGGGAGTGGAGAGCCCAGGATGTTCCCTGACCACAATTATCACCTGTGCAGAAGGGGAATTGCCCATTATTTTCCAAAGAAGTTTTACCTATTGTATGAACAGTTACCAGTGCTGGTAAATAATGTGTCCTGAAGCTTTAAAGATATGCAGTCCTCTCCATAGTGATTTGGAATTGCCTTGCCCTTCTGGCTTTCTGACATTAAAATTCCATCTACATCACCAAATCTAAAAGGGATGTGTGGTCCTGCACTGTTTTGCTTTTGAGGAAACCATATGTTTTATTAAAAGCAGGAACACTGCTTCTGAAGGCTTGTAATGAATCTAAAATGAACTTTAAGCAGACACATTTGCAGTAATCCCAGAGTACAATTCTGCCTTTAATTGCTTCAATAAAGTAGTATTTTAGGACATAAATGAAACAACTATGATGCTTGCAGGTAATTACACCTGTAAGAAATACGCTACAGCAACAAGATGCCAGCAAGGAAGGGCTTTAATTTGCCCTTTGTGTCTGGATTCGGTTGCTACAAGATGCCTTGCACACCTTGTAATGACTTTCTAATTTCTCCTTGGCTGCTCAGCAGCTCCCCAGACAGCAGCCTGGCACCCTCCTGCCTGAGGAATGCCAGACAAGGATCTGTTTAGTCCCTGACCTCACCGAGGGAGGGGACCAGCTCTGTCCTGATGCAAGATGACTCCAGCTTTGGGAGCTATTGCTTTACCCTATTGTTGCTGCACAGCAAACACTAATGATAATTTTGTAGACTCCCAAGGGACTTCCCTTCCCAAAGACCCTTTGACAAGGACTTTTGCATCACACATCTCCTGAGAAAGTGTGTGCTCAGCCCAAGGCAGTGCCAGGCGCCCTGGCTCTCAGCCCACCACAGCCCATCCTTTCACCAGCAATATAAACGTAATTAAACATGGTCTTGAATCCTGTTTGCTGTGCCTGAGACATGTTTGGTCTTGTTCTGAGTGTAGGTTGATGTTTTTGGGTTTTTTTTTCTTTTTTTCTCCCTGCTGCAAATAGCCAAGAGAAAGGTGCAATTCATCGCTAAGGCTCGAACTAATTAGTTTTTCAGAAGTTCCCAGGCTAATTGTAGACTGCAATATTTCTAATTGATTTGGCCAGATTAGAAATGGGTGTCTGGTGCACCAGTTAGATAAGCAAAGGGCAAATGGGTTTTATTTAGAAGAGAAGACAGCTTGTAAATAAAAGGAGAGCACAAAGAGGAAGAAACAGGCTGACTCCTGGCCAATACTGTCCCCTAATGTTCATTCAGGCTTGCAACAATTTAGCCCTGGGTCAGCAATTCACTTGCATCTACCATAAACTGTTCTTGTTCCCAGGAATGGCTGCCTCCAACAGCAGTGAGAAAGTGGCTGATGATGGTGTAGGGGCAGGGGAGGTGCTGGGCACACACCTCTCATCACAGTTTTCCATTTCCATCTTAGGAAATGGAAAAGCCTTCAATGAAGGCAGAGAACTGCATTTAATTGAATTACACCACTCCATTGGGACAGCTTTGATCTTTCTGTGAAAGATGAGCTTGCAGACAGGACAAGAAGGCATTTTTCTCTCATTTGAAGGGTAGCTGACATTGCATCACATTCCTGGGTTCCAGGTATCTCAGCTCAAGATCCAGGTGTGCTTCCAATGCTAACCAATAAAATTCACATATAGCTGGTCTTCAGACTTGCAGGATGGAAAAGCTGCTGAGGGGCCAGAGGCTGTGGATTCAGTCTTATGAACAATCATTAATTTCCTCCTAATGGAAGACCAATCTATATATCAGAGCAGGGCAAACACTGCATCTTTAGCATTCTTATAGCTGTAGGCTTGTAAGCATTAATAAAACCCAGTGACTTGAACAGATACAAGTCAGCCACGAAATTAAGCTCTGGCAGTTGCTGCAGACCGCAAACATAATGAGTTTTTCTTCTCTCACCCTTAGACTGTTCTTAGATCTTGTATATATATTTTTTTTCTTTAAATACATTCACATTTCAGCACAGGAAAGCACCATCCTGTGGGTATTTTATGAAAGATTTGTGAACTGGCATATTCATTTTGGTTTGTGATGATGTTTTCTTTCACATGGTACAATACCTGGCTTGGACAAACCATTAATAATTCCATTAATCTGCTGCTTGCAAGGGCAGATATGAACAGAACAGCTGCATCCCCACCACCACTGACAGGCTAAACCAGGGTACAATTTCCACTTATTATGGTGTGACGTTAATTTTAAAAGAACCTAAGCGTGGAAAACCCTGACTTTACCTCCACAGACATTCCAGGCAACCTGTTAAATTTCAGTCACACCAAGCAAGTTCAGCCACTCCACCCAAGCTGGGGGAACAGCTCATTCACCCAAAACTGGCATCCAGCACCAGCTTTTGTGTTAATTCCTTGGCAATATGAGATACGCCTGAAGAAATATCGAGACCTGACTGCCCATGTCTGTACAGCACCATATTCCTGACATTTGGGCCAAAATCCCAAGCACCAGGGCTCAAGCCCTGGGATAAAAATTTTAAGCAAGTTTAAGACTTTTATTAGAATCATATGTGATATATTTTTGTGATATATTCAGGCATTGTTGGGAAAAAAAAAAAGCTTAGAGTGTTTTGGGAAAGCACAGGCCACATGTTGCTTTTTAGATCCATATTACACTGCAACTTGGTGTTTATTTAAGGGATGGCTTAATACCAGGTCCACTGTGATCTTGTTATATTCATTAAAAATGAGATATACTCACAGGGAACAGAAGATGCTGATGTAAAATAGATGGAATAATACCCATCTACCAGGCAGCACAAGTAATGGCTTGGATTAAGAGTTTAAGGATCAGAGGAAATGCTTCCAAACCAGGTAAATTTTGGCTTTCTACAGCTTAAGCTTCCTATGGAAATATGAGCAGTCAAGGCTCCTTGTATGGGAAAATATTTAGTGAGACTACCAGAACTCATTAGGATACTAAATAATGAAAGAGCTGCTGAAAATATGATTTTGAAAGTGTTTGAGAGCTTTTCTCACAGTGTCTCTATCTCAAGCAATTTCTTCTCAAAAAGATAATCATGTTATTGATGATACTTAGCAGTCCAGCCAAAAGTAATACAGGAAGATTATTGGAATCCTTGTAATTGCTTTTAGATGCTTCCAGTAGTTGAGATATTGGCACTGTGCGTGGGGAAAGAAATGTAGAAAGATTTTGGCTTAGATGCTAAAAAATTGTACTGCTGAGGATAAAGAATGTAAAGGCAGGCAGGTTCTCCTGAGACCTTTTTTCCCTTGGTGCTCTTTCACATAATTCCACTGACTCTATCCAAGCTGTATAAGTGGTTCTATATATTTAATTTCAAAAGTCCAAGTTTTATATGTATATATCCCTTAGTTCTCTCTGAGCAACTTAAAGGATTTGGGATTTTGAAAGCACAATGTTATAAGATGACCAAGACATGTCTAGCCTGTGCCTTAGTTACATATCTGTCCTATGTGCAAGGTATTTTTGGGTCAGATAAGTACACATGCAAATATCTGTTTGCACAGAAGATGACAGATAGATATCTAATTACTTGACTGAACTAATAATTGCTGTAAATTACTAATTTCCAACCACTACACCCCGTGAAGGAGAAAAAAAACCTCTTGGCTGCTAGTTTTTCTTCATGAAAATGTATTTTTAGCTGATACGCACTCTGATGTTTCAGAGAATCTATGGCTGAGGACAAATTATGAGGTTAAATTATTATAATTTATATGTGTCCACGTATGTAAATAAGCTTAAACAAGCACGTAAATACAGCACCATCACTTATCTACCTCTCCTTAAAGACAGATAAATAACAGATATATACACATTATACACACACCCAGACACCCACATATGCACTCAGTTATGTGGTTTGCTCTGTATTCAGAGCACAGTTTTCATTACAAGACATGGGAGGTCTCAGGAGATGCTCCCACAGCTCCCTGAGAAATAACAATAGGTGATCACTGAACCTTGATGCTGTTGCATTCAAGTGGAAGCAACCTGAGGGAAAGAGCTGCTTGTGACCAGAGCAAAGCAATTCTTTGACTCCAGTCCCCAGGTGAGTGTTGACAAAGCAGGAGTTCACCTGAAAGGGAAATTAGACCATCTGTGTAGGACTGGCAGCGACTGACAGAATGAGAGGGCACAGTCCTAAGCTGTGCCAAGGGAAATATAGGTTGGATATTATAGGTTGGTATTATTATTAAAGTTTTTTACAGAAAGGGTGATAAAGTTCTGGAATGGCTGCCTGGGGAGGTGGTGGAGTCACCATCCTTGGATGTGTCTAAAAAGAGACTGGATGTGGCACTGGGTGCCATGGTTTAGTTGAGGTGTTGGGGCTGGGTTGGACTTGATGATCTTGAAGGTCTCTTCCAACCTTGTGCTTCTGTGGCTTGAGATATGTTAGGATGGTCAAGAGGCAGGCAGAAATGGTTGAGTAAAACATCCAGTGTTATCAGCTGTTTGGGAGCTTAAAGCAAGACTGTGGCTAAAGTTAAGATCTTGGATTCTCAGTAAGGAAATCAGGACATTTTCCTATTCCACATGGACCTGACTCGTTCTTGTACCTCTTAAAGTAAGGAACACACATTTTTAGAAACCCCACAATCTTGTGTGCTTCAAATGGGTAAAGAACAGGTGGGACCAAAAATACTCAACTCGGGTAAAGAGAATGATTCTTGTTCTGAAGCACCCAGAGAAGGGACAGGGTATGGCAATGCATGGAGGTTCAACAGCTGTTCTTCCACTGAATTCTGCTTTTGAGGAAAGGCTTCAGACAAATCTCAGCTTAAGTGCCACAGAAAATAATTCTTGGAGTGCACTGAAGGCAGTTAAGGCCAACATGATGGCAAAGCCCTGAAGCCTCAGAGCTTCCAGGTGATGAACATCATTTAACACGGCCACCTCTCAAAGTGACTTTGCCTATGGTCCTTTACCAAGGTCTAGTGTTATCACAGATTTCTTGGAATGGATCCAACACAAATCTGCAAAGTCACAATCCTCCTAAAAGTTACACATCTCATTCAGGGGTGCTCATCATAACTGATCTGAGAAAACTCCTGTATTGTAAAAAGTTCTGACACTGATATGGAACTTTTGGTCTCTCATCCTTTCCTGAGGAGAACAAATATATTTAATCAATATTATAGTTAGAGGGGGAAGAGAGAGACCCTGTGTGTACCCATAAGAATGAAAGACAGCAAGGGCAAGGTCAAAGAAATCTATTGTGCCTTTAAAGCAGATTGAAGTGGAGTTTATAGCAGAAATATCTGATGAAGTATGTCTGATCATAAATAATCAACAATAGATGCAGCTAAAACTTCAGCCTCTGCCGTCATCCTAAATCTCTTCTCAGACATAATGAGATTCAGATAAAACAAATCTGAATACTCATGTTCAATATCTTTCAAAACATTCTGATCAATTATGTTTTTAACACCATATGGACCCAACTCCAAAACCTTGCTTAACCTCGCTCATTACACAGCTGATTTGCATATGCTTTGGACTCCATTAAGGACAACAAAAAATGTCATCTATTGCATATAAAAGTGGCAACACTTGCTAATTCCCTGATCTTGCCAAAGCCCTGCCAGATGTTTCATGAAGAATAGCAAATATTTCATTATGTTCTCCCTGCTTCCTAAAATTTGTCTGTCAGGAGCTGCAAGGATGAACAAGAGAAACAACAGGCATGGAGAGCTGACAAAAACATGAAGCATCAGTTTCAACCTATTTCAGAGCTCAAATGGGGTTCTAAAGGGATTCTGTGTGCCAGGAGGACCTTCCAGCCAGGAAAATATGACTCCCAGTAAAGAGAGGAAAGAGGAAAAACAACAATTTGCTCTGATCTAAGGAGACAGCATTGCCTTGCAAAAAGAACAGAGTAAAGTACACATAAAAGTTGCCATTGCTGTTTGTTGTACAAGAGATCTCCAAATTCTCTTCTGTGTTCCTGTTGTAGGTATTTCATAATGTTTCACCTATATAACAGGCAGATGCAGTTTCCAAATGAATCCATTTGTAGCTTGTAGCATCTATCAACTCCCAGCAGGGAACATTTTTTAAAATCGCTGTTAACATGACTATTTTCTGAATATTTTATAAAAACCAAATTTCAAATGCCTGCCAAAATATTCTATGTGTTTTACCTGAAAGTTGCAATTATATTTTCTTTCTTTTTTCTGTATGTGAATATATATGTCTATATTTATATATGCTTACATAAATTCTAGAAAGAACACTAACCCACCATGGAAGCAAGCATATCCTGAGTGAAAGCTGAAGCAACATAAACTGACAAAAGTATTCATTTAATTATGGTGAGACATGTATTTGGATGGATGGGGCAAATTATAGCACAGCTTGCAGAGCAGTGAAACAATCACTTTACAGAGAACCACCCTGAGCATTTAACGTCACTCTCTGATTTACAACTAAAAATGATAAAAGGTCAGTTCTTGTGCACAGTGTAAGTGACTGAAAAAATATGTCAGGCTGTACATCAAAAGAAAATTAAATAATGAGGTTAAAACACTTGGTTTTCAAAGATACAGGTTCCGTATTCACTGGGCTTGCAGTCACTGTGAGCAAACTGCTTTTCTCTCTTTTCCCCAATTCCCCAATAATGGGGACACACAAGGCTCCATCACTGCACCTGTCTGCACGGCAGAGCCAAGGTGTGTCTGAAGCCTTCCAACACCTGCCTAGTCCAAATGAGGGTGCAGAGCTCTTTAATTGCATCTTCTATGTGTGTGCCCTTCTCTCCTCTGAAAGCAGTGACAAAAAGGGTGCTTAACCTTGCTGAGCAAGGTCCAAAAAGGTGCTAAACCTCACTGAGTTTGGTCCAAAAATTCCTCTCAACAAGTGACCTCAGTAAAGTAGCAAGCTTCCAGATCCATTAGGGACAGAAGTCAGTGTTCTTGATTTTGCCAGACAGGAATGAAGAGTTTAGCTGGAGGAATGATGAGGATGCAGGACTCCTGTTGACATCAAGAGTGGGGAGAGATGCTCGGTGACACCAAGGATTAGCTGCCAGATCATATTTTGAAAGAGAAATGCTGTAATTCTTGCAGTTCCGAAAACAAGTAACGTCAGAAAAGTGGAGATTGTTTAGAAGGGAAAGAAACAGCCAAAAGCTGCCAGATTTTCTGTACCCAGTGTGATTTTAAAGTGCCCAGCAATCCTGGCTGCCAGATCCAGCTCAAGCAAACAAAGGTTGAGGACTTGTGCACAATGGTTCCACTGGACCTGAAAACCTCATTAGTCACGAAATCTTGTATTTCTTGGCATTTGCCTTTGTAGTTATCTTTTCCTAGCTCCTCATTTTGTCTCTGCTTCAGAAATCTGCTTATTGCACCAAAATTAAGTGGCATCTGCTCTTCTCATGGTGGATTCTGTCTTCCAGGAACTGAAACACCAGCTGAAGAGCAGGTCCTGAGTTGTTCTGGCTCATAAGTTGTCACTAAGGTGTGGAAAGAGCCCACAGAAATTACATTTTCCAGCACAAACAGCACAGATCCAAGTGCTAGAATATACAAACACACTTCACAGAGGGGATGCATTTAGGAAGGTTATTTTCATGGATACATACAGGGTTCTTGATTGATGTGTTCTGTGATAGAATCTCTTCCTTCCCCACCAAATCATCACGGCCTCATTTTCTCTACAGACATTTCTGCTGCACCAGCAATAATGAGGTACCCCCACAGGAACATTTCAAGTAACACAAACCCTTAAAATACCCTTGCATGATGCTGAGGGGCCCAGGCTCTTGGAATGATGGAGATAATGGAATGTGGAGTAGCTGCAGCCAAGCCAGGCTGCTGCTGACTTTACCCTGAGACTCCCAGGCTCACACTGGACTTTCTCCTTTTCTGCACAGCCAACCCAGAGATAAACTGTGTCAGATTTAATGGTGCATGATACAGGCAATTCAGTATCAAGGAGAGGGGGGAAAGAAAGCATTTCTGAGGCAAGATGGGTTATCAGCTCAGCTCAAAAAGCAACCCATCAAGAAACACTGCCAAGGAGACTTCAGAAATCTATAATTTAGGTGTTACCTTAAGCCTGAAACTTTGGAAATTTCATACTTCTCACAAGCAGACTGGCAAAGCCCAGAAGGATCAGACCAGCTATCAGTCCAGATGACAAAGTAATACACTTAGTGTATATCAAGTGTTGTGCACATGAAAAGTACAGGAAAGTTGGCAACATTATACAGTTTTATCCTGCAAGGAATCAAAGCTGTTATTACACAGCAGTTTTCCAAGGGCTATTACACTCCCTTGCTTACCCACCAATCAGCTCACCTTACTGGGCTTCCCAACAGTATGAATCACTTTTAAATAACAATGCATTTGCTTTACATACAAACTTTGCAGCCTGAAACACCCCATACTGCTTTCTGAAAAGGGAAGAAGCCTGAAGATTTATCAGGAACAGGGCTGTTGATGTGCAGGAAGCTGCAGCAGCATGTCCCAGCTGAGCAGCTGAGCTCCTGAACAGCATCATTCACCACTAATTTTGCAGCCATTTCTGAGGCAGGCAATGACACTTTACTTTAAATCTTGTCATTTTCTAGAACAGAAGGCAAAGACTTCTAAAGCCAGTCAACAACCGGTGCAAAAATTTTAAGGAACTGCAGAAAAGAGAAATATGCCCTGTGTCAAAACTTGGCAAAGATGAAAGCCCTAGATCCCCAATTCTTAATACTCAGAGTATTTCTTGGTTTGCAAGTGAATAAAGATTGCTGTGCAAGGACAATCCTTCCATGGAATTACCTAATGATCTGGGTTGGAAGGGACCTTAAAGATAATCTTGTTCCAATCCTCCTTTCATTGCCAGGAACATTTTCCACTAGATCCGGTTGCTCAAAGCCTCATCCAACCTGACCTTGAACACTTCCAGGGATGGGGATTATTGGTTGATGATTACAACAGCAGTGAGAGCCTGTGGAACCTTTCATGCCAGCCTCACACCCTCACTCCAGAGATGGGTCCCGTGGCAAGGCAGGGTGCAAACTGCAGTTACTGCCAGTTGCATTTCTCTGACACACACACACGTTTGCTGGAACTGTCTGCTGTGAGTTTAGGAGGAAAAGGCTCAGAATTAAATACACAATTAAGGTTGTATTAACCTAAGCTGCTAAGGGTGAATTCCATAAGCAAAATGTGTAAATTATGTGTCCAAAGATCTGTGACTCTGCAGGAGCCCAGCCAAGCACCCCAAACCAATAGCTTTAACCTCTGGAGGTGTTTCCTCTCACGCCTTCATGCTATTATAGACATTCCCCATGCAAGAGAGGTCCATGAGGAGACAATCAAGAGAAAAGAAAATTTCCTGAGCTGTCTACTCCCTTGCTGCTTTCAAGGTCTCCCCATCCCAGAAGTTTCACATATCCTTGTCCCACACTACTCCCTATAGTCAGGAAATGCCCAATATTTCTCTCCTTACAGAGGGTCTCCTTTAAGATGGATTAAACTAAAACTCCTTAAATACAGACCTGTCAATTTCCTCTGCTGGAGACTTTGGATTTAGATATCTTTGCTCTACTGGAAAATATCCACTGATAACAAGCAATTATTATTATGAGATACATCCTTAGAGATAGAAACTGGCTGCTAGGAAAGACTGAAATGAAGGGAAGAGGAGAAAAATAAAAATACTGTTCCCACTTACCCTGACAGGGATTTAATCACCTTCCCAGCATGACATATCAAGAGTCCTTGGACAACCTCCTGAACAAGACTCAATTGACACCTATAATGTAAAGCACTTGATTTTCTCACGATAACATTAAGCATCATTACTAGAAATGGATGATACAGTTCAAAGCTAATTTCAAATTTAATTTGAAACCATTAAATATATATGTAATTGCCTCTTCCCACAAACCAGCATTTGGGCCCTGAAGGCAGCATCCATAGTAAGCTAAAAGACAGTATGTGAAACTCTTTCTGTGAGAATTAACAAGTGTGCATGAGATGCAATGATTTATAAAATACATACATGAGGCCTCTATTAGGAAGAACTGAAATCAAACATTGTGTGATTAGGGCTGTTTTAAAGCAATAGCTGTAGTGGGGAGGAGGTGCTGTAGGAGAGGAACAGAGGGTTAATGTGCTATGCTCTTCTTGCCAATGCTGTGGACCTGAATGTTCAAGTCAAGATGGAAAAAACTGAGCAAACCAACTGTGGCGTATTCCGGAAGGAATTTGGGGTGCATCATGAATCCTCAGAGAGTTCAGAGCACAAGCAAACTGTGCTGGACAAGCAGCAGACCCCTGAGAATGGACCTGTCTGCTTTAAGGGCAGTGCTGAGACTGAGAGCCTCAAAATGAGCATCCCTGGCACAGAGCTGAGCAACCAACAAAAGGAGACATCCTGCCAAAGCACAGATTAGAAAATTAGCTATGGAGGTGAACAAAACGGTAGCTGGTGCAGAATTTCAATGGGGATACAAAAAATCTCAGTCTAGAACACAGCAAGGAAATGAGCTCCCTGTGAAGCTCAGCAGAGGTGTGAAGTAAGGAAGGAGACACAGAGAGGGTGGAAAGATGTAAAGTATTAAAGCACCTGCACTGCTCAGATGACCTGGACTCCAGCAGTGCCCAGGACTGCTGATCACAGGAGCTACAATAATATTTGCCTCCTTGTTAAGGCTCTCAGTTTGATCAGCATCTGCCAAGTGTAGGAATAAGCTGAGAGCCTAGCAGGAACAGGGCTCTTGCCCAAAGCCTTTTGCAGGAGAACAGGATATTCCATACCAGGACACTCAGTAGCTCACCAAGGTCAATAAAGCAGCTGAGGACAGTTGGGAATGGGGTTACCACAGGGGCTTGTGGGGTGCAGCAGCCATGTGGGACAGACACACCCCTAAGGTCAGGCTTTGTCCAGTACAACACAATGGTGGAAATCATTTTGAAATGTGTTATCCCTTGGTAAGGCTGGATACAAAATGGGGAGCTCATATCCAGATTGTGGCCTTTTTCCAGTTCTGAAATCCAAACATTATATATTCTGGTTTCCTTATCCAGTGTTGCTTCAGTGCTTAATTATCTACCTGCTGGCCTGGCCTTTTCTGCCATACTGGTGCCAGATCATCACTGATGTGCCTATCAGGGTGAAACGAGCTCTGAACTGGGTGATAAATTGTTGTTTCTGCTGCAGCTGCTCACATCTCGTAAATGTTTAAACAGTATAATCACACACATCTCTAGTAGCTGCTTGGTTATGTTTATTTTGGATGAGGTGCTATGAAGTTCCTTAGATGTGTGTGTCAAATATTCATAGATGGCAGGCTACTGAAATATTTTTCTTTAGTATTTATTTATAGACTTTATTTATCAACAGAATCAATCTTCACGTTCCCAGATGCAACATTACTTCTTGCCTTACCCATTTTTCCCAGACACTGCCTGTCTATCTCACAATATCCCTCTCCCTGCAACATCTATTCACAGAATATCTGTGCAAGGTATCTTCCCATGGGTACTCACAGCATCCATCTCTTTAATTCCAACCATATATCCATCTAATGCTCGTCATCTCTCTGAAGCACTTGCTCTCTCTCTCTCCTCTCACCATCTCTTTATCTAGGCTATGGTATCTGTCTCTCTGTTGTGATTCTCTATCCCTTCCTCTCAGTCACTCACCAGGGTATAATTATGGATTTTGGACCACAAGAGGTTTTTCCTTTTTTTTTATTTCCTCCCCAAACTGGGCTCACAAATCACTGGTTAATTTATTTGTTTTTATGCAAAGGCTGGATGTGAGAAATGAACTCCAGAAGGGTACAAGTGCCTTTGGGTCAAAGCCTCTTTCCCAGGCTTTTTTGCTTCCCTGCTGTGTGTGAACTGTTCACTGCTGTGAGAGCTGCTGTTATCTGAGAAACTCATCTTCAAACAAAGATGCTGCAGTGACTACTGCCTCCCTGTTCTCTTCCTCTTTTCCCTTTCCAATTCCCTTTTTCTCCTATTCCCTTTTTCTCCTCCCGTGTTTCCTCTCTTCCCTCTCCCCAGTACTTCACATCCACTACTTCAAGCTTTTCCCTTCCCTTCTTTTGTCTGCTTGGTATTCCGAGGACGAAAAGTGAAAGTCCCTCCCTATTAAAAATTTACTGTCAAATAAATATTAAAGCAGGCAGGAAAATCCAGTTGGCTCTGTGTGATTTATCATGATCTGCAACACAAGACCCAGGTTTACCCACTTCACAGGGACACGAAGGACTTGGTGACCCCCAGCTCTTAGAAACCCCATGATGGGGACAGATTCCCTCCTCACCATCAGCCTGAACGAGATGGGTAGGGCAGGAGAGGAAGAATGTAAAAACTAAAACCTCTTTTTATTTTTTTTTCCTACTTTTTTTCTCTTACAGAAAAATTGACACAAAAACTGTACAAAAAATTATCAGGTCTCATGGAAATTATTGGACAGGAGAGGAAAGGAAAAAAAAAAAAGGAAAGAAAAAGAAAGAAAGCAGAGCAAACTCTATGAAAGGAGGGAGAGAAAAGCTTCCATGTCTCTGGTTTTGGTTTCCTGTGCAAAGAGCCCAGCATTTCATAATTTTTCTTCAGGCAGGGCCAGTATGGTTCAACAGCAGAATAAAACATGCAATAATTAATTAATAGGTTCACAGTTTTATGGATAGGTTTAACTCTCCCTTATTTAGAGCTGCTGGAAAAGACTGAGACAGATGCAAAGCACAACAACATGAATTAACTGGTATCAACATGGAAGGAGAAAATACTATTTTCACTGAAGTGAGCAAATTTGCTGATAGCTTAGGGACTTCAGAGGGGACCCAGATTTAATTTGAAGAGTAAAGATATTTCCCCTCCCACCACAGTCTGCCATGCCTGTGTGAGCTATAGGATTGCTAGCATGTGCCTTAGTTCCTTCACAGCAAAGGATGGGAATAACTGTGCTCCCAGCAGTGGCAATCTGCCAAATGATGACTAACTCTTAGAGAAGAGGAGTCAATGCAGCTTTCAGAGGAGGAGGCAGAAGAAAAACCCACCACTCCTTTCCCCTATATTGACTGGGACTGCCTAATAGTGTTTTAAACATGCAACATCCATGAAGGAGACACGAGCTGTGAGTGGGCAAAGCTTCTACACAGGAGCAGCCCATGAACATACCAACAGGTGTGATGTGCTTGTCTCGTAGAGAAAGAAGCTTCTTCCATGCCCAGACCTACAGCCAGGAGCAGAGCAAGAGGCAAGGAAGAGAGAAAATGGAGAATTTTGAGGTCAGGGCTCAGCTGCTCAAGAGGTTTTGTGTCCCTCCTCATGTTCACCCTTACCATGGTGGGAAGACCCAGTATGAACCACTGGAACAGGATGTGGAGGCGCTCCAAAGGTAGATCAGAAAGAACAATCCATCTTGCCTGACTTGTCTAATTTACTTATTGTGAGCAGATGGGTTATGAGGTCTGCCATCAGTGATGAATTATATTCATGATAAGTCATTCCCAGCTAATGAGGATCCATTATCATTATCTGCTAAGGAAGAGTAACGGCTTGCCAAGACAGAGTGGGGGTTTCACAGTTTCCAGGGGGAATATTCTGGGCTGGTAGCCACCTGGCTATTGAATTTTCAGGAAACTGAAAGCTTTCCAAGATGGATACCTTCTGCTTGTTTCAAGCCTTGGTTTTTAATTTCTTTGGGCAAGTTTAGGAGAGGGAATGTAAAAGGAGGTGGTGGAGGAGGAGGAAGTAAGGGAAAATAGTAGTAACTGTGTCTGATAAGACTGTGATTAAATCAAGGTCTCACTTTAATTACACTGCATTTAAATAAATTTTGCCTAGTAAGTAATTGTAATTAAACTGCAATTAAACATGTATTTATATCACCATTTCCTCCCCTGCACAGCTGTCTGTTTCCACCTCCTGTTGTTGCTGTCTACCTGCCAAAGCCTCTGAATTATCACGAGGGATTTTACATTTCCTTGGACTTCCTGGAGGAGATCTTGTGGGGGGAAAGGTTTGAGGCTCCCCCACAAGAAGCTAAAAGGAACTTCTGTTTTCAAGCTGTGTTGGAAGAATGGTGCAGCTGATGCTGTGATAAATGAGACCTGAGGAAAATGTTGAGAGGGGCAAAGGTATGAATGAAAGGAAGTAAATACCTCTTTTCCTCTCAGAGGAACGGGAAAAGAGACACATTTTCACCTCTTTGAAACTTCTTCACATTTGGGCTAGAAGTGAAACTATCCTCCTTGCCTTCTTCAGAGCACCATTGTTATGAGTTTCTTTCCTAAAGCCCCAAATCTCTGTTTACAGCATCAAGTTTGTGCATTCTTTTACATTATCTGGAGGAAAAGAGCTCACTTACCTACACAGCTGCAGGTGAGAGTCCAGACCTCAGAATACAACTCTTGAGCTCTGTTTTAAGCTTTTTAGGAGTATTCACTGACTCTAACTGTGTCTCAGTTTCCTTTATTTGCTGCTCTGAGCTCCCCACACATAACAACCCTACAGATGGTCTTTAAAGTTTACTGCAGTTCTCAACAATTGGGTTAGGAAAGTCTGTTATGGAAAAACAGGAGGTTCTAGCTATTTGAAATGAAAGCTAGTTCCTGTCAGGAACCTGAAGGCAGTAAGGAAAGGAGAAACAAAAGAAGAAATAAACAGCTGAAGGGAGAGTGATAAAAATGAGGAGGTGAACATATCACAGCAGGAAGAATGCCCAGGGCTAACGAAAGCAAACTGGTTTCTCTGCCTTACCTCCCTCCTCATCAGAGATGATGGAAAACATCTCCATTTGTGCCTCTGCTCTCACGAAGCTCTAATTAAGGGGCTGGAGAAATACCACCGTCACCCTCATCTGTTTGTGCTCAGTCGCTGAAAGGACACCATGCATCTCCCTGACAGGTAGTCATTACAGCAGGCTATGGGCACCCCTCCTCCCAGCAGAGCCCCAGCCCTCACTTAAACACCTCCAAGGAGATCCTCAATGGGCTCCTGGTGCTCCAGGGAGGTGAGCCATGGAGCCCTTATCATCATGGAAATCACTGCTGGCAGGGAAAGGGCAGCTGGTGGGGCAGAGACTGCATTCTGGACATGTTGCTTCAAAAGACACACAGCAAATGGGAGAATCTATATGTACAAATGTACAATATCTAGAAGTGCATGTGGGTGCAACGTGTGCAATAAAAAAAAATAATTGTTATCCAAAATTAGTAAACAAATCTATTTCGTTATTGACAATTTCCGTGTGACTGCTGTGTCGCACTCTTTCACTCCCTCTCTTCCTTCAGACATTTCTGTTTTCTCTCTGATTAACTGGTCTCAGGAAGGTCCTTATGGCAGTGTTGGGTGAAAAGAAAAACCAGAACAAGCATCTCAAGCTTGATTTTCTGATGTGACCAATAGTCAGCCTGATCTGGAGTAATCTGTCACGTCAAAGAATATAGATCCCAACTCTGGGACTGTCTTTTCAAACCTTTCTTTAATCTATAACCTCAGTTCTACTCTCATAAATAGGAGACAAAAGCAATGCTGCTGGAGTGATATTTATCAGAAGAATGATTGGACATTACTTTCCCTGCAGACTCACTCTGGAATCATTGTTTATTTATTGGTTTGTCAACAATATCTTTCACTCATAAACAGTCTGATCTTAATGGTATCCTTTCCACTTTCTAAATCAAAATGGGAGGAAACCCCCAAGGCTGTCATCACCCACAGTTTCCCCACACAGCATCTTTTTTAATCAGGAGCCAGGGAAAGAAATGCCACCATTTTAAGGGTACACGAACTGCTGCCCTTTCCCTTTGGCAAAATGCTGTGCACAAACCATCGAGTACATGACGACTTTCAGTTTGATTCAGCTCAACTTATAGGTGCAGTCAAAGGAGGAAAATGACTGTCATAGGTCAAAGCCCAAACCTTCCTTTCTCTTTAATGGCTCTGTGACTGCCTCAGGCTTTTTGTTTTCACTTACAGTGAACTCCAATCTGCCAGCAATTTTGTTCTGCTATTAGACAGATGGAATAATGTGAACAATTATCACCTCTGTGTGCATTCTCTGTTTCTCTTTTGATATAAATACATCTATTTGCAATCACGGATGGCCTTCAACCCCTTTAAAACAGACCTAAGACAGATCTTTTAGAAAGGAGGCTTAGACAAGAGTCTCCTGAACATTTGGGGCTCAGTGGAGATTTTCTAGAACCATCTGGATGCAATCCTTTGCAATGTGCTCCAGCACGACCCTGCTTTAGCAGGGAGGTGTATGATCCACAGATCACCCACAGTGGTCTCTTCACCCAGCATGGACAGAGGTTTTTAAGAGAAAATCTCATTTCTACCTGTGCCTGCCTGTCCCATCCACCAGCCACTGGATCCAGGCTGGGCTGCCCCTGCTGAGTGCACACTCAGTCACTTCCACAACTGAACACTCACCACGAATCCTCACTTTGGCTGATTTACTGGAATCAAAACAGACCATGATTAAAAATGAGATCAGCATCCCTTCCCTTGTGGATTATTTGTAGGCAGCACTAACAGAGCTGTTTCAATGCAGGGGCTATTTTCCTCTCAATGGTGCCCTAAACTGGTCATTTTTGCACACCACAGCATGATTGACATTCCCAATCCGAGCAAAAAATGTTTTGCTGATTTAGCCATGGAAGGAAGAAGGATCTAATTTTGAGCAAAATCCAGATATTCAGTCTGAAATCTCAGAGAGGAAAGCAGCGAGAGGAGGGGGAAAAGCAGAAGAGAAAACCTCAAAAGGTAGAGGCAGAATGCTGTGAGACATTATCCTTCATTCAGCATGCAGATGAGTTTTCCAGGCAGGAAGCAATATGGAGAAAAGGTGTCTGAGGCATCACATGCCATCTCTGCTGCCACTCACACACTTTAATTACCCCTAAATCAAGTGCAATAGCTTCCCCAGCCCTGAAATGCACGCTGCCTGTCTCCTTATACACATAATAAGGCCTGCAGGGATTTCAGAGACTTTAGCCTTGCATGTCTCATTGCTCTGATCCTGAGGCTTCTTTTAGCATAAAATCAGCAGAAAAGCACTGAGAGGCACAGCCTTATTTTAACAAATCCCTGTCCTCCTTGCCAAACCTACCTGAGCCAGTGCATGCCCAGGACTGTGATTTGGATTCTCTTGCACAGGGTATATTTGTGTACTGCTGTTTCCATATGTCATCCTGCTCTTGTTATGCTGCTCCTAACTCCACTGGTACCTACACAAGGAAGGAGTCCCAGCAGAAAATCTGCAGTATTTCTAATTTACATGAGATTTCTAGGAATGGGCAAGACCTTTTGGAAGGAAAAAAGAGAAGAATCTCCAAACATTTGTCCCCTTCCCAGCTACAAATCAAAATTAGCTCCTCCTAGGGAAATTAAGGTCACAAAAATTTAGCTGAGCTCTCTTTTTTTTTTTTTTTTTCTTTTCCTTTTCTATTTCTATCTCTGGTTCTTGGCCTTCAATTTGTTAATTACTGTGGGTGACATCCAAGGAGAAATGTTCAAAATGAAGTATTAAACACCATGAGAGGGGAATTAGTCTCAGCCACTAGAGTGGCATCTGGTTTAAACTAAATTTTGTGGCTGCTCCTCAAATCTATGAAGGGAGACAAATGATACATTGCAACCATAGGTAAATAAAGTTAATAATTTGATCATCTTTCACCCACCTCTTACTCTCTTCATGAACTACAGAGGAAGGTAGGTAACCAGCTCTATTTAGACACTCAGATTTTACAGCCAAAGGCTGTATTTTGCAAAGGTTTGTGCTGCTGAGAAAACATGCCCCAAGGAGAAGTTTGAGAAGAGAAAGAGATAGATGAAGGATATTAAAATGGTCAATGAAGAAAGAGATGAGCCTAAACTATTAAATCCATATATTCCTGCAAAGTTCAACACCAGGGCTGTCTGAACATCCTGAATTTTGGATATATATCACTGAAATAGGGAAGGTCTAGGACAGGCAAAAGATAAGTAGAAAAAACCTGTGTTTTGCTTAGGTGTTTATTGGCTTTTCTTGGCAAGAACAATGAGTGCATCACCCACAATGCAGAGTGAGAGCAATTCTTCCCCCAAAACCTTGCACAGGAGTGGGCTGGAATATAAAAGCAGTATGATCATATATTAAGGGGCAATATAGTGTTATCCTGAAAATTTCATACTGTTAATAAATTATGGTCTTACTAAGAACCATAGTATGTGGTTTGCTGGCTCAGCCTCGCAGGATTTTTGTTGTCCCAACTGAATATAAGGAGATGATCCAGAGCCAGGTTGAGCAGTCCTTGAGGAGGACACCTGGGATAAACACAGTTCCAGTGGAAGGTGTGGGCTGGGGTTTTGAGTTTGTTTTGTGAATAAATGGAACCAGAAAGCTGCCACCTGCTTGGGATGCATTTGAAAGGAGGGAGAAAGATAAATGTTGCAGGAGCTTATGATATCATAAAAACCTTATTTTTTAACTTGATTCCCGTCTTGGAGACACCCAGACACCCACAGGAAACTATTTACAGGAGGGATCTGAGAAAGGAAAGGGCAAGGAATAAGGGAATCTTTTCTACAACCAGCATAAAAGAAAGTGCATTAGAATGTGGGGGATGCAAAAAGGTTTTGAAAACTGCTTCAAAAAAATAAATTAGGTTGTAGCAGCTCTATTGATACCTGGCTTTTCTCTGTTAAACAAAACCCCAGCCCCTTCCTATTATAAATCTAGTTTAAAGCTCTCCAGCCAGCTTGTTGACCAAGACCCTCTTGCACACTTGGTCATTTTGTGCCCATGCCCAAAACCTGAAGAGGAAGAGGAGTGTTGGGGGAGGATGTCAGTTCTCTCACAGTCGTGTGAACAGTCACCACACTCACAGGCCACATTCTCATTATATCTCTCTGCTGCTACCACTACTTCCCTTCTGACTGCATTCTATCCACACTAAAATAATTGAACATAGGAAGAAAATGGGGAGCTCATTCATGATGTAGAAAGCAGCCTGGTGTGGCTTGCAAGAACTCACTGAACCCACAGGCAAAATCCACCACCTGCAGTTGTGTTCAGTTCTGGTTCTGAAGTTCTGTCACCTGAACACCAGCACTGCACTGACCCCTGTGTTTTTCAGGTACCCACTGGTACCTGACTCAAGTAATTCCCTTCTTGTTTGTCTCAGAAATGCTGAGCACAGTGTGAAAAATCAGCAAGAGCAAGGAATTCTCAGCAAATTTGAAAACAATGCCACAGGTAGGTAAATATCTCAGGCAGGAAGGAGCTGCCAAACATCAGCTCCTTGACTCCTTTGAATATTTTGTTTCTTATTTTTATGTATGCACGTGCTGTAAAGCCTGTTTATCTGTTTGCTTCTTGCCCAATGAATCTCCAAAGCCTCCTGTGCCTCAGCTATGATTCATTTCTGAACGAATTCATGAAAGGCAAATAGCATGTTTCCAGATCCACACACTTGTCTGATATTACTGGGCACTTCATCATCTGGAGGAAATTTTTTCCCACTTGTCTCAATCTTCCCTTTCCCCTCATACATGCAAAGCCATTGCCCCTGTATGCTGACCACTCAGAGATTACAAATCATTTTAAGTGGAGGAGAGGTTGAGCCCCAGCTTTGCGCTGGCTGCATTTTGTTTAAGTTGCTTGTGCTGTTCCAACATCTGTCATATCCTCCACAGCAGTGCAATCAAACTGTCAGGGCTGAGTGAAGTTCTGCTGATCCAATCTGCTCCTTCTGTGATTCCTGTCAAAGGCATCAGGAGGTGGCAGATACAGTTGTGCGCTCTTTAAACAACAGCTCTTTATTTCTGCACATTAAAGGAACTGTTATTGTTTGTTTCTTTTAAGCTCACAAAGCGTGTTCAGATGTGGCTGCAGTCACAAACCAGGCTGCACTTCCCAGGTTCCTCTGCACTCCCATGGGTCCCCAGTTTCACCTCCCACCTTCTCTTGAGAGGACAGAACATATAAATATCTCTCAGTCTTGCTGGGCTCTGTAATTCCACAAAACATCTTGGAGCACCTAGGAGGGAGTTACTTTGTGGATCCTGGATTATTATTAATGAGGTAATTAAACCAAAGAGTTGTATGGAAAGGGGAAGAGTCATATTTTAATAAGCTCCCTTCTGGATACTGCACTATGAGTTGCCAGAGAAATGTTATTCCCTCTTAACTATACCAAAAGGATCTGATACTAATTGATATTATTGATACTAATATCACTAATCACCTTGACTAAAAGGACAGGATGTTCTTTCATCATTTAAAAAGTATGTACTCTTTGATGTACCATAATAACCAAAAGAATTTGGGGGAAAAAATATTCCATTTGGGCTCTGTTAATATGCAGCATGTATTTTTAATCAGCTTTCCAGCATGATGCACCTTTTCACACTTCTGACTGAAACCTTAAACTCGTGCTGTGAAATGGAAACTTAGGGTTTTATCATTTCATAAAAGGAACCTGAATCTGAGGTGAATCATATGGTCCTGTCCCATTTCTGTGCTGGCCTCATAGCCTATGGCTTTCCCATCAGGGCAGAAAGTCTTCTAATTACAGCAAAGCACCAATGGAAAATGAAACCTAGGATGCCATTGTGCCCTCTTCTCTAATACTTGTATTGGCTGGTGACTCCTGCTGCGATGAAAAATCTGGTTCAGAAATGCTTTGATTCATTAAAGAAAAAATGTAAAAAAAAAAAGATAAAAACTCTAAGGTGACAGGTTTTTTTTTTTCCCTAATACATTTGCTTCTTTAAAAATCTTAGTTTCCAAACCTGACAGGAAAACATATTCATCTTTCCATGATTTGTTTTTACCCCCTTCCAAAGCATCCCAGCCCAGGACTGGATTATTCTGCCCTGAACAAAAAAGAATTCTGAAATTCCTGGCAGAGAGGGATCCTGTCTTGCCTATAGGCATGAAATAGGATTGGGTCCAACTTCCAGCTGGATACAGAATCTCAAAATACACACCAAGTAAACCCATAGATTTATGAGAAATTAAACCCATGAGCCCAAATGCACAAGGCTCAGGGCTCTGAAAATCCCACATGGTATGTGGTTGCCATCACTAGGAGCTGTTCTCCTTTACCTTCTTCAGTGGCTGTTCTGTAACCCCCCCTTTCCAGTTAAAGTTCACAATAGATCCCAAGGAGCGTCCCAAAGAAATGAAATTAAAGGAATGAGCACTCAGAGCATGCTTCTGAAAATCTATTTTACCTAAGCAAATACTGTATAATAATAATAATTCCAAGGTACTAGAAAAGTGAATGGCAGCCCTTCCATGAGCTCGAAGCTGAGCAGGTTGGTTCTGCCTGGGAGGGATTTTGCAGCCACTGGTTGCACATCTCCTCACACTGAGTTAACAACTCAGCCTTACTCCAGTTGTTGCTGAAATTTCTTTTGGATCATATCTGTGTTGTATGATGGAGTCCAATTGTGAGCTTTTTGGCAGCTCTATAGACTAATAAGTCTCCGCTAATTTGATTTCTTGTCTGAGAGTATACATATTTAGGAATTTACTGCTTGCTCATCTCTGAGTTCCAGTAATATGGCACAAACAAAAACAAAATCCAAGGATGACTTATAACAGGAATTTTGCTGGTCACAGGACTTCTCCTTATAAACAGGATCCATTAGACCAGATGAAATGAAAAAGCAGTCAGGGACAAAAAATTGCAGTCTCTGAGAAGTAACCACTCTCTGAGGAAGAGAAAACTGTATTAACAATTTTGACTAAAAAGATGAATTCTCAACCATTATCTCCAGCAGAACTTTTAGCAGTGCACCCATCTTACACTGTAAATGAAATGGAGTTTGGAAAATTAAATAGAAAATGGGAATCTGTGGTCGACAAGGAAAGGGAAATAAAAACATTCTCAAACTATTTTTTTTCCATATTGGAAAAGAGGAAATTAAATCTGAGTTGGCCAATTAGCCCCCACAGTCCCCAAAGGCAAGACAAGATCTTTTTTGCAGGAAAGCCTTGAGGTGAAGCCAATTCAATTAATTTCCACGGCAAAACTGTCAAGATCCAAAAAACTAGGTGGAATAATGAACTGATTAAAACTTGTAATTGCAATTCAATGGATGAAACCATTAATCACAGAGATGGCAACATTCTCTCTTTTCAAGACTGTGCTCGGATGAGTTGCCAACAAAAGGGATTGTAGGAATAAAGGGATAACACAAACTGGAAAAGGAGCATCCTGACAGAAAATTGTGTGGTTCCATGACTGACGAGAGGAAAAGAACAACCTTCCCTAAACAATAAAAGAGTATTAAAAATAAAGTTTAGGAGTATTTTATTCTTGTTCTTGATTACTTAGCTCTCAGTTGTTTACATCACTCAGCCTGAGTGCCAATGATGCAGTGAACACTCAAATCATACTCAAAGTCATTTTACCTTTAATTTAATGCATTTCTAATATATTCCTCTTACTTTTTTCTCTTTCCCAGCCCTCCACTGCAGGTGCCTTGGCCTCATCCCCATTGTGCTGACCAGCTGCTGGTGCTGGTCCCAGAGCAGGAGCTCAGGAGCGGGGAGGCCAGGCAGCTCCACACCTCCACCATCCACCATCCACACCCTCTGCTGCTTCCCAGCTGCTGCAGATGGTGCCAAAGCAGAGGGAACCAGTAAAACCAACCCCACTTCCCCTCAAACAAAACCTTATTTTAATCAAAGGCATTATTTTTATCTAAGCTTTTGGAGATAACTCCCCAGCTCGGACGAGTCACGCCATGACTTTTCATCACCTAAACTTTAACCCAACTTATTTCTCTCCTGCTACTCTTTCAAGATTAAGGCACCATGATGAAGCTCAAGAGGTCAGCAAAGTCCCTCACCCTGTGTTTTGTCAGCCCAGGTTTTTTCCTTGGCTGGCTCCTCTATATCCCCTCTCTGAAGGGAAGGGTTAGACTGCGCTGTCCCCTAAGCTGCTCAAAGTGTCAGCCAGGCTGGAGTGAGAGCTGACAGGATGATAAAGGGAAGTGGGTGGTGACACAGAGGGCCAGAAGAGGTCTAAAAATCCTGCATTTTACCAAGTGCACACTGCACATAAAACCGACCAGGAAATTAAATACAGAGCATGATAAGAAGGCACCACTGCATTCATGCCAAACCAGAATGGAAATTAGCAGAAGAGGAAAAAAACTGGATGTCACTTCATTTTGGTAGTTGATTTTTTTGGTGTGTAATATTTCCTGATGGTTGGATACCATTTAACTTAAAATTCCAATGATGTCTACAGATTTTGCAATTATCAATGGCACCACTAAGTGGCTATTTTACAAGCAAGGAAGGTTCAAACCAGGGACATGAAAATATTTCTGCTGGGAAGAAGGAATGTGAAGAAATAGGGTGAGAATGAGTGAAAGCTCCTCTCAGCTCAACAGATTCTTCCCCTGGAGAGCCCTGGAGAAGCAAAGCTTAATTAATTGGAGCACCATTGAAGCTCTGCAAAGAAAAAAGCCTATTAAGTCATGTGCTCCATCCTCCAGAGCACGGCCCAATTCCCACTGAGCTATCCAGAACAGGGCTCAGTGTCTCTGGGGGTGAGATTTCTGGAAATCCTGACTCACTGAAGCTCTTGTGCTCTCAGAAGCAAAAGAACTCCGACAACTTCGGGAAGGAAAAGGCAAAACTGCACATCTCATGGTCTGCAAGAGCCTTTTCAAGGACTGGGTCTTTGCTTAAGGAATAAAGTAGAAGACATGAGAAAAGTAGAAGCTGAAAGAAGGACAGAGGATTTTCACCTTCTCTTTGGCACTAATCAAATTCATTATTCCCTCCAAAATATGTTTCCAATCAGAATACTGCTCTTTATTTCAGATGTGAGAGCTGCAGGGATTGGTTACAGGTAGATTTTCTGTCTCTCACAAATTATTGCAGGCAACAGAAATGCAGCTATATACAAACAAGCAAGATCTGAGCTGTTTGCAAAGCTTTTTTGAACTCATTGGAGACTTACCAAACAACTGCCACCCACACCACTTAAAGAGCAAATAAATGCAGCCTTGAATTAAGTGATGCTTTAATAGACTGGCTTGCTCCCTTTCCTTTTTTTTTTTTTTTTTTTTTTAATTTATTTTGGAAGCTAGCTGCAACTTCCAAATCTTGCTCTTAATATGTAAAAATCCATTATTAATTTATTATTAGCTTATTTTGCCACTAATGATCCAAATGAAGACTTGCCTGTCAACTAACCCACGTCAAGAGAGATAAAAAAATATCTCTTTAACTTGATTTAAAGGCTACAGCTTCTAAGTTGTGGGAGCAGTGTGGGAGTTCAGAAGTTTTAGAAGCTCCAGGGACAGTTTAGAGGAATGGGTGCTTTTAGCATGAAAGGAGGGTGAATGTTTTCCTTTGCCATAGAGAAATGAAGAGCTGCACTGAGCAAATCACATTCTGGACACAACAATGCTTCCTGGAGAACCAGATGGGAGAAAAAAAAAAAAAAAAAAGTAAAAAAAAAAAAAAAGTAAAAAGGTTCACTTATTTCCATCTGGAAATAGCCTTCTTGGCACTTAACAGAGTGGAAAGCTCCCTGCCTCCAGCCTGCCTTGAGATGCCATATTTTCAAGGTGTTCTCTGAATTCTTAGTCTTGTTTTACTGAATAACACCAACAGGATTCTCAAAGCAAGCTCCCTCCCAACAGCCTTCTATGCCACAAAATTCATCTGACCTCACTGCTGCACAGGAACCCATTTCAAGCCTTCATTTTTCCAGCAGTACAAGAGTAGCTGGGAACAAGCTACTTTGTGTTCATCAAGGATACAGGGATGCACACAGGCAATATTTGACAGACTTGAGCTGAAAATCCAGTGTCCCATTCACTTGCCAAAACCTTGTCACATAGCCAGATCACAAGGGGTACAAGTCAAGGGACTGGTGATATTGGACAGGCAGTGGGATGATTCTAAGATATCTGGGCATATTAAGCACTTAATATGAAATTATAGTGCTGAGATAGGGCTCTGGGGCTTCCACACCATTGACACACCCTGGACTCTCCCTGGTTCCACTATTTTAGGATCCTGGAAAATCAACATATTTAGGAACAAGCCAATGCCAAGATCCCTTTTTAGAGTCTCCAAACTCTGCTGTTCCCTTCCAGGTGACCTCGCCAGTCTTTCTGAAACCTCCAACACTCCTGCAGGTCCCCCAGAGATCATGCTGGGATATGTTTACACTGCCTTTCACTTTTCTTTTCAAGACCTTGGCCATGTTTATTGATTTATGTTTTGTTTCCCAGCACTGTGTTTCTGCTGAAGGTGACCCCGTGCTTCCCAGACTGGAGTGTTACTCTTTCAGGGTCATGCTCTAATGCCTGCCTGGCTCCTGTAAAACATCACCCTCTGCACAGCTCCTGATGGATGTTTTGGTCAAGAGTTCTGCTTATTGCATGTCAAACATGGCTCAAAAATGAGCACAGACTGAGTGCCTTGATGAGGTGAAGCCAGGATCACATCCAAAGTTCTTTTTGTTCTAAAGGTCAACACATCAAGTTTTCCAAAAGGCTTTCCTATGGCTGTAATTCCAAATATTTTGCTCCATGTAGTCTGATTTGGAAAATCATGAGTTTGTGGAAAAAGGTGTACTAAATTAGCATGGGGCAAATAGAACTTTCTACCTTCAGATCACAAGAGGAAATCAACTTTTATCTTTAGAAACCAACTGATCTTGCCATTTCTCAGTCTTCCAGCTGCTTGTTGGCAACTGATAGAGCTCCACTGGAGCCAAGATTTCAGACAAAGAGTTCCTATAGGCAGGCCCAGCAACTCATATTTGAACTCTTTATTAAGGTTTTAATTTTAAAATGTATTAATGTGAGAGTCATGTAACCTTTACATTTAAAATTGAGTAACCAAAGTTTTTTCATTGAGTTCAAGACTGTCAGCATCCCCTCCCAGCAGACACCACACCACTATGTGTATGTGCTATGTGTATGTGCTGTACATACACCCACTTCACAGGGCTACCATCCTAATTCTCAATACTGAAAAACTTCTCAAACTAGCTCAAACATTTCCTTCACTCATCCAAACCATTGCTGCTGGTGCTACTACATTTAAAGGGAAAATAATTCCATTCTCCAAATAACTTGCATTGTTTTCTGAAGATGTTTATAGACATCGATGAAATTTCCCCCAAGCCATTTCTTTACTACACTGCAGAGCTTTGGTTCCTCACATCTCTCCTCCCTCTGTTTTTGCTATCCCTCCAAGGCATGGAATTACATGTGGAGGATAAGAATCACACACTACCACAAAGTGCTACAAAGGAGAGTAAAGTAGCAGTGCTAACAGTGCCCGTATTTGGGGTAGTCTGAGTTACAAAACACAAGGTATTCCTGTGATATAAAACAGCACAGCCCTACAAACATGAAACTGTCTTGATATACATCAGCAGAAAATCTTGTGATAAATACATCTTTATACACCCTCACAAAATGTTGTCCTATGCTTTGCTAAGGATTGGGAGGAGAAATTTATGAAGAATTACACTGTCGTATTTATAAATTAAGGTAGAGAGGACAGACAGAAGAATGGGAAAATCCAATCTAGATTTTTCTCCCAGGGAAAAAGAAATGCTCTGAAGTATAATGGAGTCAGTGTGTTTGAGTCTGCATTTTCACAGAGTAGCATAACACTGCAAAATGGGATTAGAGTGTTCACAGCAACATGATTTCTACCAGAAATCATGCAGAGCCATCCCCTTGCAATGCTGAGTCACACAGGCCATCATGAGCGAGATCTGTGAGCTCCTTCACCTGATAAACTCAAAGATGGATCCATGAAAACAGCACAACTTCATGACTTTGCTGGCAGCCCTCCATGAAAGGCCATCCTTGGAAGCCAGGCAGACATTCAGCTGGGACAGCGCTGGCACGGACCACCAATTCCCAATCACTGCCCATGCCAGTCCTCAGCTGCATGCGCTTTTCCTCATAGAAGAAAACAACAAACTTCAGTCTCCTCCCATCACCAGAAACGCTTTCAATTTTTATTTATACAGGATAAAGAGGTGTTTAATCACCAAAGAAGATAAATATAATTCTTTCCTATATTCAATAACACCCTTAAACTTTCAGTGTATTTTTGGAGTTTGGCATCTTCTGCATAAACTGACCAGATTCTGACCCTGCTCTGAAAGCATTTCATTTTGCCATAAAGACCACCAGTGAGCTCCAGTGTCTTTGTAGTCACCTGAAAGTGTACCCATAGTGTTTCCTGAAGACCCATGATACCTGATGACCCAGACATCACTTTCCCAGCTTCCCTGAGAATGTCTCTACACCTCTCTCCTTTTCTGAGAAAACACTCCTGGTTTTCATCTCTTGAAGTTTGAAACACCAAACAAACCCAAATCAGAAGAATATCAAAATGAGACAAGTCAGTGATGCAGATAAAATTCTGCCATTCTGTGTAAAAGTAGGTTTCATCCTCTGCTGGAATAATGTGCTCAGGCTTAGTCATTAAAAAGGCCAAGCAGAGACAGCAGAGGCAGAAAAAGTAGGTTGGATTATTATGCGTTATTATAGAGGGGGAAGAAAGTAATCCATTAGAAGGAAAATGAAAAGCTTCAGGATGATGAGGGGTAAAAGTAAAAGAGGGAGAGTAGACATATGAGAGAGAACTGCAGATAATGTCTAGAAGGGCAATTACTGGTTCCCTTTCTCTCTACTCTTTCCCATAACACAAGACCTGGAGGGCAACATGCAATTAAGGGCCACCCATTGAAAACATACCAAAATGAAACACTACTTAGTGTGTAATTAACCTGTGGAACTCAGTCCCACATGGCATTCTGGAGACAAAGAACTCAGAGCCCAGGAAGGATTAGACACTACTAAGAAGTGGTAAGATAGCATTTCCCATTCCACCAGCTGGATAAAAATAAAGTACAAAGAATATCAATCCTCCAGCTTCAGGGCCTAAGTTGTTCATTGTGATCAGCAGCAGGTAAAGCTCAGCAGGATGTGAAAGATGCAGTTCTGCCAGTGAAAGCTTTAGTGCACAGCCCTTTCCTGTGTGCTGCTTGTCACTTATCTCAGATGCTTATATGGCTCCTACAGCTCCAGTATAAGTTCATTACAATCAGTAACATATTCATCATCACAATAGCTTGAGAAGGCACAGAAGAACTTTTTTCCCTATTGCACAGACTGTGAACAAAAAGGTTAGGGACATGCTGGAGGTCACACAGAAGAGAGGAGCAGAGCACTGTGCTGCTCCCTGCATCCATCCTCATCACTGGACCCTCCAGCAAGGCAGACCAAAGAGCTCCTAGGCTGAAAGGAGACAGAGCTCCATTTCCAGTCCTCTGTCAAACACAGGTGTCCCAACACTAAGCACAGCAGCAATTTAATTAAACAGCATCCCTAGCACAATCCACACAATATCTATGTCAGCCAAACCATGACCACAGCTCCAGGGACTCCTCAGGTGGGACCTCCCAGCAGGTGCCTCTGACCTTGCTGACACACAGCACTAGCTCAGTAGCTGGTTTGTCCTTTGGGATGAATTCCAGCTGTGCTGGATGGCACAGTGGCTCAGCATGCAATATTTCCCTCCTGCTGTGATGCACCCATAGGGGTTTAGTGCATGCAGCCCACTCAGGGTCAGGCCACGAAGCTGCTGCATGTTTTATTTACCCAAGCAGTGCCAGCCAGTCCAATGCAACCACTCCCATGGGTTGCACAATCTACCAAACTTTTAAAGGGATAGATGTACAGAAAACAGGGCTTTCCTCCATGTGGAAACGGGCCACTTTTTGTTTTTCGGGTTTTTTTACAAATGGCTATGCATATGCACTCTGTATCATTTTTTTAAATATTATCATATATTTTAATATACTTAACAGAGTGATTTATCAGTCATTCTCTAATGATAACTACAGCACTCCTTTAACATTCCTATTTCTTTTCTTTTCTCTCTTACTCTTTAACCTTTTCTTTTCCTGGAGCAGCTTTGCCCTGAGGTGGAAATGTAAAGGTCCACCACAATCCTTACTGGAGAAAAAAGTCCCATTTGAAGCTGATTCAGTGATACAATGAATGCACAGGTCATTTTCAGAATAAAACATAAAGACACACTAACCATAAAAGTTTTATTTCCTTCTCAAGTGATAAGCATGTATGAAGGAAAGACTTTTCTTTTCGCTTTGGCCTGCAGTGGAACACTTGTTAAAAAATGTTCCTTGATACTAATCTCCAACTGGTGTTTGACTTATCTTGAACTCTCAAATGTCACCAGCTTTCAACTGGTGCTGTGAAAAGACCTAACTTACATATCTATAAAAGAGCTCTATTTTAACCAAGTCTCATTCTTTCCTCCTTCCTCTCTGCCTTTTTTCTTTCCCTCCTTTCTTTCTATCTTTTATTCTGCCACCACATTTCTGCTTTGATTTTGAGTTCTAATACAAAAAAAAAGAAAAAGGGGCAAGGGAGAAGCTATAAATTATATAAAATAAAACTATTCCTAATTTGTCTAAGCCCCCTTTAAATTAACACATTTTTCCTTACTCTGACTTAGCACAAAATTTTTAGCTAAATTTGCCTTTTAAGAGGTTGTTCTACTTCACCAGGGCAACAGCCAGCCTTTTTGAGCTGGCTAGGGATCCCAAAGAGATGCCAAGAGCACCCTGCAAAGGTGAGGAAGGTGCATCTTCAGAAATACAAAGACACGGGATGGGAAGGGAAAAGTGGATGATCACAAAGATTAGGAATGATTTAATGTCACCTGTTCCAACCTGCAGCTCTATGCTTAAGTGTTACCATAAACCAAAAATCTCTGTCACTTTAATTGTATGTCCCTGATAATGATAAATCTTCATTGCACAGTAGATTTCCATGGGCCCCCCTTCCAAAGTCAAGTAATGCAGGCAATTGGGATGCTCTTCAATAAGGGAAGCATCAAACATTCAAGGATGAAACTCAGGCTGTACCTGACAAAGATCAGTAGAAAATTGCTTCCTTAATGGGATCTTGTTATGAATCAGTAGATCAAAAATCTAATCAAGCACATTTCACCACTCACATCACAGGGAGATCACAGGCAAGTGCAAGTCACAGATTCCTTGATCATTGGCTTGATGGGCTCAAGATGATGCAAAGCTGAGTCACGCAGCTGGACAGAGGGATGCAGGAATAATGATGACATTGCCCCTTTGAGGAAAGGAAGGACTCAAATTCCATGTTCAGAAAGACTGCCAGAAATTGTCAGTGCTCCACATTATTCCTTAATCTGAAGCATCATTAGATTATTGGCTCTGAAGTTTCCACTCTGAAAAGTAATTTGGTTCTCTAATAAGGCGTCGAGGCAGGGCAGCAGTGAGCCAACATAGCACAGGAGGATAATGATATGGGTAGTTCTCTCCTTTCTACTAGTGTCTTATCCCTCAGATCTAAACACTGGACACACTTTCCATAGCACTGCTCATCTGAGCATATCAAAATGCTTTATAGATGTTCATTATAAGTAATTACCAGGCAGCACGTGTGAATAATTTACAGGATGGTAGAGAAGTGAAATTTCTACTGCTCTCACACTTTTTCCCTCTTTGCAGTTTTAACACTTTTAAAGTTTATTCTCCCTCTTTTTCTGGCCAGTGTAAATTAAGAATATCAGTAATTTGAATAGCTTGCTAAATCACATCTGTAGGTGCCTGTAGTTACAAATGCCTAACCCTAAATTTGGAACCAAATCTAAAGCAGCAACCTAAGACAGAGATCCCTTCTAGAACCAGCTGTGCCAATGGAAGGATTTCTGCCTCCAGCTGGATTGGTTTTTAGCTAACGTGAGCTGTTCCATCAGCACTAACTTAGCTTTTCTATCCAGGTAAAACATAACAGTAATCAGTAAGGAGGTGTGACCTACAAGGCAGTAAGTGGGAGAGAATCTGACTTCAAAACACACCCCACTAATATCGTGAGAAAGTCTGAGAAATTAACAGACCTGAACTCATTAAATTCAGTCAGAGTCACTTCTCAATGTATCTCATTAACACAAATACAGTTTAAGCATATGAAGATCCTTTATTGATCAACAGGGAAAAAGAAGCATTTTCTTTTCAGATTTGCTGGGGTTTTCTCCTCCATTTTCTGCAGAGATTTTACACAATCCTGTTCACTCAGTCTCTGCCTTTCATTTTTCCCAGTCAGCTTTGGGATTCCCAGGGCAGTCTACATTTAACAGTCACAAGCACTTAAGACATAACTGTGAATTGTCATAATTGTCATTTTGAGATTTTGAGCAGAGGCTGGGATTTCTGGGGTTTGTTTCCTTTTTTTCTTTTTTTTTTTTTTTTTTTTTTTCCCTACAGGATCCTAATCGCCTTTTTCATCAGAGATTTTCAAATAGCGTTGATGCTTGGGAGAGTTTAATACTTGAAAAAGAAAAGAATGGTGCCCACCTCAGACACCCAGAAGGGAAAGTGAGTCAAAGAAGCAGAACTAGAAAGGTGTGTCAAATGGCTAAAGGTGGGACACAAAGCCCAATGAAGTACAAAGCTGAACACAAAGGAGGAAGGAAAAATACAGCAGCTGTCTACCAAGCCAACACGAAAATGTTTGAAGAGTTAAAAAACCAGAAAGGAAAAAAGGAGAGAGCTTTCATGGCAGGAAAAAGAAAGGGCAAAAGAGAAAGAAGCAGCACAAAGACAACAAAGTCTTAGACACAGAGAGGAAAAAAGACATGTCCAATGACAGAACATACGGATGAAGAAAAATAACCCCAACCACAGATGGATTTCCAAGGCAACACATAGAAACCAAACAAAAATTAGAGGCAAGAAATTAATTTAAAATCTCCACAAAATAATTAAGTCCCAAAAATATATTAAAAAAAAGCAAATAACCTTTTTCAGCTTAATAAAAGCATTCATTTTCTAAAAAGGCCATTTTGCAACACAAGTTTTTCCATTCAGCTAATGTCACCCAGCTCCAGCTATTTATTCCAGGCCTCCAGGGCTAAACATAATCTATCTGTGTTTGAAATGAGAACATCTTTGTTCAAACTTTAGGCCAACAGCAACCAAAAAGGATCTCTTAGTGCTCTGGTGAAAAGAAACAGGAAGGGAACAGTAGGGGTACATTTGAGCATGATTTGAACATCAGACAGTGTCCAGTCAGTCAAGGATACCTGAGCCAAACTGCCACTTTTAATACCCGTAACTCATTGTGACACCCTAAAAATATTTCAGAATGACTCCTTCCAATGTGTAGCCCTGTAGGAACTGCAATGTGCTGTTTGTAGAGCCCTTCCAGGATTTCCAGGTCTCTGGGAAGCTGTTCTCTAGCAGGTCACTCAACTCACTGCAGTGAGGAGCATCCACACAGGACAGTAAAGGGCAGCTCATGGAAGGCTTCACCCACTGACATCTCCACTACTGCTGTGAAAACAGAGTCCAGTGTACTTTATACTTCACCATTCCAGGCCTTTGAGCCCAGCCAGGGCTCTTTTTTCTAAGTACCACAGCTGTGATTAGAGGCACAGATCAAGAGAGTGATTAACACTGCTGGAACTGCCTGACACATCTGTTTGTTATGGCACTGGGCAAGTCAGGATGCCTGGGGAATAAGCAATCTCTGGCATGGGAAGACCTATGGACAAAGGGAGAAAAGACTGTTCGTGTTGGAACACAGATCCCTTTTCCCTGTCATTGCTGCTGTCACAGCCTGGAGGCCCATGAGCATGTGTGCACCACATATCACTGCAGGAACATCAGATTCATATCAGAGCCTGGGTGGCACAGCAGGCCAATGCATCTCTCCTTCATCTCTGGGGTTAGAGGTGGAAAAAATCTGACAGTTCCAGGGTCTTTCTGTGTGGATTTCTATTTGCTTTGGACATCTATGCTCGCTTTCTCCACCCAAAGGAGATTTCATGATCAAAAGTCTTGGCAATGTCACAGGCCAGGATTTAGTAGAAATGAAAATTGCTCGAGGGGCAAAACTAGAGAAAACAGATATAAATGAAAGACTTGGATGCATCAGCAGAGCTGCATGAAAAGGCTATGATGAGAATGGCTGGAAATATCCAAGTTCAGAAGAAGAGCTGAGGAGAGCTCTGTGGAGATTTGGGACTAGCACAAGTTGCCATCCAGAATGGCAGAGGCAAAATGCTGTGGGGCCTCTGAACAGCAACACTAAAACTTCTGTTCACCTTCACAAAAATCAGGAAACATACTCAGTGTTTCAATAATTAAACAAAACACCTTACAGCAAATGCAGATTTTTAAAAGAGGGTTCTAGCTGTATGTTCTATCCCAGTTGGTTTTGGTCCACTGGTTTTAGCAGCTTCCTGAGGCATAATTGCTTCCAGTTTTGGAATGCATCAGCGTTCAGCTCACCTCCAGGCACCATTCTAAAGGAGAGAGGCAGGGTGAATTTTTTAAAAGAGCCAGATAGCAGCATTATTCTCACACGAGCCGTTACTGTTCTTTCTCACTGGAACACCTCCCTGCTGGTACTGCTGATCCGAGCCAGCCCTCACCCTGAAGGGCCCTTTACTTGTAGTCCTCACTTCACTCAGGGCTGCAAGAGCTCAGCCATGAAAGGAAGCAGTAGGCACATCCTACATCCCAGCTGCAGCTCTCCGCCTCTCTGCTCCTCCACCCAGCTGGAGAAGTTTGGCTCCACTGTGCCCTGACTCAACTAACCCAGGCTCAGACAAGCTCAGCATGAATTGTCTCAGCCCCAATGAGGCCACTGGGAATCATTTAGGGTGATGTTATTAGTGCTAACACACAACCTTTGAGTTCTTGTGTGGTGGTGTTCACAGGGGTTCTTGGATGAGGGAAGAGGCGAGAATCTGACTCCATGTTTTGGAAGGCTTGATTTATTATTTTATGATATATATTACAGTACAACTATACTAAAAGAATAGAAGAAAAGGTTTCACTAGAAGGCTAGCTAAGCTAATAATAGAAAGAAATGATAACAAAGCTATCTCGGACAGAGAGTCCGAGCCAGCTGACTGTGATTGGCCATTAATTACAAACAAACTAACATGAACCAATCACAGATGCACCTGTTGCATTCCACAGCAGCAGATAATCATAGTTTACATTTTGTTCTTTAGGCCTCTCAGCTTCTCAGGAGGAAAAATCCTAAAGAAAGGATTTTTTCATAAAAAGATGTCTGTGACATTCTTGGAGGTAATTTCATCTCTGTTTCCATAGAGTCTGCTGTGTACAGACTTGGGGAAACTGGAGCGGGATATTCCAAGTCAATCTCAGCTAAGCCTGAGAACTCCCCCCACTTCCACCTCCTTTATTTATAGCCAACAACTGGACATTGCAAGTCAATGACCATCGACAATGTGACATGTGGATCTACAGACCCAGCAAGTCTAATATCAGCTGAGCTGACAGTGCTGGATCCTGGCTATCATCAGAGGAGAGGCAAATATTCCAGCTGCCAATAGATGTGCCCTTGCACGGAGCTTACGTGGAGCACCCTTGGCCTGAGGGAGCAGTAGAAATCAATTAAAATTCTTTTTGTGCCGAATTCCTCCTACCTTTCAGCAGCTCTCTCTCCTCCTTTCTCTGCTACAACTGGACCACAAATCAGAAACTCTTTTTTGTACAGCAAACAGCTAAAGCTTTAAAGAATTAACAAGATGGCAGGAGTTTTTTTGTTTGCTGATATAATCAGGGATCTCACCTCCTTTTCAAAGCCCACAGGACCAAATGTGTGAAATCTTTCATTGATTCTGCAGCTTCCCTTTCCAATCTTGTTTGCAAAAAGCTCTTGAAATTTATCCTGCACTTGAAGAGGGCATTTACAGTCGTCACTTTTGCCTACTCTCAGCATCCATCCTCCACACAAACAGCTTCTCCCTGGAGTCAAAGAGGACATCTGATAATCTCCAGGAGGCAGGTTTGCAGTAAGGATCTGCTTACAGGGGAGGAGAAGAGACTCTGAAAGCGTGCTCCAGCTGCTCTGCCTAAATGTCCCTTCAGGGTACACTTCAGCTGACTGAGAGGAGCTCTGGCCAGACCCTGGCTGACCCCAGGATCCGTTCCTACCACAGACAGAGGTTCAGCACAGCTGAGAATCAAGCCTGAGGTCCCAAAACAGCTCAGCCCTGATACTTCTTAAACCCAGATGTCAATTAGTAGTGAATGTAAACTGCTCGAAGTGATCAGAAGACAGCAGATCATTTCTCACAGCCCACCCAAGAGCTGTACAACAGCATCAATTCTGCATTAATGAGGGCCTGGGCTGCAGCTGGGACAGCTGTCTTGAAGAACAAGGATCCCAGCTTTAGCACTAATGCTTCCAACCATGAACCCTCCCACAATTTTCAGTGTAGACTCACAAATTACTTGTTCAGCCATTGGAAAGCATTAACTGTCATATCTCCTTGAGCTTCCAAGAGTCAGACTCAAAGTAAGGTGCAGAACACGAGAGAACTGCAAGTGTGGACAGAACAATGGGACAAAAGGCAAAGTGAGAAGAAATCTCTTCAAAATAACAGTAATAAATCAGGAAAGCACTGATTCTCTGTCCACACAGTTGGTGGTATTGACAAATCATATCTCCTTTGCTTTTTCCACAATTACACTATCAACCAGGCTTCTGGAAGCAATAAAAACTCTATATCTACTGTCGGTGTACACTGAGATTTGAAATTACTTTCAATGACAAAATGCAGGCTAAAGTGCTCTCACTGGCATGTGGCAGGTCTGAGACATTAGCACCAAGAGATGCTGTGAATGAGTCCTGCTCCTTCATTGCTCTCAGAATAGCAGATGATCTCTGCTGAAAAGTCATTGTGATTTGCTGGGCAGAACCTCAGCTTAATAGGGACAAAGTACCCCCGAGTTTGAGAACAGCTTCTGCCTTCATTACAGGCTCTTCACCCACCTCCACAGACCCAGTCCTGTAACTAATGACTGCAAGAGGCTCACCACAGGCTCTGCAGAGCAGCGCTTTAGCATAACAGCAGCTGCTCATCGCTGAGTGGTGATTATCTTGTCACACCAGCACTTCCTGCTCCTAGGCAGACATGGTGAGGTTATCAGGAGAACGCCTAAAACACACATTTTTGAGAGGGAACTATGGGGTGATGGATTGTTGGAGGCTGCCAACACAGGCACAGGAGCCATTAAGACTGACTGGGGTCTGATTACAGTTTTGCATAGTGTAAAGGCACATCTGAAGATGTGTAATTTAATGGCTCATTGCTTGCTTCCTACCCAGAATTGTGCAAGAAGGAAAAACTGCCCGAGTCTGGTCGATTTGAAATCACCTGTTTGTGTTCTACTATGGAATAGTCTACAAAATCTCATTAAATACTAAGCAGGGAAAATGCTTGGCTCCCTCTGAATTGCTTCAAAGTGATCAGCCAGCAATTGAAAAGTAGAGCTGGAATTGCTGAAACATTCCCTGATATTTGCTTTTTGTAACTCCCTTGAAGTAGGAAGCCTCCATTTCATTACTCTCACTTTCCTGAAGAGAAAAAGCTATTTTCTTACGCTGTTCCTCATGCCATTTATTTTTTGCCCTGTAAAGCTCCTGCTGGTGCACTCATGTCTTGCAATACAGGACCTCTATAAACCAAGAGCTGGTGTAGGAAAATGAGTGTCACCTTCTGCCACGGAGTGACAGAGGCTGGGAAGAAGCAGCTTTTCTTTCCATAGTGACCTTTGTTTCTGGCTCTGCTCTCTCACTCCCATCCAGCCACAGCATTCAGCCCCAGAGCATGTTTATCCTGTTAACTCAGGGGCTGCCTCTGCTCTGACCCAGCTAAAGAGCTCAACGCTGATTTAGACTTTCTCAGTTTCCACGTGTGTCAGCCAGCAGAACCTTTACTTCAGCAATATGTCATGAAGCAAGGAAAGATTTGGCTTTTGCCTTGAAAACGCAATTCTTCACCAGGTTGTGATGAGGCCTTGGGGTGGCTTGAGGTGTCTGCTTTATGTTTCTACTGGTGCAGCTCTTGTTTAAGAGAGACAATTTTTATTCTGGCTAGCTTCCACATTCCAGTGCCAAACAACACCCACTCTGACAGCATCACTTTCTTTTTTTCCTGCCAGCCTCTGTCATGTTGTTGTTCATATTCTTGTTTTTCTAATCCCTGAGTCCCTTCTTTCATTCACTACTGTCAGAGACCTTGATCAGGCAGCAACAGACCTAAAAAGTCCTCAAGGCTTAAACATATCCACAGTCAGGCCATCAGGAAAACTACTGCACCAAATAAAAGAAAACTCTCATTGGCCGTGAAGAGTAGGCTGAGATCTACAGCTGTCAATTAAAAAGGTGCACTAATTACCCTGAGCCAGGGGATTTCACATGCACACACAATACCTTACATTTGCTAGAGAAAATCTGTGTCCCAATCAGCAGAGAAGGAAAAGCCCCAAATTTTGTGATTGTTTGTAAATTCAGTGAGCACTTTAAATCCTCTTTGGGGTGATTAGAGGTGAGCAGGAGCTGGCAGCTGCCTGGTCCTGCAGCCTTGGGAATAACAAAGTCTCTGTCCCTGGTGAGCATATCCAGCAAGCAGATATGCTCCAGCAGTTACAAAAAGGGGCAAAAAGGACTTTCGAATTTAGAGTAAGAGCTTGGGTTTAGCCTTTGGGGTTTTTTGGCTGGTTTGGTTTTGGATTTTCTTAAAATTTTGATTGCTTGGTTAGTGGTTGATTGGGTTTTATGTACAACTTGTTTTGGTTTTGTTTTGGTTTGTTGTTTTTTTTTTTTTTTTTTCCATAAAACTGTTGGATTTTATTCTTTTAAAACTCTGTACTTGTCTGCTGGAGGTGGCTGACTAAGGTGACGAGAAAGATGAAGTGAGCAGGTATTTTAAGGCTGCCATTAAAAAAAACCCCATAACTATTAAAAATACATTGTGATTGGAATCATGAAAGTCCTGCTGAGATGAAGTGGAACAAGAGAGATTGCAAGAAGGGAAAGAAGGAGTAATAAAAAAAAATTATTTCATATAGAGGAACATATTTTTTAGGAAAAAAATAAAAACACAGAAAACCCCCCAAAAAGCCAAACAGAAAATCTGAGATTTCTACAGAGGAAACACCAAGCAATTTCACAGCAATTCCCTTGGGAGTTGGTTGCTTTCCTGAGACTCCTAATTAATTATTCATGCTAGTGAAGAAATATAATATGGCTTTGAATAAAATAAAACTCAAAATTTAAAATGAAAGAGATAGGGAGAGGGAAGACAAAATTATTTTGTTAATTCAACTTTGAGCTAATTTAACTTTAATCAGAAGCTGACAGGAAAATGGTAAGCTCAGCTGCTTGTCACATTCAGCAGAGATGTCCCCACTGTCTTTAACAGATAAAACATTTCACTACTGACCTCCAGTGGGAGCAGAACATTGCCTTTAATGCTGTTGAGTGCAGTTTCAACAGATCTCAGTACTTATTATAATCTGTTCCATGGTCATCTCTCCATCAGCCTGAACAAATGGGATTTTTTTGAGTCTAAAAACATTGGGTTTTTTTAGGGCAGTAGAAATATCTGGCTTCTATAAGCTGCAATGACCTCCATGACAAGGCAAGTCAGGGCAAATCTGGATTTAAAAAAGACTTTGGGCTCACCAAAACAAAGGTGAAAATTCTTGTCAGTAACAGTCATTTCAAGCGTTATCAGATTTAGGCTTTACAAATCTCAAGTGTTCTGATTCCTTGCCCTGAGTCATGTAGAAAATTCCCAGAAACCATGTTCATCCTCTCAGTGGCCTCTTCCCCTTCTTTAGACTTTCTACAATGTGGCCCACATCTGGGGTTCATTTATTGAGTTTTATTTGGATTTCTCCAATTAAAAAAAAAAAACAGCAAACAAAAAAAACAGACCCTGGTTGCCCTTGACTCCAGTTATCATAACAAAAAGAGAACAGCAGCATATCCCAAGAGCCAGAAGGGTCCTCCAAGCAAAACACAAGAGATGTTGTGTGAGCAAACTCTGTCCATCCACGCAAGCAGATGTGCTTTGTGCCTTTCCCTGTGCCATGATCCCAGCTGCTCTGGGCCAGGGTGGGAATTCCTGCACCCTGAGCAGACAAGGCTTCCCACAGAAGCTCAGATGCCTCCACTGAGCAGAGCTCAGAGCCTCTCTTTTCCCAAGCAGGACATTTCAAACAATTCAAGGCTTCAAGTGAGAATCAATTGAATGTGGATATTAACAGGCAGGGGGCTTGGGTGCTGCAGCACACACAGTGCAGGCTGACATGGAAAGGGACACCCTGTGCACAGTGCTGGTCACACCCCTTGATGGCCTGGGGAGTGCCCTCAGCAAGGTCTCACTGCAGGGAAAAAAACCCAAATAATAAAAAATCATCAGAATAGCCATCTTTAAATACATTTTTTAAAAAAGGTATAGCACCTATCAACATACTGCTATAAGTTCACATGCCAACAACACAGACCTAACATCTTTATCAGACTGATCTATTATGTTTTAGGTGTCAAAGGAACCATCTCTTTATGGCTTCCAGTTCTTCCCATTTATCCCAGGGCATTTTATTATCTGCCTCTGTACAATCAGACATTTCTTATTTAGAGGTTATAGGTCAGTTGTTTTCTCACACAACACCAGCTCCGTCACAGGCTTGCTGGATTTTCAAGCAAACCTCTCTGAGACTCATCTCAGACTCACAAGGATATTACAGATATCCTTCAAATTCCTCATTAACCTTCTATTTTGTCTGATGCCTGCAAGAATATGGAAATGACAGGCCATAGTTTATGAGAATTTTACTGATTAGTATTGGCAAATCTCCTTTCTCTTCTCTTTGGATGCACCCCCCCCATCTTTGCTCTTGTGCTGTACCCATAAGTTGTGAGCTCCTTGGGGAAGAAACAGCCCTTCTGTTTCAAGTTTGCACATTGCCTAACACAGCAAGGCCCCAGTTCACAGCTCCAAGATGCTGCAGATGCAACTGCAAACAACAGCAACAGCAAACACCACCCATCTCTGCCCCCTGCCCACTTGAATCTGGACTGAGCACACAGCTGGCATGTTTGTCTAAATCTCATTTCACAGGAATCCTAGGGGCAAGAGTCACATCTCATCTGCAGACATGAGATCTCTCTGCTCCCTGCCCATTTCCCCACAGCAGCAGACCCCAGCTGCTCCTCACCAGTTGAAGACCAGATGTGCCCCTGGTCTGATGCCAGTTGGCAACTATAATGCCTCTGTAAAATAAGGGCACTAAAAAAAGCCAGGTTAAGACAACAGTGATTCTCTGGGACCAGCCAGAAATAGGGCAGTTGGAATATGAGCAATCACATAAAGAGGGATGGATTGAAACCACCAATTAACCTCAAGTAGGTCAAAGAGCCACTGCAGGAGAACACGTCCCAGTCACAGATGACAGGGGCTGAATTTAAAGCAATGGCCTAAAAGAAGAAATCATTATACCACATGCCTAAACTCCTGTACCAATCTGCCTTCAGAATTAGGTGTTTTAGCCTCTCTGTTTTTATCCAGACCCATTTCCATGCACAGCACTATAGCTCTTGCTGTGGCAGCACAGATCTGACATCAGTTACATTTCACTTTCAAGCACATACGAGTTACGTGTTGCAGAGTAGAAACCCCAATTCACTTTCATCAATTATTAAGAATGTTGTTGCTTTAATTTTCTTCTGATCCTCCAAATAAACTTATTGTCTGGAGTATTGCTGCTGAGCAAAATTTTGTAATATTTAATGTTCTATCTTAATGAATGTCTCTGAATTTGGATTTTTGCAGGTACATCTCCTGTTCTCCTGGCCAGATTTGGGTTGGCAAAGTAATTCCTTCTTACAAAAGCACTTAAATCTTCTTGTTTTAGAATGACTTTTTACTCTCCCATTTATGATTTCCTCATTTATGTGCTATAGCCTGGAGCTCTCCAAGTCTTTGTTACCACCAGCTTTTTAATCAATGATACACCAATGATTTCCTCCTTTGTATTTTGCTCAATGGAGCAACATTTAAATTCACACCATGGGGCTTTTCTGCCTGTCATTTATGATCTGTAAATTGCAACAGAAGAATTTTTCTACATGACCCCACATACCCGCCAGGACCATCTCTGCAAACAATGTCTGGCTAGAGACACTTTCATTCTCCTGTTATCTCTGCACAGATTACACTGCTACCTTAATTTTATAAACACCAGTTCTTCTGTACTTTCCATCATTTCCCATCCACCCAGCACAATTTCAAGAGCACGTCTGCCAAGGTATAGTTTAGCCAAAGAAACTAAATCCTATGAAATGGGAGGTTTGTACTATACTCAAAAATAATCACATCCCATTCTTCCAGCACATAAATGACCTCATATTCACAATTTGGTGAGAGCACATTAAGGGCCAGAACAGAACCAACAGAACAATGCAGAGCAAGCTGTAGAGTGCACAGCCTCACACAGATTTCCTCAAGACTCTTTCTGCCTCTATTTCTCATTCTGGCACCCTCTCTAGCATTCCCAAGGAATTCTAAACCTGTAAGAAGCATTTCTGCTCTTCTTTGCATGGCCCCATATGGCCCTGTCAGGAGAAAGGGGCAGAAGGTTAAAAGTCTCATACAGAGCCTGATGCACAAGATCAGTGCTTGTCAGCCTGGGCTTCCTACAGCTCAAGATAGGTAAAAAAAATTAGGGCAAATCTTGAGGTAAACTGGTCTGTTGGAGACCCAAAAGTGCAGCAGGGACTTACAGCCACTTTTACTCCAGAATGCCACATTTCCAGCACAGGACCAGGACATGGATAATTGGACAAGAGGTTCCTGAGGACAGAAGCAATTCTTGCAACAGCTGATAAAAGTCAGGTGTAGGCTGTCATTATCTTCTCTTGCTCAAAAAACTCTTTTCAGTTCACCAAAGCAAAATAGCACCAGGACTAACACAGAGACACATTTTGATCATTCACTTCTGTATTTCTTTCACTGTCTGACAAATGAGTTGTTACTTCAAGTATATTCTCTACTTATCAGCCTGGGCTCTTGTTTCACATTGGGTTTTGCAGACACTGTACCTAAGGAGTCAGAGTATGATGGAGCGCCAGCTAAGGCTTGAATAAAACAGTTTCTGAATTGTAAAGATGAAATGGAGAGAAAGAAAGATATGTCTTGTAGAGATATGTCTAACTTTATTCTCAAAGTGGCACACTTCCTTCTGGGAAGCAGCCAGAATCCATTTGAACAAATCTTTAATCCGTGTTCCTCACAAGAGGAAGGAGTTGCTGCTCCATCTTTTCTCTACAGGCATTGGGTCACATACAGGGAAACAAGGGAAATTTGTGCCACTTGGTACTTTGAGCCAACTCTCCACATTTTCACTGCCTTCTCCCTGCAGACCTCCCTTAAACCATCCCCTGTTGAAACCATCCCAGATCAGGATCGGAAAGTGGCAAAGAAAACTCACAAGGATGGATGAAAAGGAGCTGGACACACTCTTCTTGTCAAATGTGGACTGGACCCATTATCCAGCAGTTTGAACTAATGATGCTTCCAGGTTTTCAGAAGGACAGAGCAGGGACTGAGCTGGTCCCTCTACATGGGATCAGAGTGCTCAAGGACATTTCCAGTAAAACACAGAACTGGGACTTGCTGTCTTTCAAGAACATATGATTTTATCTTGAGCTAAACCTATGTTATTTCACGGAAACCCACATCACTTCCACCTTGATCAGAGCATAGCTCACAATTTTACAGACACTTCTTTCCCCTACTACAGTTTTCTGTGGGAAATCCCATGCCAGAGGTAGTCATGCTGACCACCAGTTAATGTGATTAACTGTACAGGCAGCAAGTGACAGATGTTCTGTCTAAAAATCAACAGGAGCTTGGCATGGGAACATCTCCTACAAGCTGCAAATACACTTGTGAGCAGCTCCTGTGAGTATAAAAGAAATAAAAAATACCCCACTGACCTATAACTTGTTCTACAGTTACCCCAGAAGTTACATAAAAATAATAAACCCCAAAATTAATTAAAAAGACATTACATATAATTCTGGCAAATGCACTGGAACTAATTTTTGAAGTTTGCTCTTGCTTTTCAAGCCATAGCAACAGTGGGAATCTGTGCAGAAGCTTGGATTATACAGAGCCTCTGTGGGCTGGTGGGCAAGGGACAACAGATGAGGTGAGAAATGCTGGGAGGTTCATCATCACAGAGCTCTGCAGGTTATCACATGGACAGCACACATCCACAGAAGTGCCCAATCTCCCTGGCTGTGAGTCTGTGAAGGAGACCACACCAATACATCAATTAATGCAAATGGATTAGTAACCCAGAGCAGAAAATGTGGCATCACTGCAGTCTCAGGGAAGGAAAAAAAATTAAAATCCCACTGACTCCTTAGGGTGAGGTTTTCCTCTCACTTGAGGCTGTGAGCGAGTTTCTTTCAGATCAAATAAAGGACTGGCAGAGGAAGATGAAATTTTGCCTTAGCCTTTGCCAGTGAGACACTCACTTGAGTTATGGGACCCTTATGAGCCATTCTATGCGGGCTGAGCAGCACCAGCTTTGTTTGACCTGAATTTTTAGCAAATAAATGTGACCCTTTTTTTTTTTCTGTGCCACTTAAGTGAAAAGCCTAATCTCTGATCAGTTTTGCAGAAATTGGATCACAATGGAAGATTGTGTGAAAGGCCATGAAATCGACAAAACCATAAATGGGAACATACAGGAAATCAAATTAAAAAATCATATTCTTGTCCATGTTACCTCTAAATCTTCTGCCTCTGTTTATTTGGTGGAGGGTACAGAAGTCTTCCAAGCTAGAGGTCACTTGTCATTTACCTTGGTTCATTTCTAATTGTGAGGAAAAAAAGAGTACAGGCATGAAGAAAGGAAAGGGGAAAAAAAGAAAACAAACAAAAGACAGGCACATTCTTCAGCCTTTTGTTTTCATAGCATCCACTGGTATTTCACCACTTCTGTGGGTTTTCACTGTATTTAGAAAGTCATTGAAAAATGTTAATGGTCTGGTGGCAAAGCAGCCGTTGGGAATGAAGAATGAGCCAGAGAAGGAATGAGGGTGTGCAGCTAATGATTTCCTACAAGAGCTGATTAAACATTGCACTTCCATCTCTTGCCACCTAATTCCCTCCACTGCTGATTTATGGAAAAAGCCCCACCATCTATGGCTCCTGCAGTTTTATTAGCCAGTAACAATTTAGCACCACGAGAGGCTTTCCCAAGCTTCTAATTTTTTTATAATGAAGAAGGAAACGGGATGAATAGAAAGAAAAAAACAATATTGCAGTGTCTTTGCTTAAAGGTGAGGGGAAAGGAAGTGAGGAAAGTTAGTCCAAAAAACCTAATAGAAATATCAAGGAGGGCACCAGGTTCAGCACTCAGGTTCCTGTTTATGATGAAGATCATTACTTCACAGAAATTATTATCCTTTTCAAGGCACAGAAGAAGACAAGTACAAGTTCCTATAAATGGAATTTGTCTGGTACTATTTCAGTGGGTTTAAAAATAGTTCTTCACCTCATTTTCTCTAATACAGCCCTGCCTGCTGCTAGGTCCTTTCCAGTAAAAGATTCACAACATTTCTTGAAAAACTAAGCAGAGAGGAAAGGGGGAATTTGCCTTATTTATTCTTATGATTCTGACATTCGTATTTTTCACCAGTAGGCTCAATTCTAGAACAAGAAGTGCAAGGGCAGGACACTCTACCTAGTTAGCTGTGATCTTTGGAAGAGAAGGAGGTGAAGAAATGTGGGATACCCTTTGCACAGGAGGCTGTATCATTGTTTATGAGCAAGTGGGGGAAAAGCTGCAGCCAACCAACACTGGAATCACCCTGCAATTCCAGGCTGGGGGACGAGAATTCTTAAAAAAGAAGCCATGAATGAGTTTCAACCCTCTGGGAGAAACTATCTATGCATTAGCAAAGAGGGTGCAGCAGTTCAGATGCTATTTGCTCCATTTGGCACCTAAAAGCCAGATGTTTAATCTAAGCTAGCCAGTTTGGCATCCTGTATTTTAAACAGGAAGCTTGATCCCATCCCAGACTGGGTCCTCCTGCTGGCCTCAGTGAATCCAGCACTTGGACATGTCAGTGCACTCAGCTGGTAGATGACTTTTCTCCTTCCTTTGTCTGGGTGGGTTTTCTGCTGGCCTGACAAGCTGAAGTGGTTGTGACAGCAAGACAAAATCCAGAGGCAGCAAAGGAGCAGAGTCAGAGATGTGCAGCCAGGATTGGGCAGCAGTTCAGATTGGAAAGTATCTAGGTAGGAGTTATAATGTCTCAGGAATGCAGGAAATGACATACCAGATCAAACCCATACATATCCTATCTCTGACACCAAACAGACAGGCATTTTAGAGGGAAATACAAGATAGTGCCGTTAGTAAAAGATTATTTAACCTGTCTTGCCGATTTTTTTCCTTCTACTTCCATCACTGGCATGCTTGATTTGCACTAAAAATAAAAGGGATTATTTAAACTCCTTCCTAAATCAGTGCAATTTTCATACAAATGATAGAAGTTATATGTGCAGCCTGAGAATTCTTATGCAAATCTTTCTGTTCACTGTGTGAAAATTTTAAAGGCGTTGCTGCATAATTGATAGTGAAAAAGTATTCCCCAAAAGTGAAAGATGCATTTTGCTTAGGACCCTCTACTGCTACTGCAGTCAAGTTGGTTTGGACTCTGTATTATGCTATTGGTATGATGGGCTTCTGACAAGAGCTGATGGCAGGGTCCTCAGAAATTGGTGTAAAATTCAACTGCAGTACCTGAGGAGGGATCAGAGGCAGAGCTGGTGACAGCATGGACTGCAAAGTTGTGCTGGCTGCACTCATTGATGTTAAGAAGACACAAGGGACAGGCTTTTCCTGGCTTCTGTGAGGGCAAGGCACATCCCAAGTCCTTCCTTGGCTGCTGAAATCTCAGCTTCCCTCACACTGCAAGGAGCACAGAGGCTAAGCCAGCTTTTCCCCAGCAACCTCTTGTCCCAAGAAACTGCTGTGCCCAAAGCTGGACTCTGATTTCCTGACACTCATTTAAAGAGATGGATTTTTCACCCTGTAGCATCTGAAAGCAAAAAGTCTTCAGAAACCAATCAAGCTTTTTGTTGCATTCCAGTATAACAAAAAAAACCAAAAAAAACAAAAAAAAAATCAGTGCTCACACAAAAGCAAAGCTCCAGGATCAAGCTGAGTCTCTGTTAGATTTGACCAGAAGCCCAACAACACTGAAGACTGTGCCAGCTGAGGACTTTTCTCCTAAGCCTCCTGGTTTCTTGGAGAAAGCCTTTGTATCTGGATTACAGCCAGCACAATGACTTCATCTTGGACAGGGGTTCAGCTACCACAGCTACAGCAATGAACCAGATCATCAACAGGAAGAAATCGGGGAATTCCATGAAAACCCATGGAGCTGCATCTATTCAAACCAGACATGAGACCAATAATTTCATAAGATCAATACAGAGCTGTAATTGAAAACCAAGATTCAAGAAGACAAGAGTTCAACTCTTCTTCTGATTTCCCTCTGGAGATTGTCGATTTGGGTTTTCAAAAGCAAGAGAAACAAATTTGGCCAGGCTATCTCCTCAATTATGGATGCCAAAGAGTAGTCATCTATACCTACATACGTTTTTTATTTCTTCTAACTCTCCACACTCACATTTTTTATTTCCCTGGAACAGACACTGACACCTGAGTCCATCATTCTGCTGCTTCCTCTTCCCCAGACAGATATACGGATGATGCAATTTCCCCTGCCATCATTTTGGAATGAAAATATTTTGATAAATCAAAGATCTCAAAGGCATTTGTCCATCTCATTCTCCCTGACTTGTGCACTGAGAATATGCTATAGCAGATTGAAATCCAAGAGAGAAAAGAGTGGATAAGTGTGGAGGAGGGAGGATAGTTTAAACAAAAGAAAGGACACAGACAGATTTCCCTGGAGATCAAAAATTCACATTGACCAAGAGGTCATCTTGGCATTGAAGGAGAGCTGAAAATTTCTAGAAGGAAGGCAACAAAGAAACTGTTTTGCATGAAGATACTAATTCCATTAGTAATTATGCACTAGAATAAAAGGTGCAAAACTGCTCTTTAACAAAAAGGCTCGTGCTTCCTGCAGAGTATGCACACAGCTTCAGGGAATCGTGAGTTCAGAGAAACACATTTCCCTTTGTAATTACACAATGTCAAGCTATGATGTCCCCAAGTCTTAATTGGGGTCTGCAGGCCCTATCATCATCATCATCATCATCATCATAAAAGCAGCTATTTAAGTTGCTGCAAATAACATACATCAGTGCAAGTCATTCAAAAGTCTCCTCAGCTCTCTGTCACCAGGCTGTGTGCAAAGGTAAAATGGGGAAATGCATGATCTACTTGCCTGGACCCAGTCTTGCTCTCACTGAGGCCAGCAGCAGAGCTCTTGTTGACTTCACTTACAGCATAATAGTGTTTATAAGAAAGAAGTATTATTTCCCTGTTGACAGTTCAGTCTTTGGGCAATGCCATAAATATAGGGTTTGTATTCTCTTCTGTGCTTTTTACCCTGTTGCCCAGAAAATGCAATTTTTGGATTTACAGTCTGTACAAGACAGGTGAAACAGTTCTGACACAGAGTGGCACAAGCCCACAATTCAGATTATTTACAAGTGACAGGTCAAATAGCAGGAGAATGATTTGCACCAGCAAAATGTCACAGGGAAAGCAAGTAAGGAAACTATACTTTGGCATGTATAATTATGGGAAGGCTTAAGAGAGTCAGTGAAAACTCCAAATTTATAGAATTGCACCAAACTGGAACATACAACTACTGATTTTTTTCCCCTTAAAAAAATGTATTTAATAACAAATGGCATATTTTGTATTAGTAATACTAAAATAGAATGAAAAATTGAGACAAATACTAAAAGTAATAGAAAATGAAATTAACTCTTTTTTCCTCAAAAAACAAAGCAAAACAAAAAAAAAAAGGCAATTTCAAAAAGGATTTATGTCAAGAAAATATGCTACAGGCAGATTCTTGGAAACGTTGATATCTGAAAAAGATCCATTTTGCTAAAGCTGTGTTTTCTCATGGAAAATGGCTTCAATTAAGTTTTCCTGAACAGCAATATGTCACGTCCCATATGCAAGTTACAGCTGAGCAGTAGTGATTCCCATGTTTGCTTAGATATTTATGGCATCATTTATAGCTACTCCATTATGGTGAGAAATATTTTGATTTCATTCTCTAGATACAGAGTGATGGGGCCTAGACAGCTGACAAATGACAAATGAGAGCTACTCTGTGCTCACATCCAGCATCTTTCTAGGATGCATTTCAATCACCTGGCTGCATTGCTTCCCCTGACCTGCTGCTGCACAGGGTTGGCAGTAATCACTAAAACCACAGGGCTAATTTGTAAACCAGGAAATCTCCCTTGACAAAGATGAGAAATATCAATTCTATTAAAGGGAAAAAAAAATAACAGGCTAGATGTAAATTCTGATCTAAGATTTCCAACATGTCCTTGGAAAGTATTTTATTGTCATATATCCTTCACATCGTAGAAAAAGAAAGATTGTGCTATCGTTCTCATAAATTGTTCATGGATGTCAGTTTACAGAATATGCAGAGCTGTTTGCCTGTGTACCAGGTGCTCTTGCAGCCCAGGGTTATACAGATAAAAGCCTGCAAAACATCCAGATTGCAGATTATTCGTCAAGATTTCCACGAAACTCTGTGATAATGCCAATTACCAAGGTTTCAGCAAACACCATATTCAGAAGTGGCCGCTGCCTTTCCATCTGTGTGTGCCTTCCAAGGGTATAAAATATCTTTTTAGCAGTCAGCAGGCTGCTGCTGGCCTGGTGAGTGATGCTCTGACAGCCAGGCTCTCCAGCACAGTCACTCTGTGTGGCCTATTTCTCTCACAACCATTACCTGTGGAACAGCTCTTTCTTCTCTCCTCTCTCCTCCTTTATCTCAGCACAGCACTCCTGGATCACTTGGCTCCTGGGACTGTGTCAGAGCAGCTCTGTGCAGCAGGGAGCAAAGCCAGGTGTGGCAGGAGCTGAGCAGATGCAAACTGGGCACTGTGCTGCTATCACTTTGGAGGGAAGTTTTAAAAGACTTCGCTGTGGAGACCAGGATTTATTGTTCCCATTTCTACAGACAACAAAACCAGAGCACAAAGTGTAAGAGACAGTACTTTGGGCACTTTATGAAAAATGCTGGAGCAGCTGGCTCCCAGCCACTGGATGTGGGGGGCATTCAGCCCAGAACAGCCCATTACTTTCACAAATGGTCCTTGTTGAGTGGTTTCAGCAGCATTTTCAGAATGGATAAGATTTTAAAAAAAAGTTTCCAAAGAAGCCCAAGTTCCTATTGATTCAACCAAACCACTCCTCCAGTCTGCAGCATCTCAAGTTCCCCAGCAAAGTCCTCCATGAACACCAAAGCACTGGAACAAGTCCGTGTCAATTAACAGGGTGATAATAATACAGGCTATCCATAATACTGGATATGCCAACTAGCCAGGCTGTCTTCTGTGGCCAGGAAGTTCTACCAGTCAAATTCTGCCTGCCCTCACCAGTGGGGGTGCAACCAGGGCTTTCTCTGCTCCATTTTAACCCATTTTCAATCTACATTTATACCCTTGCTAAGATTTTTACTCCCTCTTCCATATTTGTTTGCAATTGAGTAACACATTCAAATCTTATCAGAGAAGACAAACCATAATTAAGATATTTTTAAGCAAACCATCAGCAATACTGCTGGCATTTGCTCACCAGTAGCCCTGCTGGCTACTGGAGAGTCAGTGAATAACAAAGGTCCAGCTGCATTCTGATTTCTGAAGCTGGGTAATAGGAATCTGATCTAAAGATAAAAAAGATGGTGCTGTCCTGATGTGCCTCTTTTATGTATCAGGAAATTAGGTTTTGCTGTCTTCAACCTCTGCTTTGGTTAACACTTGTTCAACCATAAATTCATCAACAATTCCTTTAGTTTACAGAAACACACATCTCCAAATCACTGCTTCATTTATGCAGGAGAATATGTCTGACAAAATATGGCAAGAAAAGAGATCCTGAGAAAAACACAATAAAAAACACAGGATGAAGTGGAATGAAGATGATGACCTGATGCTTACAGCTACCTTCTTACCACCACACCGCCAGCCCAAGGCCTTACTGCTTTTAGATCTTGTACTTGGTTTTCCTGTCTCAATCCAGCCCACATTTACAGTTTGAGATATTAAAGCCAAAGCAGAATGATTGATGTTCTTGTGTTCTACCATAATTTACAGCTTAGTTTTTCTCATTTATTTGTTCTGTGGTTGTGACCCTGAACTGCTCATTAGTCAGGAAGGTCACTTAGAAAGGGAATTTTTCTACTGGCTTTCACTGTGTATCAGCTCTCAGTTCTCCTACTGCTCAAAGGGAAAGCCAACCTAAATCTCAGTTACTTTTTTCTGGGTAGAGACACACATAGATAGACAGATAAGTAATAGCATTTTTCGTATTATTTTGTTATTCTTAGCAGCCTGAGAAAGCAATGAAGACCCCTAAGGTAAATCATATGCAAACCTGCAGAGCTTGACTCAAGAGCAGCATTCTGTAGGGAAACACTCCTGTGTTCTGTGTACATGCACACGATTTCCACTCGATGGTACCAACAGGATACAGCCCCTTTCACCCTCCAGCAGGTTCTCACATGATCTCACCTGCACTAACATGACACTGAGGTCATCCTGGAGCAGCAGGTGTGCTGCAGCCATCTGTGCTGGGCTCTTGTCAAGTAATAACACACCACAGGTTCTCTCCTCAAGCTCCCAAGGACATCTGAGCTCCATGCACCAAGTTCCGTTTTTGGCAAGGGAAAAAAAGGCAAAGGTAATCCAGATGCCATTAAGAGTACCTGGAACTCCTTAAGAGCATGATTTCATGATTGCTTATTAATCAGGAAAGTCTGAACCTGGATGATGGAATGGCCTCAAAGGAAAACCCAGATGCTGTAAAGATCTAGTAATTAATACAAGATGGTCTTTCTTGTTTTTCCGTATTGAACTAGTGCCCAAAATATAGCTGTCTTTTGGATAAGATACAAAAATCAAGGTCCAGATAACCCATCCTTTATTTTGTTGTTTTTTTTTTTTGCAAGCACAAAATTTTAAAATCAAGATTCTGGACAAATTCCAGTTAAGAAGATTACATTCTGTCTGCAAAAAATACTACCATTGTTCCTCTCTTTACCTGTTAACAAATTTTACGTAGTTCTTGATGGAGTAGAGCAGTTGCTGTGTTCCACCCCAGAAGTGTTGCATTTCAGCAGGGAGTGAGCAATCTCTTTGTATGCTGTGAGAAAAGCCCTCCGGGATTCTTTCAAATGAAAGGAGTTAAATAAATCTCAGTTATTGCTATTATGACTTTCTCCAGCATTTATCCATGGAATAAATGGATAGGTAAGTTGATTTTCAGGCTGCTCTTCATTATTTCCTGAACAGAACTACCTGAAAGTGGTTCACTATTACTTATACAAAATTTAATTTGGTGACTAATAGACCCAGGCAACTAAAGCAGGCAGAACTCCATAATCAACATAAGGAGACTTGTATTTATTAGGTGGTGACTGGTGAGTCCCAGGGATACAAAGGTTCTGTGAACTTTCCAAAAATGCATACTGGGCTTTTGTAAGGTTCCCCGGACTTATATGAATTCATGAAACTTTTCTTCTTCTGTAACACATCCACAGAACTAGATCCTAGTCCTTACTTTGAAATACAGGAAGGAACCATCCACTCCTGGATTCTCTCCTACCTGTCTGCCCACTCTCACAGCTTTCCCATAGGGAAAAAAGCCTGAAGATATAGCTGAAGTGGCCTGGATGTCTTTATGGCCTCTGTTGCTTAGCTACCAGAAAGGTCCTACATGGCTACTGAGCTGGCACAAATATGAGCAGCTTGACGCTGCTTTTCTTTACACTGGGAACTTGCTGGATCCATTATTCATTCTGCTGGTGTTTTATTTATATTTTACTGGGCTTACCCCTCTCCCTGGCTCTATTACTCAAATGAAAGCCAGTGCAAAATGAAAGCACAAATAGCCCAGGTCTAGCTGCAGAAGTTTCGATCTTTGACATCATCCACAATGAACACAATGTGGCAAATGAACACAATCCTCCTGCTTAATACTTCAGGAGGGGATCTGACAGCAGCACAACTCAGGCATGTTCACGCCATTTCTCACACCTCGTCCTAGAAGAGCCTACAATAGGAGCATTCTAAAACCAGAACCAGAAGGAATTTATGTAGCAGGATCAGATTTTTGGAGATTCAACACTGGCCTGCTGCCAGCCCATGGGTAATCACCTTCCCACACTCTTTCATATCCCCACTATACTCCTTTCACTGATGCAGCAGGATGTAACTGAGCTACAATAACAGGGAACTTGGACTCTTCCAGGCAGGAGGAAGTATATTCTAACCCAATGGGAAAGGATCTAAGAGCAGCTGCTCAGGAGAGATGCTCTCACATCAGGGTACCTGTGGCACAGTCACAAGGTGAACTTCTAATGAAAATAATCTTTCCATTAAATGATAATTTATTAAACACATTCTTAATTCCTGAATAAAAATCCTTGCTGACTGATCCTGTGTCTGCAGAGACTCCTTCTAGCATCTTTTGGTAATCCAAAGGTGCATGTTAATAATCCATGGATACCCTGCCCTTCTGTGTTAGATGCTTAGGTTACCTGGCACGGGGATGGATGGAGATGCCCTTGTGTATTCATTATGAACACACTTTGGACCACTGAAATGCCAGAATGATTCTCAAAGGCCTGGTAGCCCCCTGCACTAAAAAGGCTTATAGTGTTTCATAAATCCCTGCCACAGAAGCAGAACACTCATATTGCAGCTCTTACTCTGCAGAGTCTGCCTGCAGCTCAGTTACTGACTCCGCTCAGGTAGTTACCCATATTGATTAAAGAGTCTGTGCAAGTTCACTAATTAATTTTCATAATTAGCAGCTATCTTTTTAAAGTTTAACTTTATGGCTATGCATCTCCCTAAACAGATAATGAGAGGTGGAGGTATCAAGCTTCTATGGAATAGGGGATCTTTTAAAACCTTATCTGGACCAACCAGGTGGAAACAGACTCTAAAAGACCTGTGTAAAACTTTCCCTTAAGTGTGGTGATAAATTATTTGCTGCTTAAATTCCTTTTGTCATAGAGTCAACCATAATTCTTTGTATAACTAAATTTTTGAAGATATCTTCCCTTAAGACTAGGAGGCAAGAAGTGCCCATTGCATCCCTCTTCCCTGTAGGATTTATATAAAGCTGTTCTGGAGAAATCAGGAGTTGTGCTGCCAGGATTAGGTGGAGATCTAGATCCAGACAAAAGAGTAAGAGAATGTGGGCTCAAAGAGAAAGAGAAGGGAGCCTTGGCACAAAGATGATTCTGTGGTGGGTGGGCAGCTGGCCCCAGAGGGGTGATGTACACAGAGAGAAGCTTCCTCTGTGTGTACCGAGCCAGACAGAGGGAAAAAATCACACAATATGAACTATTAATCTACTGCTCAAAACTGAAATGGAGAAGTCTGCATTTAATGACTAGACACCAGCTTCTATCGCAGGTACTAAAATGACAGCCAGTAGATGGAAGAGGTCATAGTTTAATCAATTCTCCCTCTTTTTGTTTTACATAACTGAGGATGATAGGCAGCTAATACATTTCACAGCCATGTGATAAATTGCACTGTCACCTGCACTTTGCCTGGTACTCCTTCTTTGTCAAGGCTATTTCCACCATCCCTACTTCCACTTTGACACAACTGCACTAAAAGCCACAAGTGTGTCAACTTTTCCTCTGACAAGCAGATTTTTTGCATCAGTCTTTATAGTGCACATCCTTTCTAGGATGGGGAAACTGTAGGGTTAAAACAGTGAGAACTTTTATGGCCCCAATCAAAAGCTCTGTGTTACTGCATAAGGAAATGTCTCAACTTTGCCATGTGGCTGACTCTGTTTCCTCTTGCAGAAGGGACAAAGAAGCAGAGTTTACACTCATGACATTTTCAAATGGAAATAAAAATATTTGTGTCTTTTCAGTGGTTATTTTCCCACTTCCAAAATCTTGTCTAAGCTACATTCTTGGTGGCCAAATCATTCATTTTTACAGGCTATGTGACAAAAGAGCTCCCTGGCACTTGGAAAGATGACTTCCCACACTCAGTCATGTCTTTGCCATGCACAATAAAGCAGCTATCCCAAAAGCAGAACTAAAATCAGTTCAGATTATTGAGATTCTCCTTCAAGCCTTAACAGCATAAGCAGTAGGGAGCTGCATGGCTGGTGCACTGCCTGTAGTCCATCCATCACATTTCAGGGACATGGCTCCTTTCTGGCCTCCTGGATTTATGGAAACAAAAGACTGTGGTACATGCAAGCACTGAACTGGTACTTTGCCAGGGTCCTGAAATTCAGACATATCCATATAGAGTGGGATGCAAACAGGACCAAATTCTCATTCCACAAAGGGCATTATTCTACTTATGTACTTGGTCAAATCATTACCTTTGACACTGAAGTAATAAATCCCAACTGCCTCCATAAAATAAAGTTCCCAGGCATTGAATTGAGCTTGGTTCAAATTGTGGATGAGTGCTGCACTATTTCTCTGCTCTCTAGATTCAGCCATCGTGAGTAAATATAGCAGCAGCATGATTGGAAAATTGCCCTCGACGGTGATAAAATACAGGAATCATCAGATTTTGATGTGTTCCTGAAAATGGATAGTTGTCCTTTCTCCTTGACAGCCTGGAAGAATCAGAAGTTGGGAAAACACTGCCGGAGGAAGAACATATTCCTGGAAGGGCCAGACTTCACTCCTGCTTTTCTGCAGCCATCCTTCTCTGAACTCCCTGTTTATCTCTTCCCTTCTCTGATGTGATGCTTTCCTTTTTTCTTCTCCTAAGAGGACTCCAAAGGAGGTGTTTTGCATTCCAGCTTGCATCTAGTTCTAACCACATCTCACATCAATGTGCTCAGAGTGAGGGCAAAATGCAGAGCCAGAGAAAGCCTCCATCAGTGCAGGGCAATGCTGTGCAGGGTGAAGGCAAGCAGTTCCCATGTCTTTGTTTCTGTTTTCACAGTTTGGTTATCTCAGAGCAGCAAATCCCTCCCCCCTCCACCATCAGTGAAAAAGAATGGCAGTAAGGGGGAAAAAAAAGGCTTTTTACTGTACTTGGATTTTACTTTAGTGAAGTTCCATGTGGTGGGAACAAGACAGCTCTAGGATGGCTGACTAGGAGGTGTCAAGTGCTTGCCACTTCAGAGAGGTATTCAGAATATCTTTAGAAATCATTTCCCTCCACAGTCTTTTCCTAGAAAAATACACATTTTTAATGCTTCTGGATCTAATTCTTTGCTGAAAGGAAAGACAATAAAAATGATGGCAGATGGATGTAGGGGAAGTTCCCTTCTCATTAGTCTGCTCCTCCCAATTGCACTAATCTTTCACCTGTGAAGATCAGGCTAGAAACATTGCTGATCTTCATTCCTCCCAGCCCCTCTGCACAAGAGAGGATGTCCCTCCCTGGCATTCTCCGGGAGAGATGTCAAGCCCAGCCATGAAAACACAACTGAGTCTGCTGCCTAAGATGCGCTGAGTTATTTCAGTGCACTTGTATGTGAAAACACTCTATTGGACTAAAATCTGATTCAGCTAAATTGAAGAATCAATAAATTTTAGCTAATTTAATTTGCATCATTGCTATTGAAGAATCTAAATTGTGCCAAAATCCCCAAAAGGGCTATAAACCAAGGGTCTCTTTTTTTTGGTTTCTTTTTTTTTTTTTAACTTCTCACTTACAGCATAGACATACTCCTACAAAGATGTAACTAAACTTTATGACAGGTTAAGATAAATAAAATAATTTTAGGTCATTAAATAGCACTTTCAGAACCTCAGAAAAGGAAGAACATAATAGTTTCCTTTGTGACTCAGAAATGGGAACAAGGCATTAATACACCACTTCTCAGGCTATTGGGTGCAGGCTGCTATCAAGTCCCATCATCATTCAACACTTAAATCATTCCTTCTGAAACAGTTATTTCTATACCTGGAAAAATTACAATGAGTAAGTTTATTTTGCAACCTTTGCCTCTCTTCCATTTGTGAAAATCTGGACAGAGGACTATGATTATAAGACTATGATTTTTCTCCAGTGTTTTGCCATATGCACTGAAGTCATGGACTGTGTTTCTGTTTTGTTGCTGGAAAAGCTCAGCTTTAAACCAGCAATGTGCACCATTGCAAATTCTGCATGTCCTTTCTATGACTGTTTTATAATCTGTTCTTCCACCTCCCCCTGTCCCAGATCACCCCTAGCCCCAGGATGCTGGCAGAAAGCAGCACAGAAGGAATGCAACTGTGATCAAAACAAGCGCAAAACCTCAAATTTGTTGGAGACATTTTTTTGTAATTATTATTGTCTTTTCTCTCATGACACAAAGCCCTGGACACTGGGCAGATAAATACCAGGCATGATGACATTAACAGCACCAAAATATTCTTTGGAAATATTTATATTCTGTGGAAAACATTCTTTGGTTGTAGTTCTTTACACCAAAAGCTCAAAGGCATATTCTGTTTCCTTTGTGTCATACAGTACAGAAGAAGGAAAAAGCTAATTAGACATTGAATTTTGTTGGAGCTACCACAATATTGTTATAAAAATAAAACAGTTACTTCACAAAACCAGACAATTCTGCTTAAGAGGTTTTTGTTTCCCTGTTCTGTGTCAGTGCAGCAGCCAGTGGGTCTGAGAGATCTCAGGTAGTAAATCTGGTGCCAGAGTGATAGGGGTGGGGAGAAAATGTCCTTTGATTGGACTTGGACATCACTGACAGAGACTGAATATGACACCCCACAAGCTACTCCTTGCTGCCACTTTTCTGAACTACAACTGCGTTTCAGTGCTGGAGTAAAAGGGAAGCAGAAGTCAATGGAATAACCAGGACTCCAAAGAGTTCAGCACTGTTCTGGCTCCGTCTCAGGCTTATCTGAGGGAGCCAGGTACTATTTTCTAGCCTCATTTTGAAAGTAATCTCCTTTTGGATATGTGTTACAAATGCAGATTAGGAAGCCTTGGCTTCATATAATGTGGCTGGAGCAGAGAGAAAAGCAAAAGCCAAAACCAGAAATGAAGAAACCATTAGAAATAGGAAGTTGTTGATATGGGATAAAGCAAGCAAGGGAAAACAGAAACAAATGGTCTAGGAATTTCTAAGCCACGTTCTCCAGGGTTTTAAAAAAAATTGTCACCCTCCAAAAACACATGTGCTGGGCAAAGGCAGGTTCTCACATACACAGTAATTCAGCACAATTAATGCCTTGTCTCTCAGCACTGCTGGATTTGTTCTTTCTTTCATAACACTGAACTTGTAAATGTGTCTACTCCTTCCCTGAAGGTGTAAAGAATAAGAACCCAAGAAATTATTTTTGCCTTCTTTTCCCCTCTTTTTTTTATCTTTTCTTCCCTCTTAACATTCAGCTAAAAGACTGCATATCAAGAATAATTATTATTCTCAAGATTTCAGGCAGGAGACCAGAGCATCTTTCACTAAAAATACCCCAAAACAAACAAACAAAAACATTATTAGAAACAAATGTGATGAAAAAAGAAATGAAAGTATTGAAATTTTCTTGCTGAAGACTGCATTCTCTCATACACTGTGAACTTGGGGTCTAATTCAAAGCTCACTGAATTCTCATACATAGAAAAACTCATACTATATGCATGGAGCTCTGATTCAGCCTCTTTCACCTCAGGTCCACATGATACCAAGGCCGTACTCAGAGAACATTTTTCATCTCTTCAGAAGCATAATGGCATTTAGAAATGATGGAAGCTCATATTTTCCTTCTTTCCACCACTGCAGGTGAGATACAGTTCCACTGAACACAGGTAAACTCACCTGGAATGGACAATTCCCTGAGTGCCAACACTCCATACCCTCTAAATGAAGGTCATTTGACAAGCAGTTGGTCCTTTAAATCCTCCTCTGAAAACCTGTGGTCTAAAAGGCCAAAAGCCTTCAGAGCAAAGGGAAAGGGGTATGGTCAACATTTATTGTCACATTTCCTTTTCTTTTCAATTTCTCCCTTTGGTTCCTCAGTATTTTTTCCAGCTCAGATAAAGTTGGTCTTCATTTTTCATTGGTATCTGTCCTGCCGTATAAAACTGCACATCATGCTTTCTATCCTATGGGATACATGCTTTTCAGCAAGCTATAAATCAGGATGAGCTAGAAGACACTGCAATTAGAGGGGACACAAACCCAACAGAGTGCAGCCACATATTTCAATCTTCAGATAATAAGCACTGGGGAAAATTGATACTACACTCTAAAACACTGAGGGAAGCACATTCCAGCACCTAAACCCACCCACCCCTGTATGTCCACTCAGAAATGCTGTCTGTTCTATCCCAGAAAGCCTACAGCCTTTGTAAAAGAAGTTGTAAAAGTTTAATATTCTGGAGTGCTCTGTAAAACAGGGAATTATCACAGGGAGTCAAGGAGCCTTTACTGGAGAGAACAAACCTGCTTCATGGACATGAAGACTGTCCTATCAAAACAGGCTGAGATGGTTGGGGATGTTCAGGGAAAAGGGTTCAGGGAAACTTAATTGTGGCCTCCCAGAAACCTCACTCCAGCACAAGGCACAGGATGGCCAGTAACAAATTAAATACACAATTACATACACTTAAGGCAGAAAGGAAAAAAAATTAAAAATGCTGACCCTGACCAGTGTCAAGGCTATTAAATTTACTGGATTTCCCCTCATTCCACAAGGTAGCCCAAGGGTACCCAGCAAGAGAGCTGAAAGCAAATCTCCCTGGGTTTAAATTCATCAGGCACCCAGCCAATATAATCAGATGATTTGTAGGCCAGTTCTGGGCTATTATAGAGCATCACCCAGACTAAAGGAGCAGCAATACACTGGAGTCTAACTCCAATCTACTTTTAACATCTTCAATCGATCAAAAACCCCTGACAATCCCTTCAAAGAATGGAGAGACTTTGGGAAACAGAACTTGCAGAATAGGAGATAAAGCCAAGGTCTTTAGATAAAATGAGCAAAGGCTTTGTGTGTCATTTTGCAGCAACAAGCGTGTGATGAAATTTGCAATCATTGTTTGAGACACACTTTAACAGAATAATGTGGCTTTATTAATCTTGCAACTTTGTCTGACTACAAATATGGTTTCCAAGCAAAGGTGCCTCTGAACAGTTTCCTTCATAAGCAATGAACCCTGATATTGAGCAGATTTTCTCACTCTTAAAGGCCTTGTCAACCCAGCATAAAACATGAACTTCTCTAGCATTAAAGCACAAACTCTGATTTTCCTTGCAAGCAGTGCCATAAGAGAAAGACAACAAAAGCCCCAGAACCATGAAAGGTGCTTCCATGAAAGAACTCCACCAAAGCTTAGTGAAAGAGTAAGATCAAGCAGCCAAGGTTTTATGTAAATCTTCCACAGCCAAGAATTCAATGGAGGTGGGTGGAAGTGGGGGGGAGGATCCTTGAGAATTTTCTTTCTATAAGAGACTTTTAAAAAAAGCTGCTGCATTTCTGAGAAAAATGGCAAAGTTGAGCTATTTTACTACAAAATAATGTAGCCAGACCAGCTTAGTCATACCAAAAGGTCTTAACTGACTTCAAATATATGGTGAAAGTACAAAAAAATTAAAAAAAATAAAAATTAGAATAGCCTAATGAGTGCAAATGTACAAAAAGAACAGCTAAGGAAAGCATGAAAAACCAAAGTACAAAGCGAGGTGAGACTGGCAAAAATATCTCACAGCAAATGATATCATTCTTTAAGTTTATTACTAATAAAATGCAGCATAATTTGTCAGTCCACTTTTCATAGAAGGAAAACTTATTGACAACAAGACTGAGAAGAGTGATTTTTGCATAAGTTTTCATAAAAGGTCAGCTGTGATGAATTAACATTGTTAAGAACTAACAAAGGAGGCCCAGAAGACAAAAGGGATTGGTTAGAGAAGTTAAATTGCTCAGATTTTCCAAACGATCTGAATCTACTGTATTCCTTCTGCAGCTCCGACTCAATCAAACTCAAAGCTGTTAATGAATTTTTTTTTTTGAGCTTAGGAAGGACTGGTGATGAACCAGATAAGTGACACAATAGAGTGACTGTCTTTTGAAGACAGGAGAAAGGAGAAGACAGCCAAGGATAGACCTGTCAGGTTAACTCCAGTTCCTCAGAGCAAAGAAACAATTTGGAAGCACTTAGGAGGAAAGAAGTGGGAATCAGTCAACACAACATTGTCAGGAACAAATTACAACGGCCCATTCTAATTTGCTTCTCTGAGAAGGTACCAGGGGAATACCCCGTGGACAAGATGTCACACAGGAAAGTTTTTTGAAGCCATTTCAAGTTCTTGCAGCAAATAAGCAGCAGCATCTAGGTGAACCATAGCAGAGTAATTATATAAACTGTTTAGAAAATTGTACCCAGAGCAGTTCTCAGCATTTCACTGTCAAAACAAATGCGTTGAATGAGCTTCTGCAGGACTTGGACGTGGGTTTGGTACAATTCAATATTTTCATTAAAGATTTAGACAAAATGCAAAGTATGTTAATTCAATTTGCAGATGAAACCAAAGTAAGACAAAAATTGCATTAGAATTCAAAATAATTTTGACAAACTAGAGATGTAACCTGAAAAAAAAAGTTGCAATTCAATAGGGTCAAGTACAAGTTACTTCAATTAGACAGGACAGGAATAATCAATGGTACAAACACAGAAAATGAGGAGCAATGACAAGATAGTATTTCTACTGGGAAAATATACTGATTTGGCTTATTGAAAACTGCAAGCTGAACATGAGCCACCCATTCCTTTCTTTTACAAAAATGCAAATACAACACTGTGTGGGTATAGAGAATTTAAGATGACATATAAATTAATCTGTTCTTTCTTGATCCAGTATTATTATGATCTCTGCTACAGATCTGTTTCCAGCTTTGGAAAAGCAATTCAGGGAGGACTTGGTTCAACTGAAAAAGGTGCAGAAGACACATTGAAGTAATTAATTCTATATCTAGGCTAGATAGGTAAGAAAATGACTGTCCAGGACTTCCTGTAGCAAGACAGATACCTGGAAAATATAAAGCTAGTAGGAACTAAAATAGATTATTTGGAGAAAGTCTGGTAATTCCATTATTAAAGCTCTCCTGGAAAAGATTAGATTAACATAGCAAGAGTGGTACAGGTGAAGTTGATCCTCACTGCAGGAAGCTGATGACCTCTGGAGATCCCTGCCAGCCCTTAACTCCTCCAATTTTATGCAAACACAAATGAAGTTTAAAGTTCATTCCCCACAGTGATAACAGAGGAGGAATAATTTCCATACCAACTGTCAGAGCAGGGCTGTAAGAGCTCAGGCTGGCCAGAGCACTGCAGGATGGCTGCCATCCTTTCCCACCAACCATAGCAGGAATTGCTGCATATCACAAATCAGAGGCAGGAAAAAGCCTGCACATGGCTCCCAAAGTACAAAAATCAGTCTCTACTGGAGACAACAGCATTAAAAGCCAATCACTGTAAGGTCAAAAGACAGGGAGATGAGGAGGTACAGGTCTATATCAACATGTCCTGATTAAACTGTGCAGTGTTAAAGGAAAGCTTGAATAAAACTTGTTCAAGCTACACCATGACAGCACCACAAGTCATTTCACTCTTGCAAACTCACTCCTGCTCTTTGGAAGTCCACAGCTGATCAGAAGGAAGGGAATTAGCAGGAGCTTTCACTGATGAGCTGCTGGGCACAAATGCTTTAACGAAAGCTGTGTACAATACATCAGCAGCAAGCAAGCTTGGCAGGGCTGCTCTGGCTGGGTATTAATTTACAGCAGCAGAGATGAAGGAGAGAGGCCACTCTGGGCAGAGCTGCCAAGTGAATCATGAGCAAAGGGCTCCCCTTCAGAAGACTGAGCTGGGAACATGGCACTGGGAATTCTTTTTCTTACAAATCTCATCTAATCTCTTCTCTCTAAATCCCTTTTCTTTTCTAGGCTTTGTTTCTCTGGAGCCACTTCCAACATTCCTTTGTTGTGACTGAAGGAAGGAAACCAAAGAAGCAGCAAAGCATTTTGCTGTATTAAAAGCACAAAGAAGAAATATTTTCCTCCTTGAATGTAAACTACATTCTCAACTGCTCTGTTCCAAAGCACAGAGAAGTCTTCAACTGCCTTGTGTCACATCCACAGGACAAGCTGATATTTTATCAGCCAGGTGTGGATTACACAGGACCAAATTATCACAGTGTAAACTCTGGATTGAATTCTGTATAACTGTATAATCCATGAACCTTATATTTACGTTCCCATCGGCATTTTAGCAAAGGCTGCTAGAGAGTTTTTAGATTGGGTCTGAGGAGATGCATTTCCAGCTTTCACACTCTGATATGAAGAGGTTTAAACTCCAAAAGAAAAAGAGAAGAGATTTCAGCCCTAGACTATGCCTTCTGTTCTCTTTTTATGTTTTTTTCCTGTCCTCCCCAGTTACTTACCCTACAACTAGTGGAACCTATGAAGGGTGTGTAAAACAGATGGGATGAATTGCTCTCAATGACTGTAAAGAAAGTGCTTGAAAACTGGCATTGCCAGATACAAAACTTTTAGATGGTTAATAAAGTTGGTGAATGCATTTGGTGGGCCTTGGGAAGGACTTGGGTATAATTTTTCTTTGTGTATATGTGTTTGCCCCTCTGCCATCAATTCCTGTATTAAGTGGAATAAACTTTACCATGACAAGCTATAGGTAGGCAAAATAAAAAACAAACCTGTGCCTCATGTCTTCCAAAATTGAATTTGTTTTGGTGCTATAAAATCTCCATCATGTTGATTTCAAAGGCAAACTCCTCTAACACTTTATGCACTGCTGCTACTGCTGGGAGATTTATTCACATCCCAAGCAGAGTACTTTATTTCAGGTGTCCAGGAAGACTGTGTCCTTTGGCTTTTACCTCTGGTGACATCCTCAATGCATTACTTTTCCCATCCATAGGCCAGAGTATATTATAGATTAATACGGCTCAGCAACTCACAACACACAGATTGCCAGCCTCAGTAATCAGCCTGAAGAATTTTGAGGACAGTTGTTATTTACAGAAGGTGAGAAGAGACCCAGCAGAACACTTAGCTCTAAATAAACAATGTGGAAACTTCACTACCCAGGAAGTCCTAAGTGGCAAATAGGCGGCTCAGATGTTCCCCAGCGTGGTTTGATTGCGTTCCTGCTGAGACTCAGCGAAAGCAGGAGCCAGGAAAGGGTAAGTGAGGAAGCAGGGGGCCTTTCTCACATGGATCCACTCTCATTCCAACCAGCGTTTAGCTCTGCTTTGTTAGTTCATTAAGATGGTGCTACAGAAACCAAGCTCAGCACTAATCTGCTGTTCCAGCCTGGCCCAGGGACAGGGACCTTGTGGCACCTGGCGGCAGCAGGACTCACCACCAAGGCTGTGAAGAGACCTGGCAGGATTTTACAGCTCAGAACAAAGAGAAACAACAGAGTTCTTTTCTTTTCCTTCCTCCTCCATTCCCCTCACCAGGGCATCACTACTTGGAAGCACTAAAGGAGACATTTCACCTGCACTGCAAGCAGGGTCGTGCTGAAGTGCAGCGAGCAAGACAGGCAGCATAAATCTTGATTTAACAAGAATAGGGCTGTGTGGGTCCTAAATTAACCCTGAGTTCAAGCTACAGCCTAAGAAAGATTCATGGAGAGAAGCTTCCCATTAGACTCCAGCCAAAGCCCATCTACTTGGAAACACACTGGGATTTACCTCCATCCTCCCCTGCTGCTGAGAACTGGAACACAGAGGGCGTGCTGGGGGTCCTGAGAAGTGCCACATGGAGGATGGTGTTTTAGCACTTTACCTCACTTAAATCTGCATGTGGTTTCTGCTCACCCCCATGCTAGGGAGAAAAATCTCACCAGCAAGCAGCTGCTATTGACTGGAGGATTTGCAATCAAGCTCTAAATTTAGCAAGGTGCCATAACAGAGAGGGCTCCCACACCGCTGTTAACACCAGGAACCAGAGTTTAGTGATGTGAACGGGCTGATAATAGCTTCTGTCCTCGCACTTTGTGGTTAGATGATGCCAGCTGCTGAATGTCTTCCTGCAGCTTTTCTGATACACCATTATAACCAGCCAAATGCTGGGCTAAAATAAAACTTGCCAGAGTTCTGGTATAAAATTTTCTGTACCCCAAGACCAGCTCTTGCTGAACTTTGAAGTCGGTGGTTATCTTGAAGAAAACCCTTTTCTGAATTTTGGTATGAACCTCATTAATGAGTTAATTCCCTGATAATCTGTTCTCTTCTTTGTGCCTGTTTCATGATTAATTTGGTTCCAGTGAATTTCCTTTACTGACTGCAGAGTAGAAACAAATTTCCTGTCTTATTAATTTCCACTTTTGACCCATCATCAGGGACTAAACAAGGGCATATCTCCCCACGTCTTGATTTCCTTAATCATTACAAAGCACAGGTAAGTTCTAGAAAAAGAAGGTGCAAAAAAGGGAAACTCTCCAGTTTTTGCAACTACTATAGAGAAGATGGAGGTAGTCTGGGCATTCAGAAGGTGTAAAGGCTGTGAAGTAGTTGAAAACCCTGCCTGATTACATTACCCACAAATCTGAGTCCTGCAAGGCTGCAGAGTGCACAGGAACATTATCCAGTGACAAAACTCCCCCAGACTAAACAACAAAAAACCCCAAACAAAATAATAAAAAAGCCCACCAGAAACTACAGGGATGGAAAGGTCACTTTCCTGGGATCAAGCTGTCATATGCCTTTGGGGCATATTCTTTTCTTAAAAAAATAAAAAAAGGTAGCAAAACCAAGCCAGCCTCCCTCTCTCAAAATTAAAACAAAATGTACTAGGGCTTTCTGTGTGACATCCATGGTAGAACACTGCTGCCAGCAATTAGCATCACAAGCCTCCCTCCTGATGCCACAGCATGTCAAGGACATTTTTAATGACAGACCAAGGGCACTGCTCTCTGTGAGGTGTTTGGGCTGTGTTAACAGCAGCCTTCCTGGCACACAAATCCAGGCTCCCACAAGGGAGGCACTAAGGGCAGGAAGGCATCACAAGGCAGGAGAGATCTCCATGCAAACAGCAATGCTGCTTCCATGGCTGTTCCTGTCACACCTGCAGGGCATCAGCTCTGAAGTTTCACTGAACATTTTTCTGCTGCTCCTTCCCCAATAGCTGGCTGCTGTTAGAGTCACTCTGAGAGGGGATGGAAATGCCACAAAGGAGACACAAGGAAAAATATACTGAAAAGGGCAAAGAGCTCAGCTGTTCCTGGCCATTATCCCTTCTCAGGTGAATTCCAGCCTCCAAGCCAGAGTATTCAATTCCTGAGAAAATTCAGGAAATTAGTGGATGCTGTGTTACAGAAGAGCCTTACAGACAGCCTGACACTGGTGAGGGCAAACTCCTGATGGACCATGGTGTCCAAAGGGAGCTGGGCTGGCAAAGGGAGCAAGGACCAAAAATCAGGGAAGGGCATGGGGTGCACTGCTCCCCACTTCAGTGCATCAGTAAATGCTGGGTCATGCACGACCAGATTTCCCAAACAGCCTGGGATAGAGCCAGATGCACTGCAGGCTTAGCCTTCAGGCCTTGCTCTCCAGGGACCTTCTCTGCTCCAAGTCTTTGATCATGAGCAGCACATTTGCACAAAAAGAGTTTGGATATGATTTTAAAACGTGAGGGAGCAAAGTGAACAAAAGCCATGTTTCTGCATCTCATGTCTCCAATCTGTTTCTCCTTGAAAGGGGCAAAGACACCTCAGAGACATTGTCAAAGTGCCTAAACCAATTTTTCAGCCTAATCCATTATTTATATTTCCACTCAACCCTTTTTTTAATCCTGAGTTCTTGAAATTAGGTTCTGTAATATTGAGAATCACTCCCATGAGCTGAGGGGAAGGCAGGGAGAGGGTTTAAGTCTTGTCCTGCCCTTACCCTTCCAAATCCACCTCTGACAGGGCCTGTCCATCTTTTTCTCTCTGTTCTGTACCTCTCACAAACTACCAGCATCACATCCTCATCCACTTGTTTCTCTATTTTCTGCTCAGTCCTTTCTGGGATATTTAGGTAAGAATAAGCACTTTCTCCAGGACAGACACATTAACACTGAAATCTAAAAGGTCTAAAAAAGGCATCAATTTTTATGGGCATGCACACGAGAGACTCTGGTGTCCTTCACCAACCCCATTTGTGGCCAGTAATCCTCCAAGAAAACTGCTTCAAGGTAAAAGGGTTTCTCCAGTATAGTTCATCAAACCAGATGAGGATAGAGCTGATTATACCAGGAAAACGCCACCCTTCTTGAAAATAATAAACCTCAATTGCAAGGCCACCAACAACACTAAAAATACTACAAAACTTACTTTAAAATATGCCACACTTTCCCTAGAAAACCCATTCTGAATTCTCGGTTTCCTGTATCTCAAATATACCACATAAATAAGCAAGGTCCAAAGTAGGTGACAAAAGTAGTTAGAGGCATGAAATTTATAAATATTCTCCTCTTTCATGACTAGATGCATGAGAAGGGAGGTGATAGCTGTTTACAAAATGCCTGGCAATTTAGGCACTCTCAATTATTCTGTTACAGTGGAGGATAAAGATGCATTTGCAAAGGTGAAAGAGCAGTGGATGAAAGGAAATATTTTCATTCCTCACAACATGCAGCTAATCTATAAAACTCACAAGATAGCAGGGTGCAGGGAGGAGCAATGCAAGACTCAAAAAGCACTAGTAAGTTATACAGAAAATGAGAGCACTGGAACATTTCATTAGACTGAATTATTGTTATTATAATTATTCAGAAATGTTACAAATTCTCGTGTTCGCAGGTATAAATAAATCACTTTCTGAAGATAGAAAATCCTTTCCCCAGGGGATAGGGGCATTCTGCAGTTGCCCACTATGGCAAGTGGTTGCACCCCTCTATGAAATCTCCATTGCCAGGAAGGACACTTGACTGTACTAAAGCACTACAGCACATCCTCTCTCATGATTCACTTTCTCACAGATGAAAACACAAGTTGTGTGCTAGAACAAAAAAATAATTATTAATTCCAGGAAAAGCCTGACGAGCTAAATCCGGGTAGCAACACTTTCCCCAAATTCTTGGCTGCCCCCTGCAGTTCAATAGAAGATGAGGCGCAGCTTTATTCCTTGGAATGGGTATTTGCTTTCTCTTTGAATTGCATGGGACTTTTATCTTTTAACGAGACGCTGGTGCTTTTTGGAGGGTGCTGTAAAATGGCATCTTCAGAAAATAATTCTCAAGTACAGAGTGTGATGTAAAAGCGTGTTGGGTAGGCTAGACAGAACAAACGGATTAGACAGAGAAATAGGGAACAGATGCTTTCTATTCTTCAAGTTATTCCTAATTTCTGATCATACTGGCTTGATAGCAGAATCTTGTTCAGGCATTCAGCTGCTTTTATTGCTTATTCTCCCTTACAAGTCCAAATCCTCAAATTCATGTTTAAATAGGGATTTAAGGTAATAAGTAACTGTTAAAGCTTAAAAGGAAGCCATTATAGATTAAATGGTGAATAATGGGCCATAGATAAAGCTGCTGATTAAGTATTTTTAAATGGTTAGAGGTATATTTGAAAGTCTAACCAGCAAGCATGCTATTGTTGCCTTAAAAATGAAATCTGACCTTCCAGAAATTTAAATTTTCCTCCAGTTAAAAACAAGTTTTAACAAGAACAAATAGAAATAGGAATGGGAGATGGCCCAGGGGGAGGAAATGGAGAAAAATACCCCGAAACGGAGACAAAGAGAATGTGTTTTCTTTCCTCTTACACTGTTCTGAGACTCCCTCTCCTTGCTGCTCTGACAGCAGCCCTTGCCCTGGCATGATGACTTCCTTTACCACTCATGGTCCAGGCAGCATCAGCAGCCTCCACCTTCAGCATCTTCCCAGAGACACAAGAGCATCAGGAAGAGACAATCTTTCCTTGGGGAAGGAAAGCTCACAAGAAACACGTGTGGTTTTCCATTTGTTTTGGCCATTTTTGTGTCCATTTGTATCCCAATCCAATTCTAGCAGAGCCACAATTTTCCATAGAGTTCCGCTGGTGAATCTTTGCTTCTTTTCCCACTATCCCCATCCCCTGGGCACACTGAGCCCTTCCAGCACATCACAGCTCCATCTGCACTGTTCCAGCCTGGAATCAGCCCCACACCTCTCACATTGCACTGTGCCATCAGTAAGAAAGTGGCAGTGCTCTGTCCTGGACCGGTGGAGAAGGTTCCTTCACCTGGGCTGCACTATAGAGTGGCCAGGGCCAGAGACAGATGGGGCTCCACCAGCACAGAAAGAGAATTGCTGTACTTGAAAGAGAATTCTCCCTACATTCATAAGAATAGGATCTGGGATGTTAAGCTTGAGTACATTTTTGCTCTGCAGACAAAAAAAAAAAAAAGCTAAGTATTAATTTCATTTGCATCTTCCCCCTCACATCCTTCTACTCTCAACTCCAGCCTAATTCCCATAAGTTCTTTTTTTACAGCACATTAAGCATACACATCCTAATAAATCCATATGGTTTCTGAGAGAATACAATGAATTCTCAGGGGCTGCAGGAATTGCCTTTCACGTTTGCACCTCTGTGCATGAGCACTCATCCACTCTGGTGCGCGTGTGTGTGCTGGGGTCTGAACCACAACCTGCACGGGTTTATCTCCTGTCCCACACAGCTCCTCTGCCTGTCTCTCTGTGCAGCACCCAGTGAGGCAGCAAGAGGCAGGGTCTGTGTGTGAGTCACAGCCAGAGCCCCTGACAGAATATACAATGCAGCTGAGGTGTCAGTGGAGGTGGCTTTGGAGTGCTTTAAAATGCTGTTCAAGTGCCAACTTTCACCTGCAAATATGACACTTTGCTCGCCCACCCGCTTTCCTTCCAGGCTATGTGCTCCTCTTACTGCAACTTGACAGCTTTAATTATAAATTTCTCTGCCTTCTCTACCCCCTTAACCATTGAGTCTCTGATTTGTCTGGCTAAGTTTTTGATATGATCCAAAGACAGCAGCTCACACAGCAGAGGAGAGCTGGTCAGACTCTCATTTTCAGACCTGGCACCAGAACAAAACGACTCACAACACTGCATTTACCTCAAAAGCAGAAATTCCTGCTCTTGTTTTCTCTTTGCAGAGAGAGGAGGCAGCAATGGGGACACAATGAGACCATGAGGGTTGTTAAACTAAATCCATTTGGGACTCTTTACCTCTTATTGTTTGAATAATTTATACAGGTGCAAACTTCTGGTGAAAAACTGGATCCCCGCTGGTGGTTTTACAGGGGATTTTGTTCCTTCTAGCCCCATATTTCACCCATGACAGCAGAACCTATTTCAGACAGTGGCAATATATGCACTACTACTCTCAGCACCACATCCTGCTCTGCAGGACTGGAGCCTCTGATGCTGGGTAGGTGGGGAGACATTCTGCTCTCTAGAAGCTCACAGAGCACTGGCACTCATTCTGCTTTGCCTCTAAGTTCTGTGATTCTTGGACATCTGAGCCTCTGTGCTGGATTCAGGGGGTGAGGAATGCCACATGGTGAAGCCTTTGATAATCCAGGTAATCCAGATCTAAGTCTCTTGTTCCTGTGTTCTATGCCACATGATTAACTCCCCAACACATGGGATAGAAAAGTCTATTTTGATCCTCAGCCGGTCCAATTTTCACCTGCATGATTGTGTTCTTCAAAAAGCTCTAGATTTAGACAGATTTAGAGGTCAACTGAAGTGACAACTGCAATGAAGAGGGGAAAAATACACAACATTGCAAAAAACATGTTTACTTCTAAAGGTTGGACATTTCATCTAAGTACCATCCTACTCACTCCTTCCATTGCTTTGCCTGCCTGAAAGAAGCTACTGTAGCATCTACTGGTATGAAATATCTGACTGTTCTCTGGTTTCCATAAATCTCAAGTTATTTTGGGACTCTGGGAATACCATTTGGAAAAGTTCCACAAGGAAACACTAAACAGCCAAGATCCTTGAAACAACCTTTGTGTTTATTTATGGTTCCCCCCCACACAAGGACTCCCACTACAGGGAGTGCACAGGGATACACTTGTGCCTCCATATCCTCTGAATAATGTCAAACAACTGAAAACAAGGAACAGGGATCACCAGCAGAGTTGCACTGACAAAATCTTCTCCTCCTGATCTTGTGCCAGAGCTCTAAATCTAATGCAACAGGTGTTCAGCTGCTGCTGCAGCATGGATATAGCCTGTATAGGGCTATACATAGTGCTCTGAACCTGCCTCTTCAGCACCAGACCTGTGACAGGTTCAATCTGAACTCCCACCTCTGCCTGCATTCAAAATGATCAATAGTCCAAACAGACTGACTCTCCCATTACCCTTTGCATCCTCTCAGGAAAAAAAAATCCAAGCATTTGTTCTGTTCTGGTGGCAGCAGTGTCCTGGCCTGTATAAAGGCCACTTCAGAGAGAAGAATGCACCCCTCACAATGCATTGCTTTGGGGAATGCTCCATAAATGGGAATTTCTGAACCCCTGATAGCTCTCTGCTTTATTTTTCTATCTCAGCATGTGAAGGGCCCCAGTGGCTTTCATATTTCAAGTTAGATCTTCAGGGAGAAAGACTGCAGCACAGAAATACAGATGCTCCTAATCAATACCAAAATGTCTAATGGCAGACAGCACCATGGCAATATGCCTCACAGAAAGGGCACTGCAGAGCCCATTTGTTCTGCTGGGTATATACAAGTTCATTATCTGTAGTCCAGTCAGATCTGTGTGAGTATGGTAATTTGAATAACCTCAGAGAGACACAATAGCAAGCACTGCTTCTGTGCATGTTTGAAGTTCGTCCTATGATCTCTTTCTCTTCCCATTTGCTCTTTTCCTCTCCTTTCCTTCTGCATCTATTTAAATTGCTATTATTAGCTAAAAAAGGATAAATTAATTACCTCTGAAATGAGCATGAATACTTATACCCAGCCTGGCATAGCTGGAGCTGGCATTTGATAGCAGTCAACAGAAGCTGAGCAGCTTGCAAGGCATTTCAGAGCAATAATAAAAATCAATAGGAGGAAAATAAGGACAGCTCTAGAAAGTGTTAATGAAAAGTTGCTGAATTTCAGCGGCTCACCTGTGAACAGCTACATGAAAGCCTTCTGAATACCAAATATACTCATTATAGGCTGCATTGCTTGGCTGAGCCTCCAAAGGATTCTCTGGGTTTGTATTCTCACAATAACAAAGGAGAGGCACAGAAGAGAGCAGGATAAGAGGGATGGAGGGGTGGACAGAAGAAGGTTCACATTTTTATTTTGAAAATAAGATTATCGAGGCATATAAAAACAATAAAATCTAAAATCTGTAATAGATTCAAACTTGAAATCTGAGGTGTTTTTCCTCTCAATAGCAGAGGCAGCAATTCTTTAGGTAAGACCCTGGGGGTGCAAGCAGGTACCACTCTATTGCAAGATCAGTGTGAAAGATTGCTGGAGAATGTTATAAAACAGTCGGGAGTTAAAGCAGTTCCTGAACTGATCCTAAATGGTTACAGCAACATAAGACTGCTCTGAAGCCAAAGCCCAGCTTCAGCCACTCTCACACCTGTCACACTGAATTAATGTTAGACTGTGCTCTCACAAGTGTTTTATGAAATGCATTATAGAAACCCCTTTTGCCCCATGCTCTGCACCAAAGTGATAAAATGGTGTGGCTTACTTAGGTAAAGGCATTCCCACAGCACTTTTCTCTCCGGCATCCAAATACAGAAATACCTCATGCAGAGATGCTCATATAACAGCAGAAATTTCACAATCCTTTACCAGCAATAAAGTTTGTGACTAAGCAAAAAAATAGAATCAATAAACACCCTCCTCTTCTGAAAGCTGCCACAAGGTATTTAATGTCTACAGATGATCAAGGTTAAAAATGCACCAAATCTTTACTTAGAGAAAAATGGAACTCTAAATATATAGAGTCAAATAAATAAGTCAAATAAAAACCTGAATCAAATCTGGTCAAATAATTCCTGCTGTGGTTATATTCTCTAAGGGATGAAGGAGCACTCTCATCTTCAGGAGCTGGGAGGGGATGGGGTGCTGTGCAGGGTGAACTCCTGTCTTGCACCTAAACCTTTCAGCTGCAATTTGTTTCAGGATGTAAAACCAAAACAATGTAACACTGACACCCACATTCACCTGTAAGAATAGGAAGAGCTATCACAACCATTTTCCATTACTGCATGTGGATAAAACACAACATTTCTGCTATTCAAAGATGCACTGAGGATGCCTCAAATGAAGTGAGCATGCTTTGCTCCAGATGCATTTCTTGTTGTTTGAACTTTTGTTTTTTTTGTTTGCTTCATTTCCACAAAATCACTTTCATTTGATCTGAATCACCTTTTGGCCACACAGTTTAAAAGAGGAGTGAAATTGCTTGCACAGCTATAATCAGGGGAAGGTGCATTATAGTGAAAAGATGGGAGATTCAACAGTTCAATACTATCCAGGATCATGATGGTGCATCAATGTGGTATAGAGGAACAGCACACACATTTCCAAATGACCTGCAAATCCCTCTTGTCAGTTCTGGCTTTGCCATCCATGCACTGACCAGTCTAACTCTGCTCACTGCATGGAAGATGAAGAGATTACATCTGGACAAAGAAACAGAGAAATTATTAAGCCTTCTGTTTTTTGATTAATAGCAGAGCTAGATGTATTTACCATCTGGGGTGGAAAGAGATTTGGCTGTGCTCAAGAAAGGTAAGAAATGATTAAGAAACACAGGAGATAAATAATGTCTGAGTCAGCAGAAAATGACTTCACAAAAGTCTATCTCAATACCTGAGGTGTCTCATGAACAAATGGCTACAATTGTTGCAGTGTATGCAAAACATTTCCTAGCACAATCTGGAGAGTTGGAAAAAAAAGAAAATTAAGGAATGTGCCATCAGTTTAAGCCGGAAGAAGGGGATGATATTGGAGAGGGAGGGGATCCCTCCTTGTCTCTCTCCAACCAGCTTTATGTGAAGAGCCACTTCCCATCCTCCGTGCGGTCATGAAAAATGTGAAGCTACCTGGACAGTAAACTTATTTACTTTTATAGGAAATGAAGCATGAAAACTATTATAAAACAACCACGACGTCCAAACTACAAGCTGCATTTCACTTTCCCCACAGAAAGGTTCTGAATGCCAGAATTGACTGTAAAGCATGGTGGGATGCTGGAAACATCAGCAATTCTTCCTAGGGCATGGCAATACTGCCTTATGAGGCCAAGTTTGAGAAAGAGCAGAATAAATTGCTTGTATGAGCACCTGACACATGGCTTTGTTTGTTGAAAGTGGTTGCAAAGCTCAGAAAATTCTCCACATTTTTGGCCTTTGATATTGTCAGAGGGGTCCATACAATCAAACCTGGTGGAAATATCATTAGGGAAAAGAAAAACCACAACAACAAAGTCCCTACAGAGTTCTTGTGTAACATGAGGGTGCCTGAATATGAGAGTCAATATCTGTCCCAGAAGCACAGATTGATAATTAAAAGACCAACTAATGCCTGGAGCAATTTAACCTTTCTTCCTCACATCACACATTGTAGCTCTAATGCATCTCCTGTGCTGCATCTTGTACTTCCTCCATTTTTGGCATGTTCCTGAGACAGCTGCCACGTGTTGAGAACAGAGCTGTTAGACCAACTTCATGGTATCCTGGGACACCATGTGTTTAGGGGAAATATTCCACTGTCCCATTAGCCACACAGCCCCACTGGTGGAAGTTCAGCCCCTCTTTGTTATTCTCAGAGCTACCTGAGAATAACAAGTAATAAATAAATTCACTGCCTCTGCTGGGAATTTATTCCAAGTGTGGCCCCACTCATGCTTGTGAATGATATCTTTTGCAGTTGACAATTTAGAGGAAAGAGAGACTGTGAAGTGGGGACAGGAAGAAATTCTTGTCTGTGCACCCAACTGTGCTCAGTTAGGTCTGCTAAAGGCTTCTTCCACCTTTCTTTGGCTCATTAGAGACAGCACACTGAGCACAATGGACTTGATGCGGTGTGAGAAATCCCCATTCTCACAGGGTGCCTCCTTCAGAGCAGGCACTTCCCTGACAGCTATTACCTGCCTCCAATTTACTGACCATGGCTCTGACAGAGCTCTATAAAGTGCACAGCAAATAGCTTATCCCAGGGAAGCAGGGTCCAGCCTGATCCTTTATCCCCCTCACAGCAGTGGTGAGAGAATCAGGCTGCAGCGCACCCAGAGCACACAGAGCCTGGAGAGGAAAATTAAAGGACACAAACAGTTATGAACCTTGACAGGTGAAAATGTTTGCTGTCGGAGGGAGATGCTGAGATGCCAAGTCAATGCCACGCACAGCAGACACCAGAGCAAAGAGAGACAAATGCAGGACATGAACTGCAGGGATTTCACAACAGAAGAGATCTCTGGCTCCACAGCTTTTGATCTCTGTACCTTTGCAATGAGACATTTCATCTGGGAGTCAGCTTTATCCAGTGCTGGATTAACTTCTTGTTCCACAGCTTGACCTGTCACCCAGAGTATTACAGAGATGGGCACTCAGAAGCCCATACACAGAAAACACATTAGATTGAGATAGATGTATTTAACATCAGCACTGTGCAATACATCACACTGCTCACAGCTTAATTTCAGCTTGATTTCCACAAAACAAAACCGTAACAACTAAGAAAAGCTCGTGTTTTCATCCAGGCTGAGCAATACTAATATTTTCTTTTGATTTTGGTGAATACTGCTATGGGAAGCCTCACCCATATTTTATCTCTTTCTAGACTCATCAGCAGGACAGTCTTTGGGACACATTTTCCTTTGCCAGAAAACATTAGCTACAGTAAAAGCTTTTGCCTCCCACTTAAATATCTGTCATGCATATAATTTCCTGGGACCAGGACACTGCAGACTTCTGGAACAGGGATAGCTTGTAAGCTGTTCAAAACACACTGCTGTTAACTATTTAAAACATTTAAGAAAATAAAATCACCAAGTGACCACTCAGAACTTCTCCTGTGTTATACCTGAAGGATCCCAAAATCTGATTTTGCTTTGGCAAAGGTACACAGAAATGTGGGTATTTTTATTCACACCTACTCACACTTTCTGAGGCAAAGTATAGAAAGCATGTAAGGATACTGTGCATTTTTCTGGAAAGCACACAGGAAAACAGAGCTAATTTTAAACTACAAACATTTCACTCAAACCCACAGAGGAGGGTCTATCCTAGGAAGCAGCAGGGTATAATTTCCATTGATGTCATGATATACCAGCAGTAAAGCTGCAAGGTTTTGGTGCTACCTCTCAGAACTAGATTAGACTTAATATTTACAGATTAATATTAGACTGTCACCCCTCAGCTTCCTCCAGAGAAATGTTTTGATAAAGAAAAAAATTTTTTTTTTTTCAAAACCTGTGAGTAGAGAGAGGGTGTAGAAATAGTTGCCCTCCTGTCTGTATCAGTGAGCCCTCTGTATTTTGCATTCTTCCATTGGTTCCAATATTCCCACTAAAACCAAACCATGGAATTCTCTTGGCTAGGCTCAGAGAAACATGGGAGGAAAGTACTAATTTTCTGAATCAGAATCAACATGCTGCACAATCATTTTCCATGAATTATTTATTCTTAAAGCGAATATGCTTGCACTTTGGTCCCCGCATCTCCCTTCACACAGCACTTGCAACCAGCTCCTGCAATGTGACATCTCTGGGTGGGATTATCAATTCAGCTGCTTACCTGGTCTGCAAATGGTAACAACTTACATCCAAGCTAGTAAAATTTCACAAACTTGCAATTGCACCCAGTGAAGTGAAAATTAACACCTGCCTATCAATTGCCTGTTAGCAATGACATTCATTCCTGGAGGCCACGGAGGTTCTCACTACTGCTGGGCAAACTTGAAGAGGTAGAAGACTTTGCTTTCAGCTGCTGAGGACTCATGGGAGTTTTACAAAGTAAGAGAACTTTTATGTTTTGCCAACTTCTTTAAAAATATTTGTCACTTCTTCCTTCTGTACTGATCAACTACCACACAGCATTGGATAAACAGAATGAATTCCAATTAATATAAAGTCAGCTAAAGGAAAAAAGTAACAGAAGGCTACAAAGATCAGAAAAAATGCTCACTGAGTTACTGTGACCAGATGGCTTTTTGTCAATGTTTGAGAGAAGTCAGGGTTTGATGTTTTCCTTCCCCTACATTATTTTCATGCAAAGGCTCTTCTAGCTCCAGTTCAAAAGTTTGATTTATATCCCAAAACCATCCACCCATCCAGGCTCCAGCAGCTCCCTCTAATGACATAGCAATGATTTTTTGGACGGCTGTCCACAACATGGATGGTGTTTAGCACCCGCCTTAACTGCTTCATTTATATGTTCACACCACAAGTGAGCACATCTAATCCAAAGGAATGTCTCTACATTTTATCCCTCTTTTTAAACCGTCCCTCATAAACATTTAAAACTGTGAACAAGCTTGCAAGAATGGGTTTTGGCATGAGGAACAGGTGGTGCTAATGTTGGGTAAATGTTCCTGCAGGGGAGAGACTGGAAGTCTGCTATAAATTACAGGGGTATTTCTGCAACTGAAAAACTTGATGTTCATTGATGAAGCTGAGAGAACTCTTTGATGACAAAGCCATCGGGGAGCTTCAAATCATGTCACATCACTAAGTCTTCTTTCTCCATGTGTCTTGGAAAAACATTCTTGCAAACATATGTGATGCACATAGCACTAACAAGTGATGATGGCCTAGAGAAATTATGTGTTTCTGCTTCATCACAAATTCAAGCTGAATAGTCTCATACTCAGACACTTTTCCAGGTCAAATTCCTCTTGTATTTATAATGGGGCAAACTCACTTAAATACCTACCACTGAACATAGGAAGCAAGTAAATTAATTTTGCAATTTGGAAAAAACATGTCCTAAATAAGCAGCGGGATCAAAACTTCTTTCTGTCCATCAAAAAGTCACAAATCTATGCTCTAAATGACTAAAGGACTCCATGCCGTGAGGAAAAGAATTTATAGGAATATTCTTGCAGTATGAGGTCCACAATTTCTAAATCTTGCCATCAATGTCCTTTTATAATCTGCAATACTTGTTCCCTACAGCGCAGCACTTAGATAATGCCTTTCTGATAAGAGATCCTCTCCATGGAGGCTCTGAGCTGGACAGAACCCCATGTGACAGTGAGCAGGAAAATGTTTCCTGCTGATGAATTTTTCTGGGGCAGTACCATCCCCATCTTCCAATGAGCAGTTTTGAGAGGAAAATGGAAAATCACTGGAAAACAGAGAACAGGTGCTTCTCTTTCACCTTTTCTTCTCCCCATGAACGGCTGCAGGGCATGGACTCACTGTTTCAGTAGTTTCTTTGGGAGTCAATTACATCTCAATTCTAATTGCTCTCCATAAACTGCAGCTTCCGAGATACAAATCTCAGCCACAAGGAGAGCCCATTTCTGCAGATTTAAACCCAAAACATGCCCCACCAACTCCATTCCCACAGGAGAGCCCTCTCCATACAGCAGTCACTGACCTTTGTGCCCTGTCTGTGATCTCCTCCTCCAGATCCAGCAAGAGTGCTGCCTGAGCCATCAGCTCCTTGCTGCAGGGCAGGGATTTGAGGTGCAGAATCAGCAAACCAAGGCAGAACTTGCTTCCCATCTCCTCCAGCTCCTGCGTTCCCAGCTGCAGGCCCTGTGGAGAGAAGCACAAGGTTTCATGATTCCTACATATGGAAGTTTCCCCTACAGAATTATTTGTAAATTGATTAACAGCACGTGGTCTACAGAAGCTATCCTAAAATAGCCTCTGTTTTACAGCAGGGAAAACAGAGGCAAATAGTTTAAATGTCTCAAATAAATTCTCAGAAGTCGTTGTAAGAATTAGACTTAAGAATTGGACCCCAGGAGAATCTGACTGTAAATCCACTTTTAGAAATCATCCAGTTTTTCTTTTTCTTTCTAGAGGAGCTGTCTATCTAAGTAATGCAGGAAAAAATAAATCCTGTGATTATAAACATTAGGTAGTGGCAAAGATGGAAAAGGGAACTGGACAAGGGGAGAAAAGAGGGGAAGAGATCTTTAACAAGTTATGAATTGTTTTTTTAAGAAAATCAATTGCAAAGTAATTGCAAACTAACAGACACCTCCAAGGAATTTCTCAGTCTGTTAAAAGCTGGTGGCACAAACAGGATTTGTATTATCAACTTCATCAAGTTCATCTTTCACAAGAGGAATTCTCCAAGCTGTGGATCCTTGCTGGTTGTGAATAGTCTGTGTTTGGTTTTACACCAAGGGCCTGCATCTGAGTAAGTCAGTGTAATTGATGGCAGTTTCATGCTTCTGGTGAGAGGAGGGCAGGAGACAAACAGAGCTCAGATAAACCAGAAAGGAACTAAAACTGCAGAGTCCCTCGTCTTTGGCACTCAGAGACTGCATCACCCACCAGGGGCTGGACCAGCTGCTGCCTCTGCCAACAACAGCCCTGTGTGGTGTTGCAGCAAAAAAACATCTCTGCAGCCAAGCTTCTGAGAGACCTCCAGCTCCATCCCAGGCTGTTTCCTTAGCAACTCTCAGGAGTCCAGAATAAGCCCTGACCCTAAGCATGGTGTGAGCTGCACATCACTCTCCAGCAGATATTTGTTAGTGAGCACCTCATGGGTACCGAACATATTATAATTTATAGTATAAAACATAACGTGTTCAGTAATCCGTGACAGGGGACAGAGCTCTGCTCTTTTCCTAGATAAAGTTATTTTTTGTAAAATGCTTTGGGATCCTGGAGTCTGAGCACCTCTGTATAGCTGGAAGATGATTTCTGAGCCAAAAACACACAGGTGGATGGAAGAAAGAAGAGATTTCACACATAAATGTCTGTAGCTGTCCTGAGGAGTTTTTTCAGTGCATTTTTGTTAGAGGACAGAAACCATTTGCACAGCACCACTACAACTTCCTCTCTAGCAGGTCCAGCACATGCAAATATCATCTGGCATAAAAACCTCCCTCTCTGATCACATTGCCCTATGGACAAGATATTGTAATTCAGTTCCTTTTCTGAGGCCCTATGGGCAAAGCATGAAATCCATAGTTAGGATGAACATAATGCAGAACTCAAATATGTTCTGAGTGGCTGGACAAGGAAGGACCTGCTCAGAAGAGCACACTCAATCTGAGGGAACAGCCTCAGTGCTAGGCAGGGTCTAGGACCCCAGGAAAACTGACTTTTATTCTCTTAAGCATGTTTATCACAGTGGTTAAATGTCTAACATAATTTCTACTTTGCTCTTATTCACCTCTACTGCAAGTTTTGCCAAGCAAGATAGGGCTACAAAAAGTTTAGTAATAATTTATAAGAAAAACAAAAATGTAGGAAGAAGTTTATGGGAACTGAGGGTCATTAACACAAAACAATAAGAACGCTCAGCAGCTCTAAACAGATTCCTAAATGTTTTATTATTTTACTTTAAAAGACTGAAGATACTGTAGTGTGGCAGAGTTACAACCAGCAGGCACAAGTGGTGACATTTCAGAGAAAAAAGGATGTCATTTCCACAGCAAGGGAGTTATTTTCTCAGGGGCAAAAAATACAAAGAAAATCTCGAGGCTTTCCCTGGGGTGCATCTCAGGGTCTTGCTTCCAAGATTAAGGCAACATACCAAACAGCTATCAAGGAGATGCAAACAGTGCCTGAGCTGAAACTCAGCCTGTGGCTTTATGACTCCCTAGAGCTTTACTCAGGATATGGAAAGGCCTTAAGAAACTATGAGCAAAACAATAATAATAATGATATTAACACTATAACACACCTCAGAAGCCTAAGACAGTAACTGTTCATGCACTGAAGTCAGCTGCTGGATGATGCACCCATATTGCTTTGATGTCAGACAGCTCAGGAATAGCAGCTAGAGACTCAGGCAGAGAATTGCCTGTTTACATACTTTATTCACCTCAAACATGGACATCTATTTATTTTAACTCAGCCCATTTTCTCTCTCCTTTCTCCCTCCCTCAGCAGAGGGAGGAAGGAGCTGGAGGTGCAGAGCAGCACTGCCATTAAACTGAAGCTGGGGACAGAGCTGACATGTTGAGCTAATGTTATTGATGGCATCTGCCAGCAATGCCAGGACCTGGTGTAGTGGTTAATAATCAGTCCCACCTGCAGTACTGAAAGGGAAGCCTGACCTCCAGGCTTTTCCCTTGCAGCCATGGGGCACAGCCAGCTGCAAAAATTTTGAGATTGCGCTTACAACTCAGACTTATAAAAACATCCTAAAAGAAAGAAGGTAGAAAGGTAGAAATGATGCGGTCTGGTTGGGTTGAGGAGCTGGTAGGAAGCACAGCTCCATGGCAGGGAAGCTGTCTGGCTGTTACCAAGTGACAAGACACAGTCTGTTTGTCACAGCTGTACATGAGGAAGCTGCTCTGCCTGCCAGCACCTCCCCTGCAGTGTCCTGCCAGCCTGGATTCTCACTGACCCCATCTTCCTGCCGGGCACAGGGCTCTGTCCCCTCCTCTGGTCACATCTGTGTGGCCAGTGGAGCATGGTGCAAAGCCTCCCGTGCCAAAAGGGTCCAGGTGAATTCTGAAGGAGGAAGCAGCACCCCTGCACCAGAAAGCTGCAGACAAGCTCATCAGTCCTAATTAGTGCAGCCTCAGAAACATGCTAACTAATCCACCCTACTTTAATGATCAGCTCAAAGCTCCACACAGGTTTTGCTCTCCATTACATCAAAGCACCAGTCTGGACCAGCATCAGCTTGATGCACCAGATTCCTCTGCACAATGCAAACTGGTCCCTTGGGCTCTGTCATGCAATAATCTTCTGCAGACATCATGTTAAGGGATAACAGGTTAATTGTTTCCTGGCTATTATAGAGAGTAATGGAGCTGAAAAACTTTTCTTAAACCCTTTTCACTGCAACAGACAGAATGGGAGGAGGTGGTGCCAAATATCAGCCCAAGTTCAGATTATATTTATTTTCCACTGTAATACAAAACAGGGGAACAAAAATAAAAGACTTATCATTTGGCCTCAACACTGTCAATACAAATTTTCCTAAACAAAATGGATCAAATTGTATTGCAAAAGCAGTTCATTCATGCTCAGCACTGATGCATCAAATGAATAACCACAACTGAATATTTCCAAAATCTCTCAGCTTGCCCTCAAAATTCTTCCCAGGCTAAATGACAATGTAATGGAAAAACTTTATTATTCATTACTCATGTGCTTTAAATACTCCAGGAGACAAAGACAGTGAGAGTTTTGTATCACAGATATTGTTGAAGGAGGTGGAAAGACTCCAGGAGTTAAATTAGAGATTTCTCCACAAGGGTAATGAGAATTACAGTAAAATTAGAGCTGGGAGATTCTAATAAATACAAGTGCAGAGAAAATTTCAGAGGGATCGATTTTTTCCTAAAAGGGATTTTTGACATTCAGCACAGCCACATCAGTGGCCTCTCCTGCTTTAGGTCACTGCTCAGTCCTTGGGGCATCAGCTTTTCCCTGCAAACCCACTTCCAGTCAACACATATACACACACACTTACAGAATATTCCCTGCATCTCAACAGCTTTACACATGCACAATGGCTATGCCCTCAGGCCGGGTATAAATAAATTGACAGTCTGGTTTCTCACTAATTCCATCAGTGAGCTCTCCCTTGGAATACTAATCAAAACCATTTGGAAGCTCTAGAGGACAAACTGAGGGAGCTGAATGAAGCATTTGGTGCCTGGTGTCTGCAGCCTTAATTTTAGCTCGAGCCAGCCCTGAAGGTTACTGTACTTTCAACCCCTGTGAATGAAAATACACAGACACCTGCTGGGGACCTGGCTATTTGGACAGCTAGGACAGCAGGGAATAACCCAGGTTTTCTCATACCCCAGAGATCCCTCAGCAGCAGGAATGGTATGCAAAACAGAGGAAGTGGAGGGGATGGGAATTTGGGCCAAAACATATCAAGAGGATTAAGCGAGTGGAAAAGGCTGAAGATGCAAGGGAAAAAAATAAAACAGGATAGCAAGAATTTCTAGAAAGATGAGAGGGATTGGAGTTAGAGACAGATAAAAGGGTAGGGGAGATAAAAGGATGAGAAAGAAGAAAGGGTTGTTGAGGTCAATGGATGCTGATACAGAAGAAAGGTAACAAGAAAAAAGCTGATGGCAACCTTGACCACCTTGGCACCCTTGGGGAAGTCGCCTTGCTCTGCACATCTGTCCTCATTACATCTGGTGCTCTGTCCTCATTACATATGGTGCCCTGCCTACACGGTGAGGAGAAAAGTCCTGACTTGCTTTGAACCTCCTCACAAAACTTCTGCTGATCTCAGCTGGTGTTTCAGCTGAGCAAACTTCAACAGCACAGAAGTAATTATTGTTTTAATCATTCAAATGGGCTCTTTTACTATTAAAATAATATATATGCCACAGGCAGCACTGCTCAAGGACCAGACTGAAAGGGAAGATGAAATATCTTCTCCTTCCAATCTGCTGGAGAAAGAGTCCTGGACAAGCTGCTCATAGAAGAACTGGGGATTTAGCAAACAGAACTTGTTGCCAATTCCTCTAGAAAAAACAGTTATTTAAGTTATGAAGTCTCCAGTTCCATTGTGGGGAAAGGTACTTTCCTTCTTTCCATTGACTAGCTATTTGTCTGGCATTTCCATACATTTCCACCTTTCCCTCACAGTATTTCCACAGCTGTTTCCCTCCACTCTTTTCTCCCTTCCAAATTTCTTCTCCTTCTCTGTTCCTTCCTCAGCCTCCTTTGTCCCTTCCTGAACCATCTTCCATGAATGACTCAGTATATGGCAAGTTCTTCATGTGTTGGAGGAGCCAAATTTTATTAGTGCTGCACCTGAGCTCTCTTTTTTCTTGCCCACTCTGCTGCAACACTGCTACTAATGTTTTAAGCCAACAATTTGCAAACTACACAGGATGGAGACAGGGGTGGATTTAACTTCCCATCTCCTCAAAGACTGCATACACACAGAGGTAGTAGTTGGACAGGGAATAGCACAATAACTTTTTTGGTTTGGGGTTTTGTTTGTTCATTTAGGTGTTATTTCGCTTGGTTGTTTTTCTGGTTTGTTTTTTGTTTGTTTTTTTATGCCGGCCATAATTGTGACAGGTGGTCATGTCAGGAACAAGAAAGAGAATGACAAATGAGGATATTTTCCACCTATGCAGACAAACCATGTAGAAAGATGCCATTCTTTGCAGAGTTCTTGCTTTCCAATAAAATTGAGTGGTACATCGGTTTTCTATCTCATTCATTTCCTTGTGACATGCTGGGGACCTATTTTAGGCCCTGGATGAACCTGGACTAAGCTTATCCCTCTCTGCAGACACTGAACAATCTTTCTCCTCGTCCCACAATGTCTTTTCAAACAGAGCTGAAGAGGCTGAGTGAAGGCCAGGTCAGAGCTGCACATTTTAGTGGAATCTGCACTGTTTCACAGTAACAGGATCAGGAGTGCCTCAAGTTCCTCTCTGAGGGCTGCAGACAGTTTTGGGAAGGAGAAGTCTCCCTGTACCATCCAATGAAGATGTGACAGTCCAGGGAGCAATATTTTGACTGTAGACCTAACCAATGCCATAGGCGATGCCATTATTTTAAATAAGAATAATAATTAAAAAAAAAAAACCAAGCAAAAAACCAAAACAAAAAAAAAACAAACAAAAAACAAAAACATAAAACCCACCAAAAAAAAAATAAAAAATAAACCCACCAAAAAAAGCCAAACACCCCAACATACTAATTTCTAAAGAAAAATAATTTCTGCTCCATAACACTTAAGCTGCCAAGAAACAGAACTAGAGACTGTTCAAGTCACATAGGAATTCTGAGGCAATATAAGGAAATAAAGCAATTACCAGTTACTGGAGGCTATCAAGAGCTTTGTTCCAGAAAGCACATTTCTTCCCCATGCCCCAGTATTTCCAACAGGCTAACTGGTATCTCATGGTTCCTTGAAAATTCATCAGTAGTCTCACCATGACCTCCTCTCACATATGTTCCTTTCCCTGCTATCTGAACTCTGTGGAGCATGGAACAAGTCACAGACAGGTTATAGCCTGAGGTATCTGGAGATTAAATGTGAGGTGGGGCTCTGTCTCAGAATCTGTGTCAAATGAATTAGCTGTTAAAAGCAGTTCAGGAAAGCAGGAAGCTGAAATTTTTCAAGTCCTAAATTGGCAGCCTAATCCCTGGCTGACTTTTCTTCCCCTCTTATTCCACTTAAAAGTTTGCCTCTATAAATAATTCTGATGTACAGAAAAGTAAGCAGACTCTTGGCCCACCCAATCCTTTTCATCAGCTATGAATTTACCCAGTTTGGCCATATTTTACCATGGGTGTAAAATAATTTTCTAATTCTGGCTGGTGATCATCACATGCCTTGGAAAAAATGATTTATGATACTTATCCTGGCTAATGTAAATGTAGATGCTACTCCAAGTGTCAAACCCACTTTAAAAAATCTCAGTAAGGTATTTGTCTTCATAATGCCATTCACAGTGGGGATCCCCAGGTTAATTATGTGTTATACAAAGAGTCAATTGTTGCATCTTAATTTCATGGAATGGTGATGCACTTTTTTATTATATTACACAACACTTTGTTGTTTATCCACATGGTTTTCTATAGCGCGTTCTTTTCTTTCCCAGATAAAAATATTTCTTGACCAAAACGACACAGCAAGGTTAGTGTGCTTTAATTCCCCATCCAAAACAAGACATCAGGACCATGGAACCTTTCACCTTTGCACCAACACAGGGACAGGGGCACTAGGACAGGTTTAGTGAAATTCACAGCACGACTCAGACAACAGCCCAGCTGCTCAGTGTGACACCCCACATTATCTCCATCCCTCTGCTGCTACACTAGAGTCTAACATATCACTGAAACTGTGTCTTGGCCTGGCAATGTCAGGTGGAGGAGAGCCCTGAGAGGTGGGTTCTGCTCCCTCTTTGCTGCCTCCAAACATCCCCAGCACAGCAGAAACCCCAGCCTGAGCTCTCTGCACCGCTGAGCTTTGCTCCTTCCCTCTGTAATCCAGCATCTCCAGGATCCCCAAAGCTTTCCCTGTGCTGAAGCTGCTGTTCTGCGGAGAGAGCCAAAAACTCCACAACTTTGTGAAAAGTCGTAAAGCCGGTACGTTTATTACAGCGCTGGACGCATGCGGAGATTATTCTCCTTAAAAGGCATGCGTACCTCTGGGAACTTCAGGTCCCTTTTTATCCCCCTCTCAAATACATATGCACACAATTTCACAATAGGTTCATACATATTCATTTTTACGAATTTCGCATGACATTTGTCACTAATTCTTCTTTAGCCGAAAGAATTCCTAGGTCAGGTTGACTTGCCCTTACAGCAGTCCCTGTCTGTCTCTATCATCCTCTGTCTCCCTCACCTTATCTCTGTTCTTCACTGAAGTAACTTCACTGAGCCTAGGCCTTGCAGTCAGGCTAAATAACTATGGTTTCTAACCACAGACTCAACCCAAAAATGTACATTTCACCTAAATCAAAATGATTTCTATCCTGGAAAATTTCCACTCTGCCTCACTGCCTTCCAGGCCACTAAACACACTTTCATCTGCTCCCTCCAGCCCGTGTGTATCACTGCTTTGCCTCTCACAAAGGCATGACCCATAACACAAGCACTACTCCACAGGAGGTGTTACCACGCTGCTTTACAGGGATATTAGAACATCTTCCAAGGCTCCCTGTTTCTGAACACACACAGGCATCTTACTCACTTTTTTTTTCTTTATTGCTGCTGCTTCACATGGCACAGACATCTTTATCAAGCTGTCTTTTGTAATAGTTACTTATGTTTTCCTGAATGGTGAGAGCTAATTCAGAGCCCAGCCATGTGTCTGAATGCTTTAAACTATTCCTTCAAACATGCTGCACCCTGCCACTGCCTATGTTTCATCTTCCATTCTAGTACCCACAATCTTTCAGCCCTTCTTCCCACGGTATAATTTGCATCAGCTGCTAGCAGCAGATCTTATTATCTCCTTGCCTTCCAGTCATTCAAATTAGAAACACTGACCAGCACCAATTCATAGAGAGGTAAATGGATTCACCTTAGATTTCTTTCCATCCCAGAGTTGCCTTATCCTACCCACTTTTCTCAGCCTTTTAACTAGGTTTTGACTAAACACAGACCCTTTTATTTCTCACTCCACAACTCCCAAAATTTCTTGATTTTTTTTTTTCTTTTTGTGGGAGCCTCTCCTTTCATCAGCTGTGACTCAGCTGGGATACCCACTGATACCATTGCATGAAAATTAGCCTAGGTTCACCCTTGAAGGCCATGAATGAAATTTTATGTACTAATTTCTCATTTGTCCTCTAGCTCCTGTACTTCTTTGAAAAAATAAAAATCATATAATCAAGGCCCTATCCATTCTATTAATACTCTCAATCATTGGGTTTCCTTATCCTGGTGTTAGCCAGGTCCTGTGGTTGTGTTAATGGTGGTTCTCCCATGACATCAGATAAAGTTTTAAACATAAGGAATCATAATTATGATTATTTACCTTGTTGAAGCTGGTTTAGAGAGTCAACTGCTGAGTCTGCTGGCCAGTTTTAAAGATTTCTTTTTAGTAGTTCAATTTCTTAATTTCCTTACAACTCCTACAGGAAAAAAACCTGGGCTTCACTTAATTCTGTGAGTTACAACCTTAATCAAATATCAAATAACAGAGCAGACAATGTGCAAGCACTGATATGTGTACAAAGCAGCCAGCATGGTCCCTCAGCATCCTGCTCTGTTCCCATCCTGGCTGCCTGCAAGCTCTGCCAGTGAAATGTGGCTCCAGAATGCATCCAAATCTCAGCCTACACAAACTCTTATTGTTCCAGATCCTTATTGTTTCCCAAAGTCTGCTTTCCACAAAATCTCTCAAATCCTTCTGCCAATGGCCTCAGAGCAGAGCTTCCACCTGGGGGTGGCTTTTCTGGGCACATCAGATGGCACTCAGCAGCTTCCATGGTGGGATAATTACCTGCACATGTCCAGAAGAGATTATCTTGAGGCCCTCTGTGTGTTGGTCTCCTTAAAAACTTGCTTTAAATAGGCCTTCACAGGTGAAAGGTAAGGACACAGAGCAATCCACAGCCCTGCACCTTCCTCTCCCATTTCAGCTTTCATTACTGTAACCTTTCATGCCTTCTATATCCATCCCCTTATTCTGATACATGTCAAGAGCTACCTGAGACTTTTTTCCTAAATTATAAATGGCTCCCCCAGGCTAATTTCTTTTTTCCATATCACAAATTCTCTTTGGTCAACTTCAGCAAACACCATCAAAGCCAGCCTTCCCACCTATCCCTCCCTACAACCTCAGCATCAGTGACAGGAAGCAACTATGATTCTACAATTTATTGTATTAGCACTTCTAAAACAACAAAGGAGGCATTGATTTCCCCAAGCCAAAGGCACATGGGAAAGCACAAAAAGCCTCTCTGCCCAGCTCAGATCAGAGGAAAGAGACACTGCAGAGGAGAGGGCTTCCCTCAGCCTGGTGCCTGCTCCCTTTGAAGAGGGAGGATGGAAGTACAAGCAAGGAGCTGGCTGGCTGTTCTCTTACAGGTGTCAGTGTAATCATTCTGACACAGGACCCTTCTTGCTGCTTGTCACATTTAACAGAGAAGTGGACAATAACAGGGAAAATATGACCCTATTTTTTTTTTCTTTCTTTCTTTTGAATACTCTATAGAGTCACCTGGAGAATGGCTGATAACACTGAGGGTAATTCAGGCAAAAATACTGCAGGACCCTCTGTGAAGTCTGCTCTGATTTAATATAGGCTCACAAAATGAACATGGAATACAATAACACCACAGAAAGTTACAGAATACATGAGAAAGCTGGGTCAGAGGCAGATTTCACCAGACAGCCCAAGGGCAAGCTACTAATCATTTAATTCAGAGGCTGGGTTAGGAAGGACATCCTGCAATGAGTCCCAGGGATGTGATATCCACAGTCAGAAATCAGAGATCAAGGAGGTCCTTTCAGGTGAACCAGCTGCCATTAACCACTAACAAGGGTTTGCAGGCCTGCAGAGCCCAAAGGTTCATCCAAAGGTTCATTTCATCAGAGCCCACTTGTCCAGTGGCACAAACTAAACTGAGAGCCATTAAGATACATATGTTGGATATTTATACCTTAAATTTCGTCGGAAAAAAATATGACTAGAAGGAAAGCAAAAAATGAGGACCAAAAAAAAGCTTCTGATTTTATTACAGGAGATAGGAACTTGTGGTGCTTGTCCGTGAGGAGCTGACCTGGAGCATGCAGATGATTTTAGACATTTGGACATATTCAATAAGGAGAACATGGGTCAGAACCGGCAGGGATGCAAACTTTTGCAAACCAGTATTTTCCCTTCTATAATCCTACCAGCACAGGGTCAGTTTAATGCCTGCATACTCTGTGTTTTAGGAGAGACAAAGACAAAAAGTCTTTGAAGACTGTGAGGAACAGACTGAAGAAAGGCAGATAAGTTCAGAGACACAGAGCTATGGTGAGGAGAGGCAGCTCTCTCAAGTGGGGTAACTGATGTGACCCTCACAAGCACATGTTGCCCCTCATTCTGCCATTAACATGTCCACATTGACTTTTCCAGAGATGGACACCAGAAATAAGCAAATGGAGGGAAGCTGACAAATGTTTCACCCAGAGAGAGCATCAGGTGAGAAACACACAGGACTTGTAAAAACAAGTTTCTGAGTCTTTGAAAATCTACTGCCCAGCAAAGCAGACAAACATTTATCAGCAGAGGAGAGGCTGGCTCCAGATTACAGGCTCTCAGGATTTTTCATCTTGCAGATGTACTACCTGGGAAAATTTGCATAAGAACATGCTGCCTTTTTCTTAAGAGTCCTTTTATGATTTCTACTGAAAATGATAATCCTCTGTTTGTGACATTGCAATCATTTCTATTACAATCAAGTGTTCTGTCCAAAAGGAGGATTACTGCTTCAGTTTGGAAAGTGTATGGACTTTCAGAGGAGCTAAGGAAATTTTCCCAAGAAAATGACCTTGGTAATAGAGAACAAAGAAGACAAAGATTTAAAAACAACACTACATATGATCAGAACTGCCTCTTCCAAGAGGCATCTGAAGCCCTTTGAGTCCACAAAACCTGATATTCCTACAGATGAGGAGATGGAGACAATGGAGACAAAAAAAGCATCAAGACATTCCTCTGTACTGTGCTATTCCAACATTCTCTCAGGTTTTTCCTTTGACAAGCTATTAATGTTTTAAAACTCAACATCACAGAGACATATAGAAAACCCAGAGCAGTTTTCAACTCCATCCTTTCAGCAGTGTCCTGTGGGGAGGAGCATCACTGCACATGGTGCTGAATGTCAAACAACTCACTTAAACCTGTGCCTCTGGCAGCTGCTCAGAAATCCACAGAACAAACAGTTAAGAAAAAGGGGAAAGGGAAAAAAAAAGCCTTTGTTTTTCAGCCTTTTTTTTTCCTCAAGAACATAATTTAGCACGACTTTCCACAGAATAATTTGCATGGGATTACCCACAATGCACTGCATTATGGTAATACATTTCAGCCTCTGATGCATATTAGACTGACAGTGCTAAGAATCTGTTAAAGGAAAAATAAATGATACAGGATAAATGATGATGTAAGACAGGACAGCAAACATGCCACACTTGTGTAATCTGCCAAATTTCAGTCTAAAACTGGCCTAAGAAAAAGAACAAGACTGTTGCGCACTCAGAACAGCTTTAGGGAATGTTCCTAACTCAAGCAGAAAACAATACCTGACTGAGACATGGGTGTAATCACCAAGGAGTGGAAAGTACAACAAACCAGAACTAAGAGCTGAGCAGAAGACAAGGAGAGATTTTCTTCATTTCTTTGATTTCCCAGTGGGTAGTGCTGGAGGGAACATTCCTTCCTGCCCATCCAAGGATGGCTCAGTTCACTGCACTTCACCACACACATTCACTCTCTCTGCCTTCTGCTCCTCTCCGAGCCCTGCTGCATCTTCTGATGCTGACAGTGATCCCTAAGAGATCCTGGGCAGATTCTGTGCTCAAAAGCAGCTGTCCCAAAATGCTGAGCCTCGGGGTTATGGGGTCACAGAATCCAAACTCCTGATACCTCCTTCCTGCACTCAACTCAGCCTTTCAGCTGGGGAACAAACACTTCCTTCTGATGCTTTCCAGAATTGGTCTTGCACCTTCCCATAGGAAATATCCACAGGAAAATAGAATCAAATATCAACTGTCCCCCTTCAATCAATTCCACACACTGTTTTCCTAGTAATTGAAGCAATCAGCTATCACTCCTCAAAACGTGGACTGAGGGCTAAGTCTCTTTTGCTATGCAATTTAACTGGCCAGGAGACTTTCCTGCAAAGCCCTCGGACAAACAAGAGCAAAAGGCAACAAGGAGGGAACAAGTTATAGGGCTGGTCAAGGGGAAGGTATATGGTGAAAAGCAGGATTTTTCCATCAAGGTCTCTTCATTAGTTCTCTCAAAGCTAAGTCACAGAAAAATGAACAAAATAAGGGTTGAGGGCAAATTATATTTGCTGAAGAGGAGTTATAGAGATTAGTGTATTAATTAATTGAGACAACGATGTCAGCAAGGGCCTGACCTTTATTCCTGCCCCAGTAAGAGCTTTGTCCCTGGTGGCTTCAAGCCTGCATGCTGAAGCCATTTAGATACATCCCTCAATTAATCTCAGGATACCCTCTGGGACACTGGAGAGCAGCACTGTGAGATTCAAGCAGGGATGCTGAATCAGAGGAGGAGTAACCCAGCCAAAGGCACCTCATCAAGGGCATTGGCAGAGCTAGGGAGAGAACCCACAATTCTCTTTACCTCTCACACTTCACCCCTCATGGATAGGAACAAAGCTCTTTGAAGGTATTAATCTGGAATTCTGCCATACATTATTAAAAAAATAAATCCGAGACTAACAAGAAATAAAGATCAGGTTTCAAAAAAAACCCACCGCAAAACCACAGTAAAGAGTCCGGTTTAAAAAGAACTTGTATCATTTATATTCTGTAATAAATTGTCAGCAATACATGAAACCTGGACAAAATGAGAGATACTACTGAGACCAGGACAGCAGGCTGGTCTTCAGTCACATCCGACTTCTCCCCTTCCCACTGAGACCAAGTCCTTCCCTCGGGCAGGTGAGCTGCCCATCCCCTGAGCTCCTGCCACTCTGACAAAGCATCTCCAGAGCCCACAAGTGCAGCTGGATGGCAGGACACCAGGTAGGATAAAGAGCTGGGGCTGTCCCACACAGCAGGCATGGACAGGGGTGGAATCTGTCAAGGCTCAAGAAGACCATAAGCAACCACAGTTTATCAGAGGCAATCAGGGGACCAAAAAGCCACATGAGTTGAGGAGAGAGTGGTGATGCTCAAGGACGGATGCAGAATTGGAAGGTGCCTGCTGCTATCAGAATAGATGTTTTTACAGTGACTGGGAGCCTGGATTTGTTTTGCTTCCCAAGCAGAAGCAGCAGCCACATCAGCCCACTGATCTTGCCCACAGACTGCATCAGTCCAGACTGAATTCCTGGCTTCACTTGGGCCCTCCTTGTCACTGCAGATCCACCAGTGATTCCTAGGCTGACCCCAGTCACCACCACTGGACCTGATCCTGATTCACTTGCTTGTGCTCCTGGAGTGATGACGTGGTTCTGCTCCATCACCATGGACCTGCTCAGTGCTCTGGGTGAGATCTGCCCATCCTTCCCAGGCCTGCCCTGCTGCAGGCTTGGCTGGCAAGGAGAGACATCTGGAATTAACTTGATTTCTCCCATTGCTTGCACTGCACTTAACTCAGTACAGGCTCCAAATTCTCTCCTCTCCAGATGAGCAATAGTGCAGAGGCTGCAGCTTAGACAAGAAAAATTGTTCCTTCAACATGTCAGTCCATCCCTAACTGAGCTGAACCTTCCTGTCCCTTCCATATCAGCTCTACAGTCCTTCACATTTAGTCCTGATGCTGCAGAAAGCTCAAACAAAAAGATGTCTGGTATGGATGGAGCCTAGACTGGCACATACTCAGCTTTGTTCCATGCTCCTCCATTCAGAGGTTACAACATCCCAAACCACGCACAAACTTCACTGCATTACACTGCACTCACTTGTCTGGCACCTTCTTGTCCACAAGGAGCCAACACCTGTCACCTCTCAACTGTCATATTTGAATTTGGTCAAAAAAATTTTTCTAGTACAAGTAAGCCTTTAACTTCAGGTGCCGAATTAATTTTCATTAAAGCCTGCAGGGTTACCTCATGTTAGAACCCAGCTAGAAAAATAGATTTCCTTTGCTCTTCCCTAGCTATTGTTGGCAAACATTAGTAATAGTGAGAGAAGCTATTTTGGGACTTTTATTGGCAAGTCTTATGTTCAGACACTAAAGGAAGTAATTGGCTGACAGTGGGGGAAAAAGCGCTAGACATGGTTTTCAAGAAAACATCACTTTCTGCCAAGCTCTTTATGCACTATTTCACTGGGGGAAAAAACCCAGCACCAAACCCCAAAACAACAGAAAACCAAAAGGCTTTATTAACTGCTACTAATAGAGGACACATCTGTGAGGATGAATGAGAGAAAAGGGCACATATGGAAAGTTTTGTCTCAGACTGGCAATCACCAACGTTCAAGGACACATCTCTGAGACACAGGTACCATAGCAAACACACCCATGCACAACTACACAATTAAAGTAACATGCTCACCACGTACAGACACACCAGTGCACATTTGCATACTTGGAGGTGTGACAGAAAGTGTTTTGAACTAGTTCACTCATCTATGTGCCCACATTCAGTCATAGTCTTCAGCAAAGATGATTTGCACTCAAAAATATTTCCTGCACACAAACACTCCACCAGTACAAACACTCACCTCTTGTGAGTCAGGAAAATACAGGCAGGAGCTAAATAGAAGCACTCAGAGATTCATATCTATTTCTCTTGTAAATTGTGCAGAAATTCTTCACTCATTTATTAACACCATGCTAATAATTTCTGTTAATTAGTGTTAAAATGGGAAAACACGATAATGCAGATCTCGGTCCTTTACAAGTGAATTAATTACACTCAGCAATACCTGTCACCCCCAATACATACAAAGGAGTAACACAGACTTGTTTTTCTATTTCCCAGGCATTTGCTTCAGTGTAACTAGGATTTATTCATCAATAAAGAAACAAGACAATAAAATTCACTAAAAGGAAACATAAAAATTAAGCCCTTTCCCACAAAGCCATGCTGAGCAGTACAATTACCCAGACTCTTCCAGACTCCTAATGAAAATCAAAAATGATTGGCAAATTATTTAGGAAAAATATAACCTGTTCTTTTTCACTTCTTTGTCTGGGTGTGGAGACAGTACATTTGTCAGCAAGCAATGGATGATGCAGCTTTTATCATGCATAATCATAAACTTGTGCTGTGTCTGGTGCCACTAACCTTGCTGTGCATCCAAACCCACTTAGGATAACGTGCAATCAGTGAAGACAAAGTCTTTATTCAGTCCCTGAGTGTTCTTGTACCAGGTTTGCTGTGGGCACAGTCATTCACAGGGACTAATCACCCACTCACACAAAAATCATCAGCTCATTACATGGGTTACACATGGAATTATTCTCTCCATGTACCCTACTACTGATTTTTCCTTCAAGTGGAAAGCAAATTCTCAACAATCCCTATATAGAGAGACTGAGCTCTGTATACATAACAAATAATTTTGTGCTCCTATACAAAAAAACATGCTACGGGCAACAGAGGAAAAAAATCTTAAGGTTTTATTTTTTCTTTTTATTTTTTTCTCCTTTCCTTTTAAATTCAAGAACATATACCTGAATGAGATGTATTTTGGGATTATGCCAAGCCTCAGTAGTATTGACACAGAAATATGGGTAAAACATTTCTGGTTGTCTTGGGAGCATTCTGGCTGTCTTAAAGGAGAAGGCCTTCAATTACTGATTCTGCCTTTTTGGAATCTCTTTAAGGTTTAGATTCTGGGTGAGGAGTTATGAGAGCTCACATTTAATTCAGTTTATCATAGCTGTACACTCTCAAACGAAATCAGTGGAACTGACTGGAAAGAGAGGATATTTAATGAAGCACCTTGGGGCTTGAAATATCTGTTATTCAGTCTTCATGAAATAAACCTCTCTTCAGAATTTTACATTCCCTTATTTCAACCAGTCAGGATCTCCAGCAAAGCCAGCCTGACCTTAAATGCCATCTGGACTGTACTTATGTATTCCAAACACACCGAGAAGAGCCACATGCTTCTCATTCTTGGGCTATATGAGAAGATAATAAGCCAAATCTCTACCACAATAATTTGATTCCTCTTCAGGCTGTGCCACTTTTAAGAACCTTTTCACGTGAATTCATAAATCTACCAAAGCTTTTTCTTTCCCAGAGAATGCAACAAAAGATTTTTTCCAAAAAATATGTGAGAAATCCTGACAAGATTTCTCCTTTCTAGCAATGGAGCCATTCATGCTCCACCAGTGACAGCACTGAGTCAACAGCACACTCACTCAACTGTTACCTCCATTCCCTGAAAGCAAGGTCTAGCCTTGTAATTAGGATCAAGAGCATGAACCAGGCACCATTTACACATCTGTGGGATGCTGAGCATCTCTCTATCAGCAAGCTGAGGGCTCTTCAATAGGCTCTGACTCCACATCTCCATCTCCAGCTGAAATGGTCTTGCTTTGCTCCTCTGCCATCCACCTAATTTTAAATCCAAAATGTTTGTGCTGAGAAAGACATGCCTGAAAAGCTGTAGAAGACCCTAAAGAAAGGTAAGGAGAGTTAAGAAGACATGAAAGCTCCTTTCCACCTTTTAATAAACAGCATATGAGCAGCAAGGAGGAAACATTACAAGGGATGAGCTGTTCTCCCTGGCCCCACAATCAGCAGGAAACTGTTCAAAGCAGCAGCTGTGACAGGCACTGCCTGTGCTGGTTTGCTTTCCACCACCCCTCACATCAATAAAGTTGTCATTGAACACAGAAGTGCTCAGTGTGAGGAGCTGTCCCACCCTTCTTCTCCCATCCTAGCTGGAGGAAGGGATGGGACAGAACCTCACAGGGCATTCCTCTCCTTTGCTGTCCTTGCTCCCACAGGCAAGCAAGAACTGCACCAATGGCAGTGTTGTGAGCATTGTGTCCTTCAGAGCTCTGCTGCAGCCCTGTGCTCTGCACACCTCCACTCCAATTAGTTACAAATGGAAAGGAACTGAGAGACAGAATTCCCCCCAGCTTTGCATTTATTAAAAGGTCACCAAGGAAATGTGATTTTTTTTTTTCCTGCGAACAGATAACAGAAGCTAATGAAATCTGAACTCAGTCACTGCTGCATGCAGCTTCTTTTCAGTCTTCCTTTAGAACTGAGCTTCCTTTCCCTTTCACAAGTTACTACAGACTCCCATATGTGCTATGGCAGGCAAGATTTAACAGGAAGGCTGAGGTTATGCACCTCTGCCTTCTTCCTACCCTACCTGCACTCAGTGTCACCTGGCAGCAGAATGACACAGAGTCCATCATCATTTTAGTTTAGTTGTAGCACCTTTCCCGGTATAGACCCACAGGGAACATCTATGTGCATTCCACATATCCACACAAAGTACCTGCACTCATGTAGCAGAATCATAAAATCATTTAGGCTGGGGAAGACCTCCAAGGTCAAGCTCAATCTTTGTGTTATGTTCAGGCAATGCTGATGCCAATTACCTGTGGTTCATGTTCTGCCTATAAGCAGAGGTAAATGTGCACTCACACACGTGCACACAACCTTGTGCACACCTTTTTCCATGCACAATCTCTCATTTGCACACAGCCAGAACAAGAAAATATACAGGAAAATCATAATCATGTACATCCTGTCACTCAGCCATGCTGCAATCCCTACAAACCTGCATGCTCTGTCCCCAAGCACACACCCTGCCTGACCCCCACCTCTAGGAATGCAAGAGGTCTGGGAATCAATAACCATTTACAGCCCTTCAATCCACCACTGTCAAGTTTGTTCTCCCCTGTTTGCAGTGACAGACAAGCAGAGTAAAGATGCAGGACATCAGTATGCAGAGGAGGGGAGGTGGGCACTGTGTCAGCATAAAAAGCAGGAAGACACTGCTGAATCCAGTTGAGGTTGCTCTTGCCTCCTGCAACCAACTGAGCAGAGCTGCCACTGTCCCAGAAATCTCCTGCTTTATTCCCAGGACATCAATGCAGAACATAACAGGGCAATAACCACAGGCCATTTTCCAGAAATAACACAGCTGTACATAGGAAAATTCAGAAAGAATTTTCCAAAGGTTTCAAAGCCTAAGCAATGACCTTACCCACATAAAAATGTGCTACATTATCAATATCATACCAAAATGATTTGATGCCATATCATACAGAGGAGACAGAGTGAAACTAAACAAACTTCAGGCACAGCAGGCCACACTCAGAACTGTCAGGACGCTTTGCTGACCTTTTAAAGAGAATGAACATGCAAATGCAGTGCACCTGAAAGCAGTCAATACCTCCACCAATGGATTTCAACCAACTTTGGAGCATCCAGAACAGATATACAGAATAACCATAATCTATATATAGATATACAGAATAACCAAAAATCTGACAGTATTCCCAGAGTCTGACATGAGCTCTAACCAAGCACCTCTGCCACAGCCTCACCTGCAGAACCAGCACTCAGACATCTCTGAGGTAGTCAAAGTCAGCCCACAACATAGCCCTGAGTTTGCCACTATCTATATTCAGAGATCTCAATTCTGCATTAAAAACAAATCCTATTATGCCAGGCCTGAATCTCTCCTGGGCAGAGACTGGCATTAATATAAATAGAATTATGGTTGTTTAATAAATGTACAATGTCTGCCGATGTATATCGTTAAATTAGCCACAAGAGTGAATTTTGCATTAGTCCTGACAAGGCCTATTTTCAAAGCTGACATTTAATACCGGCCGCCAGTACAAATTATACTTCAGGGTACAAAAATCAATGGATTTGGAGCAAATGTGTGAACCACAGAAGCAGTTTTGGGGGCTTGTTGCAGGTACCCAGCCTGTGCAACACCTTTACCTAGAGCTGATCAATCAGATGAGAAATCCAAGTCATTTCTGTCTACGTGGAGGTTAGCAGGGCCGTTCCTGACCCAGAAAAATCTTCAATGCTCTGACCCCTGAGAATCCTTCCAATCACTGAACACACTGGCTTGATCAGAAAAGTGACCTTTCCGTCGCTCTTTTCAAGCCAGCCTGAGCTCCACTTTCAGATCCCATTTATTTCATTCTCCCTCACTGGAAGAGACAGAAGGGCTGCTCTTAAAAGGTCATTACAAGATTGGTGTCCAGCTGCCTGCTGCACACTCACAGCTCTCATCTTGGGTGCAATGGCTCTGTCTGGTGGCACAGGCCACAGGGGTGACTCCAGGTGCCAATTCACCTGGAGTAGGAGAGCTGAAGGTTGGGAAGAGGTCACCAAGTAACTCAGTATTGTTTGTTTGTGTTGTGTTGTGTTCCAGGGTTGTCTCCCTTCCTCCCATCACTGCCAGCCAGCCAGGCATACAACATGCTCTGGGCCATCAGGGTTGTGCAGCCCTTCTCCCTAACTCACACAACAGATCCAAGCCTGTTCCTCCTCAAGGCTAGAAAGAAAAATATGAGAAAGGCAGTAAAAATAGAACTGGAAGTATAATGTAATGTAAAAAAAAGAGAGGGCTAAAGTAAACACCATCAGAAATGCTAGATATATACTCCATTGTTTTCATGTAGAGATAGCAATTCAAACCAAATAATCTCACTTGACTTTTGATTATCTTGCAAGATAAAATCATTTGATCAACTAGCAGCTTCCCCTCCAAACCAGAACAAGTCTCTGCACAATCTGCTGAGCAGTATCTTTTAAACAAATTATTAATTTCTTTTTTAAAAAGTACCTATGAGCAAATGCAAACTGCCTCATGGATCCTGTGGCAAAAGAAAATCTATACATCTGTTCTAAATTGTATTTTATCAAGTAAGTGATCTCCAGCAGGACTAAGCTACTGTAAACTGGACAAAATTTCTAGGCCTTTTTTAGCCCTGGTAGTACACAGCTGTATTTCTCTCCCAAAATCATTTACAGTATCTTCCTCAAACTCATTATAAAACATCTTTTTCATTGTTGCTTTGTATGAATCTCTGATTCAATTTCATTGTGGAATTCAGTCATTACTTCCAGCACCCCCAAAGGAAAATTTTCTGCTTTATCCATAAAGCTAAGAGGTGGGAAACAGAAAGAGATTTGGTGAGAAATGTTTTGAGAAAGATGCTTTGTCTAAGACAAAACTTCTTCATGAGAGTATGACAGGATACAAGTGACCTTTTTTTCAGGAAGGGCTGCTCAGCTCTTGGGGGATATTTTTGATCAGACCCCACAAGAAAAATATCCTTGCAAGCTGAGCTCCCTCCTTCCCTACAAGGGATGAAGGCTGTTCTATTTTAGGTGAGTACCATTGCTCCTGGGTTGTGCAATTAAGTCTCTTTCTGGCTCAAGGAACATCTCATTATTTACACAAAATATTACAACTCTTACATGAGGAGCAGGGACGAGTTCAACAAAAGACCTTCTAGCAATCTAAATCCTTGCTTTGAAGCAGGCAGACTGGAATCTGAGTTTTCTCCAGCCAAAAGAGGGTAGTGACCTGCTGTGTGATCAGCTGTTTTCAATTTTTGCAAGTTATTTTAAAAGGCTGTGTTTTCACCGCAGTGCAAAATGGGAACATTGGCTTGAAATATCAGAAGATTTCAAAGACAACACCTGCTTTCCCCAAGTACATATCAATATTTTTATCTTCTGTGGCAAAAGGTGCTGAGAAAGTGTTGACTGTGGTGATGATGACGACAATGGAAAATAAGGCAAAGCATCTTCAGAGGTGTAAGTCCTAGCACCAGCCTAGTAAGAATTTGGTTTCTTTAAATCCAATACCTAAAACAAAAATGATGTACTAGGACTAAGTACACAGCCAGCAGAGTAGAAAGTTTCCTATTTCTGGGTCAGAAAAAACAAACTGAATAACTGTCTTATAAATGCCAATCCATGGAAGATAGAAAAGACTGTGAGAAGAAACAGTTTGTTCCCTTTGCTCTCAGTCCAGTGACCTAGTAAATCCCAGAAGAAGAAATGATGAGGACAAAGATAATCAGCATTTAGTATCATCGTTATTGAAAACACCCAGACAAGAACCATAATCTTTGAAAAGATTGACATGGTAATGGGTGGAAAAAGAAATGCCTCTTACAAATGATAGGCATTTCTTTAATAAAGGCATCTGTTTAAAAAAATCTTATCCATGCAATAGTTTCTATGGTAATGTTCCACAACTTATTTTCTGGTGATGGTCTCAAATATTGTTCTAAGGACTGCCATGAATTTTTACTCTTTATATTCTTATATCCATTTCCAACATCATGATGGCTTGCGTCTATTTTCCCCATTCTCTTTGTTCAGGGACAATAAATCTATGCTATCATTTTTCACAAGATTATTTTCATGAGCCACATTTAGGGAAATGACCTCTACTCTTGTTTACTCATTACATTCAGAAATACTAGCAAATTAGTGCTAACAAACAAGAAACTGAGACTGAAATAACAGAAATGTGCCTCACTACAATCAATCATGTAGATTTTTCACCAGTATTATGAGTCACTGTCCTCTACACTAATTATTACTTTATTTTTGCTACTCAACCAGCATCATTTTTAACCAAACATATCCTTAATTCTCTATATAGAGAACTGTGCCTGTTTGGATATGTAACAAAATGCTTTTTTAGAAAAGGACTAAATTTCTATTCATAATACTTCAATTTTTTTTTCCTCTTGTGGTCTGCTTTAACTCTAATATATCTTCAGCTCTGAAAAATCACCCTTATTAAGAAAAAAAATATACAAGAAAATGTGTTAATAGGAACACTGTACCCTGCCCACATTAAATGTAATTGGGTCATGATCACTGGTGTCTAGGTAACCACAAGCTCCCACAACAAAGATTAATTCATCATTTCCTGTTACAAAGTAGTCCAAAATAGAACTGCAGTAGATACTACATCTTTTGTGGTACAAATTAGTCATCTGTAATGTTTGGAATCTTTAATAGTATTTACTGCTGCCACAAGAAATCTCAAGTAGATCTCACCCAAACTGAAACCCATGGCTACACATTTACTTTTTCTGCATGGAATAAAAGTGCTTCTGAGGTAGCTTATCCCATTTTCTGGTTTAATTCAGTGTGCCAAGGAGGATCATTTCCTAGCCTTTGCCATCCTACCTGCAGTTTGTAGACCTAAATTATCAGTAAATGAAGATGCCACTCCCTTCATCCCAGCCAGACATGCTGCTGCCTCTTCTGTCATCCCCAAGCATGGAACACACCAGAAACTTGAGGTGTTTCAATTCAAGAATTTCCAAAAGTTTTCCTAGCAGGTTCCAGAGCAGCCAGTTAAATTACAGCTTATCAACAGAGATGATATTTCCATTAGGCTTGCTCATTATTTTTTAGCAGTAGTGTGGAGACGTTTAAACAATTATTGCATCCGCAGTTTTTCCTGCACTGGTTCATTTTACTTATGACAAAGAGTTTGAGCTGCATTCGTTTTCATATGGCTTGCCCCCATACAACTTTATGAAAGGTTGGTTCTCTTCCTCCAGAATGCAAGGGACCCTCATCCAAATGATCTCCTTGAGCACTGGAACATGGCTCACCTCTCCAAAAAAGGTGTTCTGCTTCAGATCAGTTTATGCAACCAACAATCATCTTTCATTCCTCCCTTGATTAAAAAACCTCTTAAAAACTCTCTGGTAAAATCACCAAGATTTTTGTCTTCCCTTTTCACCAAATGCTCTGAAGAATCCTATCATATAGAACTCCACCTATTTCTCTGCCATATGCTCTCAAAATGCATCATCCAAGTGTTCCTTTGCATCTCAAACTTCTGGTCTAGACAGACAATGCAGTGTCACGTTGTGCCTGTGTTTATTCCTCTGTCCATTCTTGCTAAGTGAGGCTCATTTATGACAACCACTTGGCTGAAAATATCACAGTGGTTGGTTGTTTTGCAGCAAAAGACATTCAGAGATATCTTTCTAATTCTCTATAGGGAAGAGTATCACACAACATCAGCATTGAACGTCTCTAAATTCTCTTTCTTCTGTTGGCTGCCAGTAATCAATTTTTTTTTATTATTATTATTTCTACTATCTTCAGCCTTGTCTGAGCCTTCCCTGCTTATGACAAGTATGCAAATGATTTCTGAATTGTCCCCAATATCTGCATCCCTGCACGTTGCATGCTGTGCCAAAATGTCTCTTTCTAGACCACATATCTTCACTTGTGGATCTCCCACCATCTGGCAGCACACGTATTCCTCAGACGAAAATTAGAATATAACACATCCAAGGCAGATCACAGCAGGTTTTTGGGGTTTTATTTCATCATGCATATGCAGTATGCAATGCAGGGTCTTACCCAAAGATAAGCCATAAAACTTCAAATTCCATCCCAAACTCTCCTGCTAGGCTTATCAATTTCTGTCTCAGAGTTCATCTGGCATAAGCACACCCCCACTTTACAAGTTTATCACACACAGAAGAACACATTTCTACTCTGGTATTCAAAACTAAAGTGTTTATAATTTAGTTTGGCTTAATTTACTTTAGAAATGAGTTAAGCCAAATTTAATTAAGGCCACCTTAATTCTGCTTCAGAGTGTTGACATGGAGCTTAATGTGGTTTAGCACAAGAATTTCCACTTGCACCTTTAGCTAATTCAGAGGCACTTTCCTGCATGCTCTGATATAGACAAACTATTAAAGAACTAAGCATGTTTAATTAATTATCACAAAAGACTGAAAGGTCGCTTAGGTTGCATTGTGTAAATACCTTCAAGAGAACAAACTCTAAGTTACTAAAGGTCTCTCTAAACTAGCAGAGAAAAACAGCACAAATGCAGCTAAAACATCAGGCAGATGAATTCAAATGAGAATAAGGCAATCATATTTAACAGTTACTGACACCTAGAAAGTGCCAAGGGACCAGATAGATTTCCAGTCCTGTGATATTCTCAAATCCAGCCTGGATATATTTCTGTTTACACAAACACAAGTTAACAGGCTTTGTACAAAGCCGCCTGGTGAAGCCCAAAGGCTTATCATGTACAAGAGGTCAAACCAGAAGAACTAACAGTCTCATCTAAGCATCAAAGCTTCATGAATTTGTTATTAAAATTCTGTTTTCAGTGCTTAATACCCTTCCCAGCAGCCTGCTACAGGAGAAGCTGCACCTGGATATGGCAAAGGAGGGCAGGAGCACAGAGCTCCCTTTGCTCTTGCTACGACTGGAATATTTTTGAAGTCTTCAGTCCAACTTTGAGACAGAATTACAGAAAAGCAGAGAGGCTGTGGAGCTGTGCTGCAGAGAACACTGTTATTGTACTCCAAGAGCTGCAGTAGGAGCAGAATTTCCAGATGAGGACTTCTGCAATTCCCACCTTCTCTAGCTGGCAGAGCTGACTCTTAATCAAGGACAAGCCCACCACCCAGCACAGTTTGCACACAGGTATTATTTATGTATGATGTTTAAAGTACCAGGCAATGGCACATGCTGTAATTTAAACAAAAAAATATATCAGCACTTGGTCAGTAAGGAAGGAATTTAGTACTGTCAATGCAGAGAAATAATAATCAGATCTGCTGTACTGGGAAACTGGAAACCATTTTTGTGGTAGAAGAAAAATAGAGAAAAGGTAATAATTAGTAAAAGAGTTCAGCACACCTAAAAAATAAATAAATCTGCAAGGAAATGAACCAAACAGACAAGAGCTGTGTGGAACCAGGCTGTATCTGCAGATTTGGAGAGTAAAGAGAATGAAATCCAGTGTGATTTTAGGAGAAACCAGAGCAGGGGACCTGGATAACACAGAAGATATCAGAGGCACAAGGATGGCAGTGAGTGTGGATACAGAGCTGACAGACAAGCAAACTGGGAACTCCTGCAGCTGTGGGAAGCACATTTTACAAGGATACAGGACCCAGCAAAAGGAAGATTAGATTTCAAAGTATAGTTTATGCTTAACTACAGAGGGCATGTACACATTATGGGCATCAACTGGTAGAATGCACTGCTGCAGGAAGCCCTGTCTGATAAAAGATTACAGAAGAGAATGAAAAAGTCACATAATTATTTACAGAGACTGTAGCTCATTATTCCAGGTTTTGAAAATGATAATCAGGGCTCATGTTGTAGTGTGTGAAGCAGAGGAGAGGCAGGTCAGACTGGCAGGATTATTTCCTTTCTGTGTCTTAGTGCAATTGAATCAGTTGCCTTACAGGCAGGTTTTGTTTTCTTCAGAGCCATGAGGAAACAGTGCCTGCATAAGGCAGGATACCTGATTATGTGGACCAGTGATCTGATCCAGCATGGCAAATGTTATGATCCTAAGAGGAAAGAAATTCATCTTTACAGAAAATCCTGTAATCAAAAACTTTGAACTTTAGATGCCTCTAAAATTCCATGCATAGTCAAAGACATACATGGCTCTTTTAGCCTGTGCTTTTCCACCTACCCATTCTTATTTTCCATGCCTGAGGAGTTAATGATTAGACTAGGAGCTTCATCAAAGGGCAATTTTCAGCTGCCAAATAGATTTGTACAATAAATCCACACGGGGCCAGATTAACAAGCAACAGAGACATCAGAAATCAAAAAGCTAGCTGCTGTAATTCCCCAGAAAACTTGAAAGGATGATGTGCAATGATATTTGGGCTTTTAAAGGGGCACCATTGAGTTTTCATTAGGAATGTTGCTTTCCTATTCCTTATCCTTCCCAAGAGGTTTGTCTTTAGAAGACATGGACATTCAAGGTCATGCAATTCCTGATTTCTTAGTGGACTTCAAATAAGACAGTAACATTTCATCCTGAAAAATCACATGTGTGTGTGGGACTGCAGCTGTCTGATTTGTCAGAATAATATTTTAAATAGAAAATGAAAAATAATCTTTAAACATTGAGTTTGCTTTATTTTCATACTTTTTCTGTTTGCTGTAATAATTTTTACTGTGAATGTAGTTAAGGCTCTAACATCTGAAGTCAAACCAGGTCCTCAGCTATGCCCATAAACTGAATAAACACAATTCAGAGATTAGCCTGACCATAAATTGCTAGGCATTTTTCAGCCTTCTGGCACTACAAAAGACTGTTTGACTTCTGAGCATGACAGCACTGATTTTAATACCAGGAGAGCTTGTTCCTCCTTGCAGCACATGGCCAAACCTACTCCCTCAATCACAAGGTGACAGCATTTGTTGTTTTTATGTCTCCACATGAGTACACTGGTTTTGTTCATTTTCAAATGGGGACACAATAGCAGTCACTTGACAGCAGGGTGAAAATATGGAGGTGAGCCATTGATTCATGTCCTGTTCCCTCACAAAATGCAATTTCTTCTCCATGCAACCCCAAGCGCAATAGCAAATAGCTTTTTTTTTGCTTCAAGTGCCTGGGCTGCCCAGATTGGTAATGTCAAAACCTGGGATTTTTCCATCAAGTCCTGTTCTCTCAAATTCTGGAAGATGGATATGACAGGACACTTGCACTTCTGATTCTGTGCAGTCTTGTTGCTCATCCACTTTATAAAGAAACAGTTTGATAGCCCCTGTCAGTACCTATCAACCTTTCTGGAGTACAGCTTTGGAATCTGGGAGGACTGGCTTGCAACCAAGTATCTGGGGAAGTGCAAAAGCAGCCGAGGGGGAAAAATCCCATAAAAACCCCAGAAACATCAGTTGTTTACAACACGCTTGGGAAAAAAAAAAAAAAAAAAAAAAAAGAAATCTAAAGATTAACATTCAAGACAAGCATTATTCAAGATGATGCCTGTTTTTCACTACCCAGCCCCATGGAGCTTGCTATGTCCCTAGGTTTAACAAAAAGCCAACTATCAGCTAGGACACACCAATAACATTGCAAACATCATAAGGAAGTGAAAGGAATGCAGGAGATTTCCAGGATTTGTTGGAATAAGCCCTCCAAGGGTGAGTCACAAGCAGAAGGGGTAAACAGCAGAGCTAATACAAGTGCATGACAGTGGAAAAGGGTGGGCCAAAAAAGAGGTGCATGACAGCTCTGCTTTTCTATTCTACATGCCAGCCATGTCCACTGAATCTCAACAGGGCTGGATACCTCCCAGCTTTGCAGAGTCAAATCTATTATGATCTCACCTCTGTTGTCATACTTTATTGTGCTGTAATTTAACCATATGGCATGGGACGTCTTCTCAAGGTCATAGCAAATTAGGAATACAGCTGGCTCAACATCTCAGGAGAAACAATTACCAAAATAAGATGTGAAAAATTAATTAAGTATCTTCATTAATGATCCAGTTATCACTGGTGACCATCATGTGTCATATATACAAAAATAAATTAATTCCAATATATCCTTCCTTGGGTGCTCAGCAATACTGAGAAGGAATAAAATACTATTTCCCAGTGTTCCTGATAATTCTTTCATTGGGCTTTAGTGCTTCTTGGGTGCTCTGGGGACAGGGAGGCTAAAGAAAATCCTGTGTTGTTCTTCTCCAGAGTCTTTCTCCCCTGTTTCGAGCAGCAGTGTGAGTTCAGGCACAATGGAACATTCCTCCATCTCCCAACACTCAGATCTTGCAGTTCCAGCAGCAGCAAAGCAGATGGCCTGAGCAGCAGCTGAAACCCACTGCAGCAGGTGCTGGGAAGGACTTTTTCCAAAATGTCTTTCAATGCAGCATCCATGGGACACCTCAGCAGATGGGCCAGAGCAGGCAGCCACCCCTCTAGTGCCTTCTTGAAAGAGTTAACGAATCGTTCAGTCGTGGAAGGAAAACATTTGTTTGTTTGTTTGTACAGCAGCAAACTCTGCCTGCCGCTGGACTGAGGGCCCAGGGCTTTTCCAGAATCATTCACAAAGCACCAACACTTGGCAAATGTGGAAAGAGGGGCTGAGTGTTCTCAGCAAAATCTGTAATGCAGTTATACTAATGCCAGAAAATGAGTTTTAACTCTGTATAGGGTTGGAAATCCCCAAAACAATTCCTCTGTCTGAAAAAACAAAACCAAACAAAAACCACAAGCAAACAAACAAAAACAAAAAATCCCCACAGAAAACAAACAAACAGAAATAACCCGTCTTCAGATGTAATTATAAGAAAAATGACCCTGCTCAATAACTGATCTTTTCCAAAACAGCCAGGTTAAACTGACTCTGGGATGGATAAGGAAATGGGAAAACAGAGTATGGAGACCAGCATTACCTTCTTGCAAACTTTACAGACTAACTTAAATGCATATAAATAGCCCTCCCATATGCCAACATTGAGCACCCTCAACAAAAATTAGCAGATGGCAAAAACATCCATGACTTTTGGAAACAAAGATGGTATTTACACCTCATGTAGTATTGGTCACACCTGCCTTAATACAACTGTCTCATTCCCCATCAAGAAAGATGAGATCTGTTGGGGTGGTTGGTCCTAGAGACAAACTCAGGTTTTCATGTAGATATAAGGCCCAAAGAATCCTTACAATGTTCTGTAATTTGTTTTTCCAAACAGAGAGCTAAAATCAACACATCTCCAAACACGTCTGAGTGCAGTTGTGATTTCTTACTTAGCATCCTGTCAAATAATAAAACAAACAAACCAATAAAAAGCACTTAACAAGGGGAAATACGCCTGCAGTTCATGTAAGAATTTCATATAAGAACTTTGTAGATTTAAGTGTCTACAGGAAGGACAAACACCCACCATCCCCTGATTTGTTTGCTCAGAACCCCCTTCTCTCTTCTTCCCCCACTTCTTAAATACCATTAGTCTCTACAAAGCTACACGAAGTGCCTAAAAGGTACAATTAGAATATCTCACAAAATGAATCAGCAATCAATTAGTGCAAAGGGTGGGCGGAAATAACAGAGGCAGGAAGATAAAGCAAATAGGATGCAAAGTTTTGCCTTGGGTAACAACTTAAGAAAAGGGAAAAACAACACCCTTAATTTGAAACATCAGTCCTTAGATTAATATTAGATAACTGTTTTTTTCTATACTTTTCTTGCTGTTACAGCTGCTCCCAATTTGAGCCACTTTGGACCAGAACTGGAAGCAGACTTATCAGAAAGAAAAATTATTCTTTCTTTTTCTCAGCATCTGCTTTAGAATGAGATCTCTAGAGCACTGAGGGTCAGCTAAAAAACACATGTTTTAGAGATGATTTTTTTTTTATAAAAGAAGCTTTTGAATGCTTTTGAGACTTACTCATACTCAGGAAAAGTATAAGCTCTGGGGCACAAAAGAAATCAGAAATGGCAAAGAGCCTGTAAAACTTGTAAAGATGATGTAATCATTTTCCAGAAATGTACACCAGAAAGCATAGAATATATCCATCCCATTTCTTTATTTTTTCTGTCTACAGCTACTTATCAAACATGATTTATGGCAAGAATATTGCTGAAATTATTTTTGTTTGTGGCTGAATACTGGCAACAGGTCAAATTAAAATTATTTGCAAGTTTCTGCATCAGACTTCCAATTACAACAACAATATACATCTTATTGGAGAACAGAAGCAGCACCATGTGACCTGCAAACTCCATCAAAACAACTCAATTTCTGACTATTAACTGTAATAAACTGCTTATGAATAAAAGATACGTAAAAATTCCTCACAGAAATTTGGTTAGTAATCTTCAAAAGTAAAGGGAGATAAAGAAAATATTTAATTGTGTACTGATAATTATGAAAAAATAGTGCTGCAATTCAGTGGTCCATCATACATGGGTAACAATTTGGCTCATGTGGGCAGAAAGAGATCAAACCAGGATGAGAAGGATGAGAAAGAGGGGAGGTTTTCATCTTGGCATATTCCTTTAGTTCAGCCAATCTTCCATGGCAAATACTTCATCACTCACTTAAATATGTCAGCCCATGCTGGTCAGGCTAAAGGGGCTGGATAATATTAGATCTTCTAATTAAACTTAACTCTCACCACTTCTGTCCAGCAAAGATTTTTTGAATTAATATCAAGTGTGTCTTATGAACTTATGACCACACTGCTCAGTGCTGAATCTCCAGTTCCATCCAAAGGAATGGCTTCTTCCTCTAATCAAGTCCTATGAGAAAATTTGGGTTTATTCAATTCCTCTCAGAAGAATTAAAATGGACAGGAAAAAAACAAAAAAGATCTTATTTCTCAGCTGTCCCAAAAGCTTTCTTCAAAGAGAGCCCCATACCAACAGTAAAATCTCCTTTACAGGATACTGTCAAGATACCTGCAATAATTTTAAAACTAATTTGTTACCCCTTGTTGTTTATAATCCATTTGAAGCAAAAAGCTAAAATCTATTTCCATTAGTTCCCCAACTCCTCCATCAGGCACACTGTGCCAAGGAAACCACTTTTCCAACATAACATGTACACAAAGAGCATGAAACTCGATTTTTTAGATTAGCTCTATGACCAAGACATATGGTTTGGAACCCAGCTGTACACCCTGGCACTAAAGGCATTAACTTGGAGGATGATGGATGCAATAATGAATGGAACAGCACAGTGGAATATGCTATGGAAGGGCCCTAATTAGCAGGTGAGGTAACGAGGAATCAGGAAGAATGGTGAAGGAGTGTGACATGACAGAACAGTAAATCTTCCTGGGTCATGGCTGTACCTGCACTCAGAGCTCCTCACAGCCTTGCATTCAGACTTTTCAGAACCAAAGATGAGAAGGGGGCTCTGCATCCCATAAAATGGAGGCAGAAATTGAAATCAAGTTAAGCTGGAGGGGTAAAACCTCCAATGAGGGACCTGTGCAGACAGTCATCATGTGAGCAAAGAAATGATAAGGGGTTTATCATTCTATTATTAATATTTTCTGGTTTGCAGAAAAAGGAGGCAAAATTCCCTGTGAAACTTTGTTACTTTGTTTTTAGCAACTTTCAAATGGAGATAGGGCTCCTCGAAGATTGATTTGGGCAATCCAGACAAGATGAAAAAGAGTTTGGATATTTTACCATCTTCTTGTCTTGTTCCTAGGTTGAACAAAACCTTAGATAAGATCAATAGTTTCTTTAGTTTTATGTTTCGGTTCCTTAAGGGTAGTTGGCTTATTGCATTTCCATTGATCACACAGACAGGGAGATTCGTCAGACAAACCATCTCTTTTCTCCTTTCATTTCCATCCTCCTCTCCATTTGAAATCAAATGACTTTTAAAGAAAGCTGGGGTCAGTATTGTTTCTCATTTACATATCAATAGTACCCAACTCCTGCCTCTCTGTCACTAAAGTATTTTAAAATTTCAGTCCAAGAGAGGGGACGCACATTCCAGGGGAAAACTCACAGCTTTTTTATGAGGAAAACTAAGTTCTGGTTTACCTTAGCCCTTCCTTGACCTGAGATGAGTGAGTGCACTCACCACCCTTGTGCAATTAATATTTTAACCTCTTGAAGCCTCTCTACAGCTTTCTTGTTCTTCCTAAATCCTTTGGGCCATCCCCATCAGATGTCTGTACAGCTCCAAGGGCTGAACCTGTGCTCACAGCCAGCAAAGCAGCTCTTTCAATGAATTCGTTTCTTGAATTGAAAAGAGAAAAAGAGCTTGAAAGATGGAAAAAAAACTAAAGACCAGGTCTGGTGCTCTCTAATAGAAGTCTGACCACTGATTCACTGAATGATGTTGGACTTGGGAGCCTCTGCTGCATTTAACAAGATTTTTTAAATCTTACCTGCTGTTTGTACTTTGAGGTGTAAAAGTAACAAAACATAGGGGTGTGCTTGTCCAGTGGGAATTCTGGATGTATCCCTACAGGGAGATCAGTCATATGCCATTGGAAAACTGACTCAATGATCCACAGTTAAACAGATCTTCCAAACCAAATGTCAGAAAGCCTTAAGTATAGGATGTTGACATCTTCTGCCTGAGAATTAGTGTCATTCTATTGCTCGGACGCACATCCAGCTTCATGGTCCAAGAGTGAGAAACTTATGTTCTAGCCACTAGAAAAGCATGACCTCTTATGTAATTAATTTCCAGTTTACAAGAATGATTTTAGGGCTCCAAGATACTGATGAAGTAGCTTTGGCTTGACAGATGGAAGCTGAGGATTAAATGGTATTTATGCAACAAAATCTTCAGTTCAGTCTGTCAATTCCACACTCTTACTAATCCATTTGTAAGAGCAAGTAAATAGGACCAACTCTAAAGACCACTAAAAAGAAGAGGAAATAGCTTATAAGTATCCACTTTCTAGAAGAAATACTGTATGTATTTACATGCAGCTCCAGTATAATCAACATAAGAAATTATATTCTATTTTGATACTAACAAGTTGGCTACTTAATGCATTAGGAAAAAATCGTGGAAATCTGCCTGAATCACAGAAGCTGCAATAAGTGTTTGTATTTTCCTTATAATAGAGAAATGGTGAAGGAATTATTCATAATGGAAATATTGATGTATCCTCCATCTTTGAGATAAATCACAACCCTAAACAAACAAACAAAAACCAAACAAAAAAAACCCCCCACCAACTCTATAAATCAGAAACGAATATGTGACCTCATAAGCACAACCCAGTGATTCAATTAGGATTCAGCTTTTCAAGGCATTCATAATGGAAATTTCAGAACTGCTTTACAGCTTTCAGACTTCCTTGAGAGCCATGGGAACACTGGATTCTCTCACCAGTCACAACCCTCATATGTGAACTTGCTCTTGTCCTCAGTGGTTGGTTGTGGCCCTGATCAGTGTCAACAAAGAGGACAAGAAGGAACATAAAAAATAATTTCATACATTTTAAGAGATTTCTCTTCCTACTATTTTAAGCATTTAATTACACACATGAAGCAACTTTGGTTAAAGGCCTCACAGATGCTGATGGAGAACAAGTCACTAGATATTGATAAAATCTGACGTGTCACTGGTTTTAGATCTTACTGTGGTTATCTAAGAAATCAGTGAAATCCTACTCTACAGAAATCATTTGGAGCTTTGTCATTGATTTCAGTCAAAGTAGATTTCCCCCACTGTCTAAAAAGAGTCAAACCCACTCTCTTGACCTGTGGTGCCTATTAAAAAGCCATTAGCACTTCTCAGGAGTAGGGAGTGTTATATATAATTGCCCTGGGCATTGCACTCTCTTGATTTTAACTGTCTGCCATTTTTTAATTCCGCATTTCCTCTCCTGGAATTGATGTGTGTATAGTAGAGCATAGTTAAAACAGCAGCTGAATACTTCCTGCTACATTCTACAGAGAGGTAAAAGGATTAGTATAGAGCTTACAAAGATAATAATTTGAATGTCTTATTAATTAATTGTTATTTGTAATAATGGCTCTTTCCTTAAGGGTCTTTCAGGATCCTTAACTGCTTATTAATGTTGTACAGATAAGGATTGCTCCCTAGTGGAAGAAATGAGGTGAAATTTAGAAGCCTTTCAAATGAAAGCAACAGGTTTGGAATAAGAAAAAGCAAAAAAAAAAATCATTTGAAGGAACGGAGAATTATGATCACTCAAATACAATTACCCGACTTTATCCTGTATGCTTAAAAACTGCCAGGAGATCTCCCAGACTGATGCCTGATGCATTTGGTACAAGTACAGCCCATCCTACCAACCTCATTTAATGTGGAATTCTGGTCTGCCTAGATCACAGTCTCAGGCATAACTTGAATTCATTGACTTCTGTCAAAAGTAGCCTTAGACTGGCTAGCTCTGCCTGCCAGGAACAGGTAGGATTTTCATGGAGGCACTTAAATTTAGCCATTTAGGAGAATGCTCAGGCAGTGAGCATGTACCAACAAGTGTTCCAGTTAATTACCTTAGAATTAGGCTCAAAAATATCCATATGATCTGCCAGAACTTTTATTACAAGACTGTGAAAGCCCTTGTAAAGGATAAGTCCCTATATCATCCCTAAAACGCTCCTTTCTTCAGCTCAGTGCTTTTGGCTGCAGACTGGAGTTTCCTTTTATTTCCCTGCTGAATGAAACCTCAGAGAGGTTTCATTCAAACCTCTACTTTCTTGGCACAGAAGGTAAAAGAATGAGAGGTAAAAGAACAAGATATCCCAGAAAAGAAATTCTGGCTACATGGGATCTGGAGAGAGGTCAGCAATGGCCATCTCCTCCATCCAAACTCATGAGATGTGCGTTAGGAGGGTGGTATGTTGGGAAGGATGAAAGTTTGACAAGAAAGTCTCACAGATATTTGTGCTTGGCAGAAAGATTTTTAAATGTAGAGTCTGATGAAGGAATAGAGTTGGTAGCAAGTTTTGATACAGAAGAAAAGAATTGCTGAGCCAGTCTTACTGAATAACCAAGGAGGCAAAGGGTGAGTTAGTTAGAACGGGTTTTTATGACTTAGAGCAAAGGATAAACCCAACTCAAACAAGAAGATGTTTTTACAAAGCAGAAAGAGAGCACAGGCAAACAAATCAGCAAATGTGGCAAGTAGAAAAAAGGTCTCAGAATTTTCCACAGCAAGAAAACTGAATAACAACTTCTAACTTAAACTGTAACGTACTAACTTTTAGTGATTGGAGAACAGTAACATGAATATGGTAATTACAGTAGTTATGATAGGCTATAGATAATAGTTAAGGTATAGATTTGTTCTACTGTATTAAGATGCTCAGCAAAGAAAAGTCTATAATGCATTGTAACCAAAACCAAAGGGTCTGCAGGCCTGCCTGCAGCTGGAGCTGACAGCTGTGGGCACAGCTCTGTCACCCACCACCCTGGGCTGCTGTAATGTATTGGATGGAATAAACTGCATTTTGGAGAGCCCCTGGAGTCCTGCATCCCTCATTTAGGCTCTTACAGCGGCAGAGGGCTTTTTGAAAGGTTTACTCACTCTGTAGAGCCCGTGGCTGCAGCTGCAGTAGGTGCTTTCCATGGTGTAGCTCCTGAGCACCCCCATTTCCTTCCACACCACCACACGGGCCGTCGATGCTCGCGATTTCTCCACCAGGAAGCTGCAGCTGTTCATGACAAATGCAGGGGCCACTTTATCCAGGATTTTGGGAAGAGTCTGTGAGAAAATGAATTGTACAGATGTGCACGTGTTGATATTATACACACACACATACAGAGAGACATACTGAGACGGTGTTTCAGCGTGTCCATAATCAAATCTAGCCATAGGTACGGAGAGCTCCAACTGGTGCATTACCTCCATCTCATGTCAAACCCCCAGATTATAACATTTGTTTCATTCCAAAGACTAAAATTTCTGTAGACTTGACATATCTCACTCCAAATCAAACATTTGTGCACCAAATACTTTGGGTGAAGTGCTGAAGTCAGTTTTGTTCTCAAGCTGCTTCAACCAACCCACACCTTCTTGTTGAGCTGCCAAGAGTCACAGCTCAGTACCTGACATCCCTATTCTCCCCTCTACAGCTCTATTATATCTCCTCCCACCATAATTCCAGGGTCAGACAAGGGATTGAGCCATGGGAGGAATTTTGTCTGAAGCTGGTACAGAGCAGAGAAAGGGGATCTGTTTCCTCATAGAATGTCACATATAATAATGTGAAAATAAAGCTCGGCGTTTAAATAACTTGCATTGTGAAACAAACCAAAATATTCTCTTCCAGGTCCAAACAATGCATTGCATACAGTTCACTTAATCACAATAAAAAGTAATAATAAAGCCAGTAAATATTACATTTTAGCCCTGAGTGATTTTCTTACTCTCAAAATCATATTTCTCAACAAAGTCTATAAACACACCTGAAGTATCAAATATTCCATCAGTGAAGTGGCAACAATTACTTAGTCATTACAGAGGGCTAAATGTGTTATTTTTATACTCCATAAAAATAGATAACAGCTACATGGAGCACACCTAGTGCTAATGAATAAACTGGACCATTAGATACACACGCATGCCTGTGGGTTATGTCTACGTGTGTCTGAACTTCAGTGCTGCTACACCAACCACAACATCTGCAAAACACCATTTGATCCACCTAGAGGAGACCAAGCAAAATTAGAATGTTCATTCTTTCTTTTATGACAGTTTTCTCAAACACCTGAACTGTAAGGAATCCTACAGAAGGAGTTCCCACATATTGCTAGTGGCATTTACTCTTGAATTTCATTCAGTTTGGATAGTGAAAACTAACCAGCTAATTTCACTTTCCAGTAACCTTCAGCTTCCCCAATTAATTCTGAGGAATTGTAGTTCTGTTCTTTTGGGCTTTACTTCACATCACTGTATGGAAATATTTGATTTGAAAGTGACTGAACAATGTTCTTTCCTAAAACATGCTTGATATGAGTGATACATATTTGGTCTAAACTGCTTTACAAAATCTCTTGCAAACTACTTAACCATACATATCTTTCATTTATACATTTATCATTTTTCAGTGTATTTTGGCTGCAGCCATCACTGGTCTCCTCCAGTTCCATTAAGTCCATTTTTCACACAAAAAAACTGCGGCAGAGAAAACTAGAACAAAGCAAGAAACTTCACTTTAAGTCTGAGACCACCTTAAGCCTCAATCTTGAGTCAAGATCTCCAGTGAGTTACTAAGAGCTGCAGCACTCTCTTTCCTGTGACTGAACAGAGAAACCTTGAAAATTCACTTCTTGCCTTTGATAAAGCATCCAACATTTCTGCACTTCCTTCAGCCTGCTACTTGCTGCACAGAGATCACAAAATAGTATGGCTTCATGCACAGCTTCCAGGTTTTCGTGGATTTTGACTGAGAAGGAATCAAAAATATGCAGCAGAAGCATAGCACAACCATGAGACCCAGTTAAACTGTATGTGAATTGTATGTGCCCTTATCTGAACCCACACACAAAATTTTGTAAACTTATCACATCAAATACAATAATCAGAACCCTAATCCAGTTTAGTTTTTTAGAGCAATTCAAATTATATGCATAATCAATCTTTTACTTTTAATTAAATAAAAATACTGGCAGGTAACAGTAATGTCTCTGTACACAGGACTCATTTAGAAGCATTAGCAAACCCAAATTTAATATTCTTTTCATTTTACCAGCATTCGCTGGATTTCACACTAATGGCTCTTTCTTCTCTATTGATTTTTCTCATTAATTATCTTTCAATAATATATGTTGTGTGAAAACACATTCCTTTAAAGGATGCTTTTATGATAGTGCAGCAGTGTGCTCCTTGTCTCTCAACAGCTGGATTTATCATGTGTGGCAGCAAAGGAAGCTGCTCCACTAACACTGGACCCTGTCCATAAACCTCCAATCCCATTCCAAAAAAAATCCAGTTATATTTCTTTACTAACGTCCCAGCAGAGATTGCTGTCAAAGGGGCCTGGAATGTTTATCAAAAGGTTGGGATTATGGTGCCAATGCTGTGCAAGTCACCCAAGGCCACCAAATATTAAAGGCAGGGAGGACTCTGACTGTTCATTGCCAAGGGCTACAGCTGAATCTATAACGTATGAGGCAAAGGCTCTCCCAAAACCCATAACTTTCTTGAGGTATTTGGTTTCTGTTCCTGTGGAGGAAAATCAATCACGGAGGCCAGATTAATTCCCATTACCCAGAGGAGGCAGGAAAGAAGGCTGTGCAAACAGGGCAAGGCAGCAGCTCTGAGGCCAGCTGGAATTGCAGATGTGTCCCTGTACAGACCCAGCTTCCCCAGCCTAAGCTGGAGAGGGTGATCCATAGGCTGGGTCTGCAGCAGGCACCCAGCTCCCATTTCATCCAACAACAAAGATTTGAGCCATAAAAACCTTCTCATGGGCCACTGCAGAGTGCTCTTGGACAGCCCTGGATTCATTGCAGATTCAGGTCAGGCTCCACATGCTGACAGTAACATTTGAATTCTGTCTGTGCAGCAGCGAGCCCTCTTCAGCCTTTGCAAGCCCCCAGAATTCAAACACAGCCAAAAATGCCCTGGATGTGGGAATCCTCCCTGCTTTCCTCAGGAATCAATGCTTGCCACAGGGACCCCTCACAGCCAGCACTGGGGTACTTTCCACCAGTAGTTGCAGCTTTTTTACGTGCAACTCCATAAGATAAGCATGGAAAACATGAAAATCTCATGGAAGGATGTTGAGTATTTATGCTGAAGTAGCAAAAATTATACAGAGGCATAAACTGACAAAGACTCTTCAACCGCTTTCAGATTTTAGTGATCCAAGCTCTAGCTGTAATCAGTTTAAGGCCACAATTAATGTTTTGTGAAATTAACATTTTTTAAGACCAGAATTGGACTTTATATTTCTTCTTCCTGAAAAAACTTATTGAATAGGAAAATATCATTATAATAGATACAAAAAAAAAAGGTAATAAAAAAAGAAAAAATAAAAAGAAAGAAAAAAGAAGAGAGAGATGGGCAGGAAATTCAAAGGAGAGTTTGATGAACACAACACTCCCATGAAGCAGAAATAAAATAGATTTTAGAATTTTTCTGATTCCAAAAGGAAAAAAAAAATCTTGGGTGTGACACCAAACATTTGTTCTGGAGATAGCTTCACTATGATAGATTTGTTTGGCATGCTTTGAATTATCGCATGTTTTCAGTGGGACCAGCAGCATTTTGTGATGAAGAAATGCAGTTTAGGAGGACTGTGGGACACCATGATCTTCTCAGTTAAAATTACATAATTCCGATTTATTTTCATATAATGGGTAGGATGGTGAGGACAAAATTGTATGTATATTTAGAAATTATAAAACACACAAAAATATCTCTGTTCTATTAGCATGTAGCCAAATGTTATAGTGCATCATTTTACTGAAATAAAATAAATAGCAAATACACCATCAGTAAATGTGTCCCTAATATCTGGTGCATGAAGATATAACATGTGACTCAAAATTCTCTGGACTATTATTCCTCTGGAGCAAGGAAAGTTTGCAACCTATTGCTAAAATTTCTGAGGTGACCTTATCTTAAATATTTTAAATATAGAAGCACATGCAGGCTGGTAATTAAGGAAGGAACCAAGAGGACCTACCCTGTAGCCAACATCCTCTGTGACAACTGCTGTGTCAACCATGCAGCCTGCTTGCCACAAGGTCTCTTTAATGCTGCAGCCATAGAGAAACACATTCTTTTTCTGGGAGTGCCCATGGTAGTCACAGAAGACCTAGAGAGAGGAAAAAATAAGGCGAAATGTTGAACATTGGAAAGGTTTCTTGGTTCTTCATAATATCCACTGCTAGACTATGGCAGGGAGGTGTTAAATTTTTTTTTAAGGTCTCTTCAGAGTAGCTTGGACTCTGGGCGTGCCTTTGACCTGTGTCAGACCTCATTAGTCACTTGTATTTTGCTTTATTTATTTGATCTGACATGATCTCAGGGGTGCAGAGTCAAGCCTAGTGCACTTCTGTCTGCAGCAGAAATAAACATGACACCTGGGCGAGAATCCATGGCAACTCAGGAACCTGAGGGTTCATGAGAACTCCTGATACCACAACGGAGCAATTTGTCAGGCTCTTTCTACTTCTAAACTCCTAAACTCTGACTTTATCCTCGTGGGACTTGAAATCCATGCCTCCCCAAATGATTAATCATTGCTTTGTCTTCTTTAAATTAAAAACCCATGCTACATAATTTTCAGGAAAATATAATTGTGCAATTGTATTGCCAGACCTTTGCATGGATTCCTGCAAGTCAAGCACAGAAAATGACCCATGTTCAAGGCAAATAATCTCATTCCACACTAATTTATCTGTCTGTCCAATCCATCTCTCATGTCAGCTGTCATATAAACGAGGCACAAGGCACATTCCCAATTTAGCGGAAGTTTTGATTGCCTGTATAGGCAGATATTGATTCCTATGGAAATGAAAATCACAATTTAATGACCCAAGAGGTAAATATTGACCCAGGTCTTAAAGAATAATCAATCTCAGTGCCCTCTGAGATATGAAGTCGATGTACACATGGCTGTTACATATATTCTCCATGTCTTAATCAGGAATATTCAGAAATCTGTCAATGAAAATATAAGAATCTCTAAAGATAAGGAATTATTTCATTTCAAACCAACAGCATTCACTGTAGAGTAGAAAGGAGCTTCAAGATTTCATTGAAACTGTTTCCCAGGACTTATGTTGGAGACAAACAAAGGTGTGTAGGAAGGCAGAGAAACATTATGGACCCACAGAGAGATGGGGGAGAAATATGGGGTGCAAAAAATAGAATTGCTTAGGTTGGAAAATATCTCAAAAATCATCAGGTCCAATCATTAACCCAGCACTGCCAAATCCACCACTAAACTCAATCCCCAAGTGCCAACTGCACATCCATCCAATACCTCCAGGATGCACCACTGCTCTGGGCAGCCCTTTCTAATGCTTGACAACCCTTCAGAGAAGGAATTTCTTTCTCATATCCAACCCAAACCTCCCCTGGCACAACTTGAGGCCATTTTCCTCTTGTCCTGTCAGCTTGGGAGGAGAGGGTGACACGCACTCACTGTCAGCCTGTCCAGGTCCCTCTGCAGAGCCTCCCCACCCTCCAGCACATCAACACTCCCACCCATATTCCTACCTAAATACATGCACAAGAGGGGAGAAACAGATGGAGAACATGAGATTCTTCCACAAACTGCTAGGGCAGGACTTACCCTCATTTGCTTATTTACCAGCTCCACAGCAACTAAGTTTAGCTAAAGCATGTCAGTTTACTTATCTGGAAATTGAGCATGTGCATTCTTTCTGACACTGACACTGGAGGTGCTGAGGCATGCGTAATAACCAGTCAGATGGACAATTATACACATCCCATAACTTACAGGCTGCTGTTTCCTTTGGTTTCTGTCCTGTCAACCTTCCTTCCCACACCATCATCACCTCCAGATCTTTTTGTGGGGCTGAGGGCCTGCAGGTTCCACACCTGGAGCATGTGAACAGCCACCTACCCAGCAACAGCTCTGATCCACACACAATTATCCTGGAATGCCTCCTTCCAAAGAGCTGCATTTATTAATTCTCTTAATGACAGACATTTTTCCAGCTAGTGTTTCATCTAAGCTACCAGCAATGCACAGTCATAGCTTAGGTTAACCACAGTTACCACCTAGAATGTACTTCTATGAATATCAAAGAGAATTTTACAGCTTTTGTCTGATTTCAAGGCAGAAAAACTCAGCTCAATTGCCTATCAATTACCTCTCAATTTACAGAATTACAGCACACAAAAAGACAATATATTATCTGCTTAAAATATTATTTATCAGAAACCATGCAGGGATGATCAGAGAGTGGAGCTGCCTGATAAGTAGCAGGTCTATAATTCTGCACCTCAAGAAGCCTGCAGGCAGGTCCTTACAATGACAGGTCTGGATTGAGACTTCTTTGCTGGTAAAAGTGTACTAAAGCCAGGTTCTTTACTATGGCAGCTGGTTCAGGCCATGGAATCTTTCACTGAGTGTCACCAGCTTCCACAGGAGAAGTGTCAGTGCCACTGAAAACACTGAAAATACTTGCATAGCACTACATTTTAATTAATTTGACTGGATACTGCAGCCAGTCCCAATGTTTATACTCAATTATTCTCTACAGCACATCCTTCTGCCTAATTTTCACACCACAGGGTAGCTTATGTCTCACCATTCAGCCAAGGCTAAGAGATATTTTGGAGTCTGAGCTCCCAACACAGAAATTTTCGTGGGATATGTCTGGGCAAGCACTAAGCAGATTTGGCACCTCCCAGTGCTTTTTCTTCAGCCTGTCCTTCCATATGGCTGGGACACTGAGACACACAAACCAGTCAGACTCCCAAGCCTGCACTCACTGGGATATGACTCAAAGACATGCACAATTTTTTAATCTATTTGAAGTTATTTGCCAGTACTGATCATACTGATCATCCTAAAGGTAAGGACTGCCTTCTAGCTCAAAAACAACACTTCTTATGAGTCACAGAACCAGGTACCTTTTAAAATAAAAGAAAAGCAGTGTATAAAGTGGAAAGTAAAGAAAGCTGTTGGAAAACTGAACTTTTTGAAACGACTTCTCTTTTTTTGTGTCAAGTCTCTTTCTTAATAACATTGTGACAGAACATTAAATGCCAGTTTTGAGGTGGGCATGCTTAGAGGTTTTTTTCCTCCCAATGAGTACATTATTGCAGGCTGTGCTTGTTTCCAAGCTTCATATAATGACTTTGAGAGGCAGAAAACTCTGCTCAGAGCCTTCTGGTCCACTGGAAGTTCCCTTTTCCTTTTAGAGCATCCTGCTCTTCACTAGGAATGAGACTCTGCAATGTCCCAGTGCACTCAGTCTCTTGGTCCCATTAGGGTTCCCACAGGCAACAAGGCAAATAAAAAAAACCCAACATTTAACAGGCTGTTTTCTTGTTAACTAAAGAATTAAAGTGGCCTTGGTTTGAAGGGCTGCTAAAGTTCTTTGCTTTTCTCCTTCAAGCAGCTTTGCTTTGCTTTGAAGAAACTGCTTGCACATCCCTAGGATAAATTAAACCAAATCAGCTCACAGAAATCATTTGGCTGCCAGTGAACTTAGCTCCATGAGATCTTATAGGTTAAAAGAAAACCCAATATAAACAAACCAAAAAAAAACCCACCCCCAAACTCTCTTCTGAAGGAGGGAAAAGGCATTTTTGAGGATGTATAAACTAAAATCAATGCATTCTTCAAAGGCAAAGAAAAACCAGTTTATTGTAGGGTTTTCTGTGAGCTGTTTAGGTGGCCTGGAAAGGCCCAGGGATGGCCTTGAAGAGCCGACGCTTCAAAGGACGAGGAGAGACTTCTGATCTTGTCTCGGTCTTGGTGTTTATTAATTGTTTATCTAAAAGATTTTCTTTCAGCCCGACAGAGGTCTGCACAGCAAGTCAGCCATGGGCACACTCCCCAGCCCCCGGGCGGTCACTTATCTTTATACCCTAAGTTACGTGTACAATATTTATCATTTCTCCCCAATACCTTCTACCCTTATTAACCGGTGCACTTTTAGTAATGACCAATCCCAAAGTGCCACCACCACCACAGAAGATGGAGGCCAAGAAGAAGAAGAAGAAGGACAGGACACGCCCCAATTCCTCCATCTTACTTCTTTAGACCCCCCTGTACCAAGATCCTAAACCCTGTGTTTTACACTTTAACTAACTTATCCCTTCACCATTCACCCAGTGAATTCCTCCCAGTCCTCATACAGGTCTCATCTCCTGTGTAGGATCAAAATCCTGCCACCAGACACTTCTGGCAACATTCCAGGATTCCCGAGCCCCCCAAGGGTGGTCTCGGCCTCTCTGCACCTCCGTCCTGAGGTGCTGAGATCCCACAGTTTATGAAACCTGACATGCAGTCTGTGAGTGCGGGAGATGGTAGGATCAATAGCCTCCCTTCACTCAACAATGATGAAAACTTGTACTGAGTATTCAACTTTATGCACCTGAATATGACAAGGAGGGTCATGTTCTAAAAGAGGCCAGACAGCAAATTACGGGGTAAAAGAAGACTCATCCCACACTGCTCAGAAGCAAAGGAAAATGTTGGTGACTCAATTTGCAACTCTGAGTTTCAACAATACTCCTCAGCCTACAGAGATATATTTCAGGGCTGTCAGCTTAGACAAAAACTAAATTATGCAAGAATTTTCATAGAGAAGATCACAGACATTTTCACCTTGTTTGGGGCTTTTCTCAGCAAACCCAGAGGGACTCTGGTGCACTTGGACATTTCCTGCCTGGCTGTAGCTATCACCAACAAACCTGCCAGTCCCTGGATCCACATCTGTTTATCAACATTTGAAGCTCCTTGTGGTTTTCCTCCTGGAGTCTCAGAACCACTTTTTCCTTCTACTGGGCGACTGAGCAGATGGGATGGATCCCAGACCCATCTCATGAATTTCTGGTAGCCCCCAAACACAATCCTTTCCCCATTACCACAGCAGCAGGGAGGCTCACACACTTTGAGGGTTGTGATTGCATGGGGTTTAGCACAGTCCATTTAGACGAAATCTTTTTGGAATTTCTCCTAATGCTTTCATGAAGATAGCAATAACTTGCTCATAATATTGATCTTAGTTGGAGCACTTTGAGGATATAAAGAGCTTTCAGAAATTAATTTTCTCATTTTTATTCCAGGTATATAGAGATTCTTGTTAGAAGATGCTTGCTAGAAGAGAGATGCTTGTTAGAAGATTCAATAAGTGATAAATATTCAAAACTTCCCAAACAATTCCACAAGATGAAAGTGCAACAGGACGTGATGCTCCCAAATCACTCCAGCTCCCTAACAGAGCTGTTCACACAAGCACAATAATCAATCCATTGGCAGAATCACACAAGAGAACTGGAAGAGACTCACCAGAGGAGCCCGGCCAATGCTGCTCAGGTAGTAGAGGAGACCTTTGGCGTGGTAAATTGTGGGATGCAGCTGGGAGCTGGGTGTCAGCCACTGCCTGTTGAGATCATCTCCACTCAGTGAACAACGAAGGCTGAAATCAGGAAGCAGCACATCACAAACTGGCAAAACAAAAGCTGGTTCCAAAGCATTTCCAATCCTGGCAAGCCATGGCACAAGGAATGTCAATAGAACATAGATATAATGGTTTTGAACATTGGGCTGGAATGACTCAATAATCCATATTCTATTTTTCAGGTTCTTATAGTGTACTAATTTTACTAGTTAAATTTTACTAATTTAATTTCCTTTCCTTTTAAGGTTCACTTAATTGCCATCCTGCAAATACATGCAGTTTTTCACTTACCTAAGAAGGCACAAATCAAAAGGCCATTTAGAAAGAAGCCTTCTGAAACATTCTAAATTCTGTGCTATGAAATTCATGCTGCTTGCATAGAGCACAGGCTTCTCAAAACCCCCAGAGCAAACAAGCACATCCAACTTCTACTCATTCTAATTGAAGACAGGCACTCAAATCTCATTGACCAGTCTGAAACATGAATGTACTTCAATGAGATGAGCTGGGTGTCTCATTTAAGCTTCTCTTCTCACAAGAGATGTCTCTATCTAAAGCCCATCAAGGAGATCATGATGCCTGCTAGAGCATTATGTAGAACAATTACCCAGGTTCACTGCAAAGGCTGGATAAAAAGCTAAATAAGAATCCCAGATTTGCACTGAGGAAGCATTTCCCTTAGTTAGTTACAACATATTCTGTTACTGACTCAATGATCAGTGGAAGATTGTCAGAATACTTGACCATGTGGAGCAGTACAGCACTGTGCAATTCTGAAAAATTCAACTCATCCCCCTTGTTAGTGACTGTGTAGATCAGAGCCTAACACTCTTCAAAGGATTTGCTGTAATTTGGTTGATAATTTCCAAATCACAGTGTAGTGATAAAATTCAGGAATCCACCCTCCAGCATATGAGATATTGTGGTAGGTCCTCATCATCTCCAAACTATCCTCTAGAATGCTTCCATTTGCACTGCAAAATTGGGGTGCTTCTTGTTCAAAAAAGCTACAATATCCTAAATGTTGCATGAATTTCTAGCTATGGAGTAGCATCCAGCTTTGCTGAAATTAAAATATAAATGTACTAATAGAAATGGGTTCTGCTGGGGTATTGATAGACGTCAGGGTGTGCTGCATGTGACATCTTGGGCATCATCAATGCCTTGCAAAATGCTTGGAAAAAAAGGGTTGTAAAGCAAGAATGATTTGGGTTGGGTTTTTTCAATTTTTAGTAAGTAGGAATAATGGAGAACTGGTTAAAAATGGAAGACAAAGAAATAATGAGTCACTAAGGATATTTCATATATCTTTAATGACGTCTTGGAGTTTCTGGCAACACCACAATATCCATTCCGAATTTACTCCACTTTTAGTTATCTGAATTCCCTTATTTCCTCACAATCCATACTTCCCATGTTACTCACTCAGCAAATCAGAAAACACTAGCAATAGCTAACACTTGGGAAGTCAGCAAATGCTGCAGCGAGGCTTCTGCCAAAAATTCTGCATGAAAACATGACAGCTTCCGTTGTGTTTTCTAAGGGCTCTTCGGATAAAGTTACCTTTAGGCTCACCTCTCCTGATCTTCAGGACAGCAGCTGCTCAGCTGAGATTAGCAGCTGTATTTCTGCCAAGGATTTGTGTGGCTACAGAGCTTCCCTTTTATAGGTACAATGCCACAGAGAGAGTCACTGGGCTGCATAAAAAACACCTCTTTCTCCAATGCGACCAGCAAAAAACCCAAAAAAACCAAATAACTTCCTTGGCATAAAGTTGTGACATCTTCCTCCATCACAGTCACACAGAGAGCAAAACTAAGTGAGAATAACAGCAGAATTTTTATTCTGAAGGGGAAAATGATAGTTGGACTTGTATTCCCATGTTTTAGTTGAATGTCAAGGAAAAAAAACAGAAGGGAGTCTTGTTGTTTCAGACCTACAGAAAGAGTTTCTCATCATTGTCATTGGTCACACCCCAAACCTACTATATCCCCCTTTCCTGTGGGAATTGACATTAGTTTGTCCCTCCTCAAACCATCCACACTTCCCTCTGCTAAAATGCCTTGGTACCCACTGGATGAGTCCAACATAAAGGGAGGAAAAAAGCAGGGAAATAGAAACTGCTGAAAGGATTCAGTAAATACAGAGATTAATTTTAAGCCACTGCCAAACTCAATTTTCATTTTTTAGACTAAACTAAAAGCTCCTAAAAATGCTGATTATTCCTTCAGCAATTATAAAGAAATCCCAGGATATGTCACATAAGAAAAACTCCTAATTAAGTCCATAATACAGTCTACCAATTCTGTTGCTCTGACACAAAATGTGACTTTTTTCAGAGGTGACTATGACAAGACAATCCCCAGCTCTGCAGTTCACAGGTGCTGCTGTGCTTAGTATTAGTTTAAGAAGTGTAATCCAACTCTAAAACAATAATTTGGAAGTTCTTATGAGCTGTTTGGAAAGGAGGTATCATCTCTACATAAAGCCAAGAGCTTAGAGACAAAGTTCAGCTTTGTCCCTTCAAAGATTAACATTTCTGCTCATTTAAAGCTTTAAATATTAGCCCTCAGCTAGGCTGTATCCACAGCTCTTAGGGACATGCAGAACTCAAATTTAATTACAAGAGGCTGATTTTTCCCACCCTGCTCTGTCCTTCCTTCATTCTGCTAAAATCTGTTTACTTTTGAACATGCCAATTCCCTGCCAGTCCTGTTTCTCCTTATCCCTTCATTCCCTCTCTCTCTTTCCTAATAGTGATGACATGCACAGATAATGGGCTTGCCCATTATGCTCTGCAGCCAAGGGTGAAGGTAAAATATTAAGCTGATTTCAAATGCTGATGGCAAATAAAGGGACTGGAGAGCTGAGACTGGCTTTGAATGTTTGGCAGGATTTAATGAAATTCACTACTCAAATCAAAGGCCGTTCCTACAACACACTTCCAAGCTATTATATTTGCTTTAAATGCTTTACATGTCTTTTCTCTTCTAAAGCACAAGGAAGACTACATGCCACCTTGGATGGGACTGGTGGCAGCTTACAAAACAATTGCCAGAAAAAATTCCAGTAAAAAACACCACATCAGTGGCTCTATATAAAGTACCTGAAATTCTTCTAATTTTCAAGAGTACTACCCAGAAATATCTCAAATAATTAAACTGTGATTCTCTTGTTCAAAAGCCTGATCTGTTTGTTACAGTACTCCCCCCCTCTCTACTTTTATATTGCCAAGACATTTTGGCTTTGAGGGCAAAGTAACCTCAGAAACTGCACAAAACTCTGCACAAGCCACGTGTATGGATGGAGAGATCCTACCTGGTCCTAACATGAGCCTTGATAAGGTCAGTGGAACATTTCAGTGTACTGCAATAAGCCTGTGTCCCACACAGATACAAAAATGGCAGGGGATGAGAAACACAGGAAAAACAAAACTGAACAGGGTTGTGTAGCAAAGAGATTGGGGATAAGAATAATACACAAGATATTAGACAAGAAAGGATGAAATGGAGAGAGAGAAAAGTCACTTTTGCAAGAAAATATGTTGCTGTGCTTGGAAGATAAAATACTTCCCAGTCTCCTGTCCATAACAGATAAAAGCAAAGACAGGAGCCATCATATTGAATGAATGATGTCAGGACTGATAATAACAGCACCTGGGGCACAGGGAAATATAAAATCTAAAGGGATGCATCATGTTTGATATGTAGAGAGAAGCATCACCATTCACTGTGCATCTTAAAAGCAGACAGCAGTACCAGAGTAGGATGAGAGTGTCTGTATAAAAGGCAGCAGGCACAAGTAAACATCAAGATGCCATTGAGCAGCATGAGGCAGCTTCAATCAGACACACCATGCTGGACTTTATAAATAACAGCAGCCTAGGATAACTGAAATGTTTTTATTAAGATGTTATGGTCCTACCATTCAGAAAACTGAGAGCAACATGGAGGGGGAAAAAATATAAAATGGATAGAAAATCTTTTGTTTCTCTTAATTTGAAATCTTTCCAGAGATCAAGGCTGGTGATGGGAGGAAGCAGTAGCAGCAGTAAAGCTCTCCTTCATATTGTAATGAAGAGGGTCCAAAATATAACCATTATTCTCTGGCTTGGACTCTGGCTTTGCTCAAGCCCATGGGCTGAAATCATAATGGCTACATTGCATCCTGGCATGGCCCTGTGATGCCAATGATTATTCCAGAAATGGAACATCACCAGAACAATGTAAATTTTGGAGGCTTTACAATGAAACAGTTGTCATCAGCATTACTGCAGTTAACAATTTATTTCCCATCCTTCTCTTTCCTTCTGACTGCTACATGAATGCTAAAGTGTGTACAATAGAACCAGGCTCAAGAGCAGTTTACCTTCCCAACATAACCAAAACAGCTGGGAGTCCAGGAGCTGCAATCCCTATTCTTTATCTCTTTTCTTCAAGTGTGTATTTCATTCTTATGTTCTAATCACACTCCCATCCTTACTTATGCGTGACCTACTGTCATGCTGATTGTCCTCAAACAGATTTGTACCACATCTGGTTTTTAAAAAACCAAACAGGTTTTTATCAGGATTAGAGCATTGGAGCACCAAAGCAGGCTGGCCCTGTTTAACTGGCCAGATGATAAAAAACAAGGCCAAAAAGTCAGCTTCTCCTAAGAGATCCCCATATAGTACCAAACAATGTTGTTTTTCCAACTGCGCTGCGAAATGCTGCCTATTTATTTAATCATCAAGCCTTTAAGAGGAAATTTTTTATTACTCTCTTCTCTCTTTTTTTTTTGGTTGTTTTTTTTTTTTGTTTGTTTGTTTGTTTGTTTTGTGGCACCTTACCCACACACAATGCCAGACTCACGTCCTGAGTGACACTTTGTGCTACCTGGGTGCCAATGAAATCACCTGTCTCATTTCTGCTGCACCACCCTCCCCTCCCAGCACTGCTAAATCCATGATGCACAATTCTTCCTCTTGCACAAACGCTACCCTGAGCCATCACTCTGCCAGTTTTTTCCTGCCTCCCTTCAGCTGAGCACTGATACTAATTAGGGTAATGAACCTTCAGCGTTTTACTCGCTGTGTCTGACTGGTTTTGTCACAATGGACAATTCCTTGCTTCCCAAGATAAATGATGCAATCTGTGCTCTCCCTGGTCCGTGCATGTACTGTATCTCTATCCTCTGCCTCTGATGGAAGGGCTCTTTTCCTCTCTGTGGACACATTTCATTAAGCCACACTTGGTCACAAATCACTTGGAGATGCAGAACAAGACCTGCCTCACCCCAGCTAATGCTGCCAATGTCATAATCAAAAAAAGACAAGGGGTTCACCTGATCTGCTGGAAAGGTGAGCAAACAGCACTGTCAGGGGTGGGCCAACCTCCCTCCCAGTTCCAAAGGATGCCCAACTAATTTCTATTTTACTTCTATTTATAACAGCAGTAATCATTAAATAATATTTAGATAGTTAATTCACCTGCGGTTGCCCACACTTGCACTGTCATCTATGAGAAAAGTTCAAGTAATAAAAGTTTTGTGCTATTTCATGAAAGAGCAAATAAGGATTCAGGGAACAAATAAAAACTGAGTTCTCATCCACAACATAGAGTCATCTCAAGAGTCTCTTGTGAGGCTCTTCAAATACTTTATTCAATACAAAAGCCTTAGAACAGCATTCTTAAGACACTGGTTTTGGGTGGAAATTTCACTTTCCAGCTCTTATAAGCATTGACTTTTTGCGGAAACGTTGACTTTTCCTCACCCATCCAACACCAATTCCCCAGAAAACTCTGAATTTTCTGTCAAAACTCCAAATTTTACTACCCAAAATATCAGAACTGGTTAAGGATATGTCTCAGAAAATATGGACTTGATGTTTCCTAGGAACCTCTTCCTCTCTTTCAGAGCATCTCCTTGAGGGGGGCACATTTTCCCTAAATGCAGCATCAGGACACTGTGACAGCAACTCAGTGAGATGCAGAATCTCTCATGATGCAGCATGGGAGTTGTAGTTTGGCTGGAGGAGCCTGTACAAAAACAGCCAAACAACTCCCAAATGGCACAGCGATGACAGTTCCAAATTCAAGTTCTGTTTTTAAATGGGAAGATTTGTCTCCAGGTTTGATTATCCATTATTCATAGAAAAGCTTAAGCTTTCCATAGGGTGAAAAAAATAAGCAAAAAACCCCTGAAAAATATTTTCCCAAACAGCCCCACTTATATCCTCCTACGAGCAATGTCAGCAAATCTTAATTTTGCAGGCAGGGATATTGAGAAGTGGAGCCACTCATGCAGCAAAGCAGTAAATCAATGAAAAACTAGGAATAGAACCTGACAGCTGATGAAAGCACATCACATTAACTAAAACTTTGCTTTTAAATTTATGTCCTTTAGCCTGTTTCTAATTCTTATATCCTTTCCTATTTTAAATGTGGCTTGTATCCATAGAGCTGGAGAGGATTCTTAACTGACTTAAGCTAATTGCACACATATGGGTTGCACAGAATTAACTGAGTGGATTTAAAAATCTGTTAGTTAAATCAGTGCAATCTCTGCATATAAACGAGCACTAAGAATTGCAATTTGCAGATGATTGTTCTAAAACTTAAACAAAAATAAACAATGCAGAAGGGCAAAGTGTGACATCACAGAATTAAGTGATAATCACAAGCTAGGTATGTGGAGGCCCAGAAAAAGAAAAAAATAATGAAAAAGAATGTACTCCAGTGACTTCAGATGTTCAATATTTTTTTCTACAATCCATCCTTAGCCAAGTAGTCCAGGAGGTGGAACCCTGGCACCTGCAAAGCTTTGTATGGGATCAGGCTTGTTTCAGCCACCTGACAACTCCCAGCAAAGCAGGACAGTGGCCTGTCAGCTGGCAAGGAAGAAAGAAAAAAGGAAAAAAGAGAAAGAAGCCAAGAAGACCTCAGAGAGATGAAGGTGAGGAAGCCTGAAGCCACTCCTCCCCAGCTGAGGTGCATTATGTCCCATTCTCCATCACCTCCAATAAAACAAGCAGCAGGATAAGTCTCTGCAAGTCACACCTGCATGACAATGAGGTGGTGGTGTTCTAAAAGAAGATGCTTTTGAGCACATATATTTTTGGCCCCGTAGGAGGCTGAAAAGTTGTTTTGCCAAATTTGTTCTGTTGATTTCTGAAGAGAGGTTAATAATAAACTTTACAAAAAAGTGTTTAAAATGTGGCTGATCTAGATTAGGCAGTGTTGGTTGTGCCCTGTATTGCTAAGTAGGATCACATATTAACCCTTCAGTATTAAACTCCATTGGTCAAAAAAAGATTGTTTCTCTTGTCTAAGAAAGATCTGGCACAGGATGGGTTTCCTGTGTCACCAAGTCACTCATGTCAGTGTAGGAGCACAAAAAGGGACTTCAAAGCACAAGAATCTCCTGTGATTTATGGTGAATTGGCCACAGGCTGACATAATTCCTCCATTAGTAAATTATAGTTCTGGAAAAGCAGAATTAACTGAAATGTGCTGATTTTTAGCTTACAAAATAACACAAACTCAAGTACAAATTTTGCTAACTCTTTCCTTTGCAAGGCAGTGGGACCAGGAAGATAACACTGTGTTTGTTGCTCATCCTAGAAGGGCTCCCCCTCTTTTTCCCACCTCCACCCCATCTTTTTCCAGTTGTTTTAAACTCTATATGATTATGAAGACATTACAGCTATATCTTCATCATCACTGGAAATTCCCACTATAGGGCTACAGCATTTTGGGACTTGACCTCTACCAACCTCACAGACTACTTGCACAGCAAATATCATCTCTCTGCAATATAATAATATTTCCTCACAGGTTACTCAGCAATGATACACATGAAGCCAGGCTTTTTATATTTCTCCTTTGTGACGTGGGATTTCTAACTCTGCCTGTGAATTCCCTTGAGGAGCCAGGAGCTCCTATAAAACACTGTTTGCTTTCTTTGCAATAAATGTTCCCCTCTGTGCAGATGAACAATATTTATGGATCAGACCCATTTGCAATCCAAGTTCCATTTCAGAAAAGGCAAGCTGGAAATAGATGATCTTTAAGGTCCCTTCCAACATAAGCCATTCTATGAAAACAGAAAAAAATCCAAAACAACCAACATACATCACACCACCAGGAAAAAAAATCAACCTCCCAAAAACCTAATGGAAACACCCTCTCCTATTTTTTTTTTGTTATAGATTCCACCTGCCCTTGAAAGGATGTGTTTATTTTCCATTTTACCTGGCATATATATCATTGAATTCTTTCTTTGCCAGCACATTGTATCTTCCATGTTGATGTTCTACTCCTATATAATACTTCTCTCCAGTGTTGTGAACTCTTGGCTAACACTGTGCCTGATTCCCTCACATATTCCTGGAGACCATTAAGGCTTTGAGGGACTTGAGCTGTGAGTTAAAAATACCATCACAACCATAACTGGAGACTGCTTCATGCAGGAGCTGGAAAGTGATGCATAGAAAGTGGTTTGATAAGTCATTGCAGCTACTGGAAAAAAATTAAAATAAAAAAAATTAAAATAATAATAACAATAAAGAAAATCACCAAGTAAAGCTCATTGTTTTGTGGAGTTTCCTCCTCAACAATGCGTGCACCATCTCCCCTACTTCTATAAGTGTCTTGAGTAAAGAGTAACAGGATTGAGCCCCTCTTGTGGCCAGGCAATGAAATAATGTATTTTAGGAATGCCAGATAAATGATGAATTTAAACTGCCCCTGTATGAAATCTGGCAGCCACAAGGGCCACACATCCAGCCTGGAGACAACAAAGTGTCACTAATGAAACATCCATTCACCAGGGCGGGCACACCAGCAATAATTACTGAATAATGATAACAGCAAGGAGACACAGTGAGATAACAGTTCTGCATCTGGAATTCTCTGCAAAACAAATCCAGCCCTCTGCTAGCATCAATCTCATCCTTCAGTGCATCCTCAGACACCAGGCAGCAGAGCTGGGAGGGCATTTGGGGCTCTGATCAGCAGCGAGCAGAGCAGTCACAGGGAGGAAAAGCAGTTCAGGGTTCTGTGTGTGGATGCACTAAACTCTCCTTTATTTGTTTACTTTCCCCCACACACATGCACTGTGAGCCTTCAAACCTCTGCTGAATCCTAATTCTGATGCTAAAAAAACCACAACAAATTGCACTTACATAACTGCTCATCCAAGCATGGTGTCTCTGGGCACTTCAAAACAGTAAAGTTAAACGAAGCATTCAATGCACTTATTAAAATAAAGTATCCACTAGAGAAACCTGATGGGCTTGCAGAGCACTGCAAAACAGTCAGGAAAAAAAAAATTTAATGTACACATATAACAAGCAGCAGCAGATAGAATTCCTGTCAGAGAGGGGAAAAAAAACCAACCAAATTCTCCAGAAAGCTTCAAAAACCCCAGCAAGACTTGGACAAAGTTTTAAGAGAGCTCATTCAAGTGCTAAGAAAAGCTGGCACTGAGAATTCAGGATGCACAGAAAGATTTAAAATTCCTAAGAGGTGCTATCACAATCTCAGGGGAGCTGGGAGACTTGCAATGGGTACCTTGCTGAACATATCAACCGTCCCAGTCTTGCTGGAAGTTTCTAGCAAAGAAAAACTAGGGCACTAGATAGGAACAAATGCATGGAAGTGTTCATATATACTCATGTGAGAAAAAAAATCTAAGCTGCTTTTGCATAGCAATTGACAAATTTTAATTGGGGACTGGTACGATCAAAAAATTCCCTCTTGAAACAGATTTGTAAAGTGAAGTTACTTGAATACTGAAATAAATGACCTGATTTTTCAAAATATGGAGTTATTCATCATAGCCTATTGAAGTTCAATAGAGTTGCAAGCACACAACATCTTCCAAAGTCAGGAAATTCTTAACTAGCTTCCTGAAAAAAATAAATAAATAGATTGGGTCAACTAATTTATGGTCCTTAGCATTCATTTTTAACTCTCTCCTTAATATGAATCAGGAAGCTCAAAGCATCAGAAGATATCAGCAGAATTTTCTAGAATGGAGGATACAGTGCTTATCTAAACATTTTGGGCTTTTTTCCCTTAGCTCTTCCCTGCCAACCTCTCTACACACTTGTTTTTAATGTAACATAAGAGAAGAATCATCTTTTAAAGGGGTACAAATTGTGTAGATGTGAATATATGGGGATGGATGGATAATAATGAAGACACCCACGAAGAAAACAGATGATCAGCCTCCCATTTTGGTAGCAAAATGTTTAAAAATCTTTCAGATAAGTGGCACTGCCCTTTTTCAGTGAGTTAAGAATATCAGGTCCTGATCAAAAATTGAAATATTTCATTGGAAAATAGATGACAAAGTACCAGGCTGACAGAGCCCCTTATTTAGACAGGGAGAAAAGAGAAGAGAGCTGTAATGCAACCTCTATATCACTTATTATAAGACACAGAGAAGGATAATCTACAGCTGTAGCTCTCCTAGTTAGAAGGTCCATGGATAAAAATTGACACAATGTCACTAAAAGCAATTTATATCTCCTGGCTGGTCCAACTCAGCACACTCAAATAGCAACCAAAGAATAGATCCACTTTGTTTATCTTTATGGAAATCAACAACCAAGAGCTACAGCTTTTCTCTGTGTATATAAGAAAACTAATTTTAACCTTCTCATAGAGAAAAAAATATTTTGCATAACTGTGTAGAAGAGCTGAAGCCATTTTCACTGTTAATACAGATTTAGGCCCAACAGGTGGATGACAGCACTGATATACTGCATTTACAGGGCAGCACAATATTTGCCCCTAAGGAGAAACAATGCTAAGATCCAACTTGGAACCAAGAGGCTTTCAAAATTCTCTGCCAAAAATGACAATATTCTGTCACTGCTAGATAACTTCAAGATACTGTTTTCCATGCAGATGCAACTGTAGTGTCTCTCTCAGTAGAATCACATTAAAAAAGCAGAGGAATAAAATTTTCTCAATTTCAAGATGGAGTTGAAAGAGAAACAAGCGTGGTGCTTGCTTAAAATAACAACAAAATGCTAACAAAATCCCTAGAATAATTCTGATTATACCCAATAGTGCTTTTCCTTTTTTAATTTCTTCAGCATTCCTTGTTCTTTGAGCTAATTCTACCACTCAGACCCAAGAGAGAATAAAGACTCAGCTGCATAACATTTAGTCGATACAGATAAGCTCACAGAAATATCCCCTGCAAAAATCAATATGCAAATTCAAGCAGGCCATTCTGATCAGGTGGAATAAAGGTTGTACTAGGTTGCCAATTATTTTGGCTTCTCTTGTATTTCTGGAATATTTATCAGCAAGGGAATTCACTTGCTGCCTACAAGGAGGGATCTAGCTAAAACTTTGACCACTGTTCTACCCTTCTCGACCAGCTTCATTCCAATAACATTGTGCAATTAATAATGCCATATAGTAGATAGGAAAAAACGCATGGAAGTGATTCATATATACTCATGGGAGCAAAAAATTTTAAGCTGCTTTTGCACAGCAATTGACAATTTTTAATAATTTTAATAGTTGTAATTTATATTAAGTTGTAACAATGTGTACGACCAGAGAAAAATATAAATAATTTTCCAAAAAGTTGATTTTTCTGAGCAGTTGGCAAGTTTGATCACAAAATTTGCTACTGAAAAAAGGGGAGAAAAGTACACCAAACCAGTAATATTTTTGCCGTTTTTGAATGGCCAAAATAAACATCTACCCTCTTTAAAAAAAAATTAAGCATCCCTATCCTCTCTCAGAGTGCAGTGAATGCACTTTCAGTGTGAAATCTCCATTTCAATAGGACCATCTCTTTTCAGACTAACACTGGGACATTTCAAACAATTATATAATCATTAAATTAAGCCCAAAAAGCTTCTTTAAGGTATTACTGCCATCACTGTATAGATGGCTAAAGTAACTACAAAACAGTTTAATGACTTGCCTGAGATTGCACAGTAAACATTTGAGAAAAATGAAAAAATGATGATTCAAAGAGTGTAAAACATTCGTAGGTTTTTTTAAAGCTGTTCACAGCCTGAAAAGCAATTACTTAGTGGTCCTCAAAGGATGCCATGAAGGATGCTTATCTCTATTCCTGAGCACTGAAAATTACCAGTGACAGACAGCAAAAAGGGATTGCAACCAGGAAAAAATAATAAAAAATGTAAAAAAAAATAAATTAATTCAGTCTATAGAGCTCATTTCTCTCCAGCTCACAAGGCAAATTTGTTGGCCTGAAAAGCCACGCTCACTGAATTGCAGCTCTGAATGTATTTCTTGTGGTGCGCCTGCACAGCTGCAAAATCCCAGCTGCAATTAGGGAGCTGTAGGGCTGGATCTTCCATCACTGCTCCTCTCCTGCAGCTGGCCTGCCACCAGCCCCAGCTGCTGCTCAGCAGCCAGGCAGCGACTGCAGTTGTGTGTAAACAGCAGTAAAACATCAATTTCACAGGTGTGGGAATGGGCTGAGTGTGGTTTCAGCCCAGCACTTCAGGCAGGTGAATACGACTTCCCTGGGAGAAGTCACAGAACGGGGTTTTACACCATCAGAGGGAGGGGGATGAAGTGAGTGCTAAGTGCTCAAACAGCCAAATACATAATCACTGAATTTCAAAGTAAAATCACTTTAGAGCCAAAAAAAAAAAAACCAAAAAACCCTCATCATTCCAGTTGTGAGCCATTCTCCAAAGATTAAAGATTAGGATGGTGCCCTGTTCTCACATTTGTCTGAGAGGATTCTTGTGTCTTCTGCAGCTCTTAAGAAAAAATACTGCATCAAATGGTTCACAGATGCTAGGGATGAATTAACAGAATGATATTTTACATACAAACCCACATATTCATTCCTCCCTCAATATTCAAGTTGACCCTAAATGATCCATTTTGGTGAATCATTCTGAGCCCAGCCTCTAAAGGGTACAAGTAAATCTCTCATTTAACTGGTGCAAACCTAAGAGAATTGCACCAGTAGAAGACACTGACAAAATTAAAAGTAACATCCACTCCAACAATAATTTATTGCTTCATTTTTGTTTCTTTCGTTTTCGTTGCTTCCCCCAATAAAGGGATCCAGGAAGGATCCCCTTAATTCTTTCTCTTCTCTTTCTTTTAGAGATGAAAAAGATGTTGAGATTCAAAATAGATCTCATGAGCAGCAACACACTGACACAGCACATATCTCTCCACTGCAGGTCTTCATTTCAAGCTTTCAATGCTGCTCAGGAATTTCACATTTCAGTCTTATGTAGAGAAAACCATCTCTTCACCTCTCAAAGAGCTAAGCAAGCCTTGAAAGAAAAGAAAAAAACAAACCAACAGTACCCAAAATGTTGAGAGCTGTCACATCAAAGACAAGACAAAAAATATTCTACCAACCATCCTCTGCAAACACACCTCCTCTCTTTCAGTTTGTTCCAAGTGTAGAGCTCCAGAAGAAGAGGAGCTGCTCTACTATAAACTGTTGTCTAAGTAACATAAAGACATTAACTAGGCCAGGAGGTCTTTTGTAGATAAAGATGAGAAGATGTAGCTGAGGAGCTGCCAGATCCCTTCCTGCCTCTTACAGGTCTGTCCCTTTACCTGCCGAATGGGCAAAGCACCAAGGAAAATTCCCCTTGGAAAGGGTTTTCCTGTTCTGACAGTGCTGGCAGTGCTGCAGTAGTTGGGAAGCAATGCCAGCCCCATCACTGGGAGCAGACTGTTTATCACTGACACCAGAAAGCTGCTGGAATGGGAGGACTTGGAGCCAGCACTGCCAAAAGGGGATGTTTGGGCTGGCAGTGGGACGGAAAAGGGATGCCACAGGGCTGTCCTAACTAATGCTACTGGCACTGCTCCTTGGGTAGAGCTCACTACCTTGGATTGGCAGAAAGACCTCAGAGCTCAATCCTTCTCTCCCCAAATGATTCTTCAATCTGTCACAAAGAACAACTAATGGACATTGAAAGGAAATAGGTGATTTATTTTTTTTACCTGTGCTATGGAGATTCTCCAATATACAGTTTAAATTTCCCCTTTGGAAGAGAAATGGCACAAGCAGGACTTAACCTAATTTAAAGATCTCTGCTGTTGGCCTACAAAAGGAACAGGATCATTCAGTAGTCAGAGACTGATTTACTGTCACCATTTATTCCAAGAACCTTGTTTACTCTAATAAATCCTTATGCTCTTGCCTTACTCCAGAGGACGAATAATCACCAGGTCCTCCTCCTCTAACAGGGTCAGGAAGATAAATGCCCAAAGCCACTCAGCCTTGCAGACAGCAGCAGCTTTGGGCTTTCATGGTGCTCCTTCACAGCTACTTCTGCTCATGCTGTGGGGTCCTCCAGGGATGATTTGTCACAGCCCACAGCAAGTTGCCTAACAGTTCCTCACATAATTCAGTGACAGGTTATATCATTGTTTCTCCTGGAGTGCCTCAGGGGGTCTCCTCCTCCTTGCTTTTCCCTTTGCCAGCTTCCACTCACATCTACCATCTCAGCAGGGATGTTATTTGAAGCAATGACAAAGTTTTTGGAACAGGTTCCAAGGTAAATTAGTTTGCATCTGTTACAAATTCTGCCATCCCACAAAAAAATCTCTGGGATAGAAAACTTTTAAAGAGAGTGGAGGCTCAAAGACCCCAGTGGTTTATTATTGACCAAATCTCTCCCTTAAGAAGCCAAAGTAATCTTGCTGCAGCAGCAGTTTGGGAGATACCACTTGAATAAAATAATGATAGGAATAAACTCAGAAAAATCCCTTTTCTTACAGGTTATTAAATCCTCCTGAAGCAGGGGAAGTGTCAAGAATAAAGCTTAGGACAAATGGCTGGATATATTTTTTTGCTTTCATATGTGTAAAGTAACTCAAGAGCCTTGAAGGAAAGAATCACTTCCTTGGGTATTCTGATTCAGTGAGCTAAGTTGAAAATCATTCCAAAACATGTTTCCCATCATTACAAAGGGACATTTGAGTCAACTATGTTCTCAAAGTATTATTTACATCCACTTCTCAGGATTTCATCAAATGCAAAGTGACTATGCTGATTGAATGGACACAGCTCCTTAATTGCATTCAGAAAAGAGAGCTGCTTGAATTTTATTTATTTACTTACTGATTTATTATTATTATTTAGCTGTCTGCTTCCAACTGCAAGTAAGTCTTTGCTGCTCCATTAACCTGATCACATATCTGTGTTTCAAACTCAGCCCAGAATGTCCACACAGGAAATATCTCTGCAACACTTGGGGAGGCCATGTCCTGCATTTTATGGCCAAATCGTGGGTTCCATTCTTAATGAGCAGCTGTCCAGGTTTCCTACACAGCAAATAGATATTCTCCAAGAGATTGTGTGCGCACATCTAACATCCCAGCAAGAGTTGCTATGGCAAGGGAGCAACAGCACATATCTTCCTTTTGCTGTTCCCAAAAGAGAGGTTTCCTTGCCGTCACAATCCTTACACACAGTGTTTGCTACTTGTTACATCCCGTCTGCCAGCAGATGTTCAAGCCAGATGTTTCACTGACGGCTTCTGATTGGTTCAGAGCAGACAGTTTGTTCTTAAAACAGGATTTAAAAAAGAAAAAAAACAAAAACAAAAGAACCCAAAAAAACAACAGGAGACATTTACACAGCACAATTGGGTTACACTTGCAGTGACCAGCAGAGCAATTGTGAATTTCCAGTGGGGTGTAGGAAAACAAGATCCAGTCATAAGGTACCTATGTTGACCTGCATGCCCTTCAAGCTAAAGGCTGCAGAAATGCTTCACACAATGTTACTCAGAAGACCATCCAGACAGCTATTTACCATTTCCTGAAACAAGAAAATTAATCAAATCACTGTTCACCTATTTTGTATGACTGGCCAGCAGAATATGCATTTTCAGAACATTCACCAATGCCAAAGATATCCCTGTTAGAATGCAGGGCATTATGCTACACATGAAAATAAGCTCTTTAGAACAGACAATAACAATTCTTATTCCTTCTGCTCCTGGGCATAAGATTACTTCAGCAAACATAGAAAGTTTTTCCTTCCCATCCCATCACCATTAGAATGGCCTGCTCAGGATTCAGTATTGACACTTGGTGTCCCCTATTTAATCTGATGATGACTACAAATGTCAGGCTTTGTCCTCTTGGACCAGGCTGCCATCTGATGCCTGCCACTTCTTTACTATGCTTTTTTACCTTCCTTTCATCTGCTACTACATCGCATGGTGAAGAAGAAAAGATGTTTTCTTTCTTTTGCCTATAAACTCTTCATTGCACTTCAAAGTAGCAGGGGGGAAATGATTACAAATGGTGAAAAATATTGCTGTAAACAAATAAAAAGAGGAAAAAGTGAACCCTTCTCTTTAGTGAATTGATGCATCAATATATATTTTAACATGACCTTTCTATACACAGATGCACTGCAGATATCTCACAGATAATTTTGAATAAATAAGGTGATCTTCCTTCCAAATGTACCACTAGCAAGTCCGACAAAATATTTTTTAAAAAATCCAGAAATTACACACGATATTCATTTGTTTCCTCTAGACACTTATCTTTTTTTTACCTCCAGGTAAGACAGCTTATAAAAGCAACACCTTTCCCAAATCCCTACTGGAAGCAAAAGGAATATTACATTATAATCAGCTCCACACAGACAAATGTTTTATTCTTACCTCACAAAAAAAAAAGAAAAAAAAAATATATATATATACACCAGCTAATTTTATCTAAATAAAAATCACAATGCAGCTTTTAAATTATTTAAAATTCTCTTCTCAACCTGCTGAGGTGTTTTTTAATTGTTTGGGATGAGTGACACCAAATGCAGATTCAGAGAGTGAAACCCCAGAGATGTTTACAGTAGGTCATGGAATCCTGGGGCCATTCAATAGATACTAAGATAAATGGATTATTCCTAACACAGTTTTTAAAACAAGTCAAAGACAATTTCCTTTCACTTAGCCAAAAGAATTTCAAGGAGGAGAAAGAAAGAAATCTGCTGCCATTTTCAGGTTTGATGGCTGCTCTTCTCTTGTAAATTCTTCCCCACTACCACCCGTTTCATACTTGTCATTAATATCATAATTACTGAATTGCTACTCAGAGAATTTACAAGCACCACCTATTATTTCTTGGAGATTAAGGGAAAATGCCATAGAAATGAAAGCTATGGTTTGGAAGATATAAGCCCAGGAATCTTTTTCCTGGGATTTGAGCTTGTTCCAGATCTGAGCAAAGTTTAACGTACACTAACGATTCTGAATGCTATTAATTGGACCATATAACACTCTCTCTTATTTAATATAAGACAGTCTATATACGTAATAGGGGGAAATATTGTAATAGCACAGGCCAACAGGGAGCAAAGCTACCTAATGAATTGAAAAGGAAGAATTATTTTACAAATGCAGGCGAACTACTAGGCCAGAGTTTCCCCAGACTGAGGAATATTTTCAGAGCAGGAGAGGGAGGCCAGAAAGGGGAACAAGGCATAACACCCATCAGAACAGGGTAAATTGAGAATAGTTGACATAAAGCACACACTTTTCCAACAATTACTAAGTACATAATACCCTAAATAACTCCTGGAATCTTGGGTACCAAATCTAGGTAATAATTAGTCTGCTTGAGAACAGCTGGATAAACCTTCCTATATGCTGTATGAAAGGCGCCCTCTCTGAACTGCAGTATTTTGTGATCACAGAGAGGTTTGGGTTGGAAGGGACCTTCAAGGTCATCTTGCTCAATCCCTCTGCCATGGGCAGGGACACATTCCACTGGACCAAGTTGCTCCAAGCCCCATCCAACCTGGCTTTGAACATTTCCAGGGATGGAGCATCCACAGTTTCTATATGCTGTGTGTTCCAGCATCTCAGCACCCTCAAAATATAGATTTTTTTTCCCGTAACATCTAATCTAAACTTACTTTCTTTTAGTTTAAAGCCATTCCCTTTTGTCCTGTCACTCCAGGCCTTGTAAATAGTCTCTTTCCTGTTGGCTTCCTTCAAGTACTGAAAGCCCACAATTAGGTCATCCCAAAGCCTTTTCTTTCCCATTTCTCACAACCTTTCCTCAATAGCAGAGGTGTTCCAACCCTCTGAACATCTTGGTGGGCTCCACTGGGCTTGCTCCAGCAGGCTGATCTTCCTGGGCTGGGGAAGGGGGCAGCTCTGTGTCACAGGTATCTTTCATGAAAAATCTTTTTTTTTAGGATTTTTCCTCCTGAGAAGCTGAGAGGCCTCAGGAACAAAATGTAAACAATGGTTATCTGCTGCTGTGGAATGCAACAGGTGGATCTGTGATCGGCCCATGTTGGATATTTGTAATTAATGGCCAATCACAGTCAGCTGGCTCAGACACAGAGCCCAAGCCACAAATCTTTGTTATCATTCTTTTCTATTCTATTCTTAGCCAGCCTTCTGATGAAAACTTTTTTCTTATATTCTTTTAGTATAGTTTTAATGTAATATCTATCATAAAATAATAAATCAAGCCTTCTGAAACATGGAGTCAGATCCTCGTCTCTTTCCCAATCCGAAAACCCCTGTGAACACGGTCACAGCTCTGCATGTAAGGTTTCACCTGAGTGGAGCAGAGGGGCAGAATTCCCTCCCTTTTCCTGCTGCCCACGCTCCTCTGGATGCAGCCCAGGATGTGTTTGGGGCTGCCAGAGCTCATGGCTGGGTCATGTCCAGCCTCTCAGCCACCAGCACTTGTTCTTGTTAAACCTCATTGATTTTCCATGGGCCACTGCTCAAGCTTGCCATGGTCAATGTCCTTCTTTGAAGCCAACTGACCATAATGAACTATCTTCAAAGAGTCTCTCTACTACCAGCAAACAGCAGCAAACATTTCTCTGAGCAGTCTCCACCAGTAATGATAAGCAAAGACCATGGAGCTTCAAAGGTCCTTGGTCCACATCATGCTAAAGAGGAACTGAAAAAAAATCCTAGTGGATTACCAAAGCAAAAATAAATAAAGATGAAAAGTGGAAGGCTGGGAGGCAAAAGCCAGAAGGAGAACTGCATGGGGAGAGAGACATTCACAGAGAAGGAAAGGGCAAAAGTTTAAGACAAAGAGAGACAGATTCTGAACCGAGAAGAAATGGGGATATAACTCCCTGTGGGAGTAAAGCAAGGGAAAAAAACACCACATGCTGGGATAACAAGGAAAAGCAAGCAAAATATTTACATTTCTTTTCACATAACTGAAAAGGTATAAATCATAAGAAAAACCAGCTTGGTACTCTGGGGGTTTCTCAGTATTGTTTTGTTTACACACAGAAACCCAGGACTTTGCTTAGAGCATCTTCCATTAGCTCTACAGAGCAGAAATACAAATGAGGAACCAGATCATTCCCTGGAAATGATGCTAATATCAGTCTCCCATGGTTAATAAGCTTCTGCACTGTGGAGGTTTTGGCTGAAAGTTCATGCTGCAAATCCAAATAGCACTGGGCAAACATCGGATTGGATTCCTGGAAAAAATGCCAAACTCTTGCACCAAAAACCCAGAAAGATGAGAAAAACAACACTCTTACCATTTGACAATGTTGCTTTTTCTTCCCTGTTTCCTGCAAATATTGGAAAGAATCTAATTTTCAGTACACTCCTTGTTACCAAAAATCCTAACACAATTTATAGACAATTATAAACCAGACAGTGAAACATGACGAAACTGAAGACAACAGCTGTTCTCCAATGCAGAGCTAAGAATATATTATCAGTCCCAAAAAGCAATTACAGCCTACAGGACCTTTAAAACAGAAAAAAAAAAAGTAAAAATCAAAGTCAAAGGCTGAGTTTCACTATCCAGCATGAGATGCCAGTCCATCATTTGTGCCTCTAAGCTATTGACAGATTGCTCCATCAGGTTACAAGATACTGACATCATTTGTCTGTTACTGAAATGCAGCTAAACCATTCAAATATAATAAAGTGACACCTCCACATCATGTTGGAAGGTGCGCAAGAAACAGCTATCAACCAAAATTAGTGCTCCAAGGGAGGGAACAGCGCAAGTGTTTGACACATCATCAAGGATTACTTCCCTGTTTAACAAGATTCCTCTGATGACAGTTAATGACAAAAAGTGATGGCTCATAGCCTGGGCTATAGATTTTGCAGACCAAAGCAGAAGATGCCACATGGCCTTGCTCCCCCTCTGAAGGCAGTACACAAGGCTCACACTTGCAAGGGTTGTCTGAGTTTAGAGAGAATTCAACATACAGAACAGAATTATTTAAAAGGTGTCATAACTGGAGTAAACATTAACCTTTAAAATATCTGAAAAGATATATTCTTGTCATAGCTGCTCTAGATATTATTTAATTGTTGTGGTTTGGTTTTTTTTTCACCTATTTTGTGTTAAGAATGCACACTGAAAGCAGAATACACTACAGCATTCTACCAGAGCTCACTGCAGAGAGCTAAAGGATCATGGAGAGATGCATGGAGGGTATAGAGATGCTTTTCTTCACTCTATTGTTTCTTATGACCTCTTACATTAAATGAAACTGGAATTTAGAATTCGTCCCTGCTTTGCTTGTTCATCTATTCCCCCAGCTTAACCTTTCTTTTTCAGCCTTACCCTTAGGATTTCCTACCCCTGGCTATGCCATTCCAAGCACTTCTTTTCTCTGTACTCAGCCAGGTCTGCCTCACTGTGACTTCAGCCGTAGGAGTTAGCAAAATTGGCTGCTTTGATTAGAAATGTGTGAGTGGAAGGCAGATAATAGCCTGGTTCTTTACACCTGATCTCCCAGTGAGGGGTCATGGACAGGGGTCAACAGCTGAAATAAGTGTCTCATCACATGAAGACTTTGTGAAGGAAAATCTGCACTGTCAAATGAAGTGGAGCACAGCAGCACTGGGAGCTGCAGGGCCCTGATTTATCTGTATATTTGGGTTGGTTTGTGTTTGGCAAATTTTATTCTAGGAAGGAGCTTCCAGGAACTGCAGAACCTGAAGTCCTGCACTGAACTGCAGAACAGATGCACCTGAGGGACTGGCAGCTCCATCCTCCCAGAAATGGATTTGCCACAGGGGCAAGAGAAGCTGTAAGCACCCATCCTTCTCCAAGGCTGCACACTCATTCCTGCAATCAGGCTGCAGGAATAATCTGGAAACAAAGGGATTTCCTTAAGCCAGCTCACTGATGGGCTCTGATTAAATTATCTCCAGGCTAATTAATTTGTTGATTGACACTTGCAACATGAAAACCATCCCAGATAATTTGACACTGGCCATTGGTGAATCATCAAATTAAAGCCTTTACTTTAAATGTGACTGTTATGAATGAAATGCCGCATAGTGACATTTGATATTTTGCACCAATTACTGCTGTGCATGTGGGCACATAAGCACCATTTAGGCAGAGTCAGACTCAGGCTTTTAGGAGCTCAGGGATCAAAAGAGACAGACTACTTGTCTTGTCTAGGTTTATAGACTGCATAGCTATTGAGAGTCCATTTATCATGTAGAGGAAAGAAAGACATTATGGCTAATGAAAAAGAGAGATGGACTCAAGGAGGTTGAAATGGACAGGTGCCAGTTGTGCCACACAACCTTTGATGCTCCTGAACAGCCACTGGTGCATGTATCAATCTGAAATGAATTTTAAAAAATAAGGAGCTACTGTTGGGTTAAATGCAACACAGAGAGAAGAAGTCTGAGATCAAGTCACACACTTTCCAACAGCGGGAGACAGAGCTGAGAAAGCTTGCCCCATTACTGTTTAAACTGAGTGGTCAAAATAAGTAGGAGGTGTCCTACAGACCAGGTTCCTGTGTCAGGTGAGTTGAGGGTCAAAGCCCTGCTCCTTCCCTCAAGACTCTTTTATCACCCTTACCTTTAAAACAGCACTTGTACCACTTTGCCTGTGCTTCCCATGTCTCATACATGTAGGAAATTACAGATCAGGACTTTCATTCCACTGCATTTCGGGCTCAAACTATCAAACGGAGGTAAAAGGAAGAAAGAGAGGAAATCTGAGGAAAGAGGGAAAGTCTGGGGACGTAACAGGGCACAGAACCATGCTTCCAAGTGCAAAACATGGTGCTAAACAGGCTTCCTTTAGAGAAAGCTTAGATGTTTAGAACTAAACTTGGTGGCTTTTTGAAACCTTTTGTCTTCATGATTTGTGAGACAACTGTTGAAAAAGGTTTAATCTTGACAAAGATGTAAAACTGGGGTACTTCGGAAGTTTCAACAGAAAAAGACTTTAAAATTCTCAGCACAAGACTCAGAGGCTATTATGCCCACGAGAACATGCACTTCCAGCTTTCTTATTTCCTCTTTTGAGCACACCATTGACCCTACCTGCAGCTTCCCCCAGCTGTTTGTGTAGCTGCCTCTTGTTTTGGAGAGTGTGCTGAGAGGAAGCCAGCATGATGGATAACAGGAGTCCTTTGACATACCATGTCATTTATCACATAACAGCCTCAATCCTGCTAAGGTGGCCTTCTCCATATGTCACTGTCAGCTTCTGTGCCACCTCAATGCATCAAAAAGAAAAGTTTGAATATGAAGCACTGTAATTCCTAAGTCACAGCTCATTGCAGCTTTCCAGACATGAAGAACCATTCTGTCTATCTGCCAGCTTGTTTGTTTAATTTTCACTGTCTCACATATGTGAGAAATTAAGTCTTCAATGTGGAAGAAAACCAGAAAAAGTCAGAGGTCTAGCAGAGGAAAGGAAGATAAAGATCTCTCCATCAGGAATCCAACATGACATTTTGAAGTGGAAAAAGAAAAGGCAGCCTATGTCCAATATGTATTAGGGAATTAGTAAGAATTCTTCCTTCTTCCCACTCAAGGAAAGAAGTTCTCTAATGGGCTGAGAGGTTCTCTAATGGACTGGTGTGAATGTAGCAAGCTTAAAGCAATGCAGATAAATTCCTGAACTTGGCTGCCTAACGGACATCCATCTCATATCTTCTGCCACTTGAAGGGTACAAAATGCACTGAAGGCTTCCAGGAAAGCATCTTGAGGTTATCCAGCAGGTCCTGAATCGGGCTACCTCAATTAATCAGAGGTCACCCAGCAGTGCAAGATTTCAGCAAGTCAGTTCCCAGGGGACACCTGAGAACACAAACAAGAGGAGGCTGGAGCCTCTGCTCCTCTCTGTCCTGACACAAACCCAGGAGTCTCTGCGCAGACTCGTGAGCTTTAGCACAGATGGCAGAGGAAACATGAGCCACCCACACTTCTCCAGGAGCCTGAAGGGATGCAGCCTGGCTCAGGTTAATTAAGTGTAATATCGAGTTTGGGCTGCCTGGAGCACTCACACCATATAACATATAAATGTGCATATAACATATGGAGTTATCTTCCCCTCTCCAGTGTGAAATTGTCAAGGCCATCATTCTTCATTTCTAATCCAAAAACACTCCTGCAACAGGGTAAGATCCCTTTTCTCAGCTTGCTCTAAGAAACCTCCCTCCTCCTGCCCTGCTCATAGCCCAGTCTCTGCACAGCACCCCCAGTACATCCATGGCTCTCCAGATGAGTCCAGAACAGGCTCAGTTTTAGTTCCTTGAGTGACCCATGACTGAGCACAGCTCCCACATCGAGCCAGGCAAATTGTTCTACCACCCACCCCTGTCTGTGAATCACCATTTAGAAAACCTAAGTTACAAACTTCCTTTCCGCATTCTTGTAGCGGCTTACAAAGCTAACAGGCCTGGCCCAAACTGATATGAATCATGGACCCATTTCCCAGGTTAGATAAATTTGCATTTTACTTCCAGTGATTCACAGACTCCCCCAGCATGAATGGTGTTAAGCTCCAAGAATTAAGATGTTATTTTGGATCACAATAAGTGACTTAAAATACATGGTTTCCCACTTCCTTGGGTCATTTTCATATAGTCTTAACATATTTCCATTTGATATAGTTTCCTTCCAAAAGGATCACAGGCAAGCTACAGCTTGAAAATTAATCAATGAACCTTTATTATGCTAAATCTTAATAGCATTACTAATATGAAGGAACTTAGGCACAATTTTTTCCCCAGGAACTGTTTACTGACAAAACCTCATCCTTCTGTGACATTCACATTGCTACTGTCCTTTCCCAACATCTACTCTTTATTAAAGAATCACAGAAGGGATAATAAACTCAATCTTCTTTCAAAGCAGTATTTCCACCAGTCATAAGTCAGATGACTCAAAAGTTCCTATTTTTGGTGCAAATTTCAGTGTGCTGAAAATCTTTGAGCAGTTTAGCTTCAGCCCAAATAGCCTTCCATTTCTGTGTCAGATTGGACATCTTCATCCTCTCTTGAATATTTGCAGTAGATGCTCTATATAGATATATTTAAAATGGGAAAAAATAAGAGCCTATTGAGCTTTCAGAAAGCCTATGAACTAAGTCACTAAAAGCCCCTTTAAAGGCCTTTGTAGTCCTGTAGGCAGCTCTCTCCTTGAAGCTGCAGGATGGAGCTCTGAATCAACAATATTGAGCCTCCTATCCTTTGTCTTTCAGAGTTTGGCATAAAGACAGACTTGTTTATGTGCATGTAGGGAAAGTAGGAAGCACAAGAATGATAATTCAGCTAGGGGCAAGCCTTGGTCATTATTTGGGCCACTAGGCAATGGGGTTGAATTATGGCTTGCCATGACAGTATCCTAAATAACTGTTAGCAGGAAATATTATCTTACATTACAGAAACAATTACAAGAGTTAGCCATTTGGAAAAGGAAATCATGCTGCTGAAGAACTGCCATTCAGCCACCACAGCTCACATTCCTCAGATTAAAAGAGAAATTTCAAAGGGAAAAGAATATAAATCAATCCAAGTTTATGTCCAAGTAATGCAACATGTTTTTAGGGTAGCGCACACCAAAACATATGCATATTTGTGTTGCTGATTTGCACAAACCCATTCCCCTAGGATGAACATCATAATTGAAAATGAGAGCACAAATGGCCACTTAAATGCCTAAACCACAGCTTGAGTAATTGTGCATGCACACACATATCTGTTTTTCAAGCACAACTGCATCCTTTCAGTCCTGGCAATCTAGATCAAAATGGTTTCTATTAACATTATATCTGCATTTACATGCATAGAATACTGTATCATTTGGACCTCAGAGTTTTTGGCAAACCTCAAAGCTTACTCCTTATTTAGGTTTCCATGAGGTTTAAGCAAGAATTAGCAATGACAGAGTCATACCTGCACCATAGCTAGTTTGTGGAGAATTAGATATGTGCTCTTCGGGGACCAATCCATCTGAGACTGCATGTAAAATAATAGTTTCAGAGCTGCCACATGTGTTTCTCAGAGATTAATAAAATACTCAGGGAAAAACAAAAAACAGAAGGGGGTTGATTGCAGCTAAGTGATTTCTTTTCTGTGCTTTGCAACATCTGCTGCAGAGTTGGTTGCCACAATTTCTACCCAATGGCCTGAAAGCAGAAACCCACAACATTCACAAAGCAATGCGTCCATCAGTTATGAAAGAAAAAAAGTCCAAAAGAGGGACAGTAAGCAATGCCTGAAAGTAAAGCAGGTGCTTTGTTATGGCACTTTGAGACCAAAGATATAACAAACTTCTTTCATCAGTCCACACTGTCAGAACAGAAATCAGTTGAAACACAGAAAGAGCTGTGAACACTGGCAAAGCCAGTTCATCAGAGAATGATCCACTCCAGGTGGACTCCAAAATTGTGTGGGATCTGCTGCTCCAGCTGGATGCCTACAATCTATGGGGCCTGATGGGATTCATCTGAAGATCTTCAAAGAGCTACTGGTATTGGAAAACCCTTGTCAATGATTTTTGAGCAATCTTGGGAATCCAGAGTGATTCCAGATAACTGGAAACTGGCAAGCATTGTCCCAGTTTTCAAGGAGGACTTGAAACTACAGAAACTACAGATCTATCAGTGTCACAGGTTTGGGTCAGATATAAGGAAAAAGTTCTTCAAGCAGAGAGTGGCTGGGGACCAGAACAGGCTCCCCAGGGCAGTGGTCACAGCACCAGCCTAACAGAGTTCAAGAAGCATTTGGACAATATTCTCTGGCACATGCTGTGACTCTTGAGGTGCCCTGTGCAGGAACAGGAGCTGGACTTGATGATCCTTATGGGTCCCTTCCTACTTGGAATATTCTGTTATTCTGTGATAAATAACAGCCCTGAGCTGGGCTTTTGTTTTGATAAGAAATTGTGTAATGAAAAGATACACTTGATGTGAAGTATTTCTAGTGTTTACAGCAACAGAACCTTTTTCTTTTAAATTCTCCTCTTTATGTACATTCCCAGCTGTATTACTGTTATGAGCCTGAGAGCTCACAGCCATTGATATGGACACTATTTGATTTTTGATCAGGAAACATACTGGATGGGATTACATCCCATTCAAAGCTGTCTAAAGACAGAGAAGTAGCACAGTTCAAGGGTGCCCTCACCTGCATGTCAGGGAAAGCAACAGAAATTATTGTGACTTCAAACACTTAGCTGTTCTCCACCTGAAATCCAGCACATAGACAAGACCAGACAACAAAGCTATTCAAAAGCAAACTCTCAGTTGTGTAACATGCATGTTCTGGAAGGGAAAACAACTGCTCTCCCCCTGTCTTTGGATTGCCACATTCAGCCCCTACATGGGTTTACAGTAGGACACTTGACAGGTAAATTTGCAGCCTTTGGTTTGGCTATTCCATGCAGATGGTTCAACCCACAAAGTGTCAGTTGCCTTTCCAGAGGTTTCAGTCTAACCCCAAAGATGTTATTTTTGTCATCTAAAAATATCAATGAGAAATATAGCTTACTCTTAATCTCCCACAGCTCCTTCTACTTAGTGTTCAGACCTTGTGTCACCTCTCTGCTGTCACAAATGTAATCCTGACCTGCTTTGGCCAACATTTTATCCATCTAAATACAGAATTCACTGCTACTCAAATGAGGAGCTAGAGATTTCAATTATGTAGACCAAGATCTATTAGAAAATTGGATGGGAGATCACCAATTTTTTTTTCACATCACTGGAGCAAGGACTTCAAGCCATGATAGAGCACTGTAGAAGTGACTGATTAGTGCAATAAACTACATGGCTACATAAAGCCTCTTCCCCTGGTTCTTCTCATTTCTGAATGGTATTAAAATAGTTTATGAGTGTTCAGCTGCTTTGCACTTTACACTCTCTTATGTGCCATAACTGTTAGAGGGAAGAGAGAAAAATCATCACTTTTTTAATCTTTGCCTTTTGTTTTTATACTAATGGCCTTTTGTTATCTAACAAACAATGAATACAGGAAATATTCCTCAAAAAGTAAGTTTTCATTAATATCATTCCTCTTACTGCTGGCAGAAGACACCACAGACCAGAGCTAGAACTGAGAACCAAACTTCTGCTTTAGGCAGTGCTCCATGAGAGCCAGGGTCCCTGGGAGGACTGATGCTTCTCTCTCCTTCAAAAACTGAGCTTATGAGCATTTTAGGAGAAAAATGGGGCATAAACAAAGAGAAGAAAACTACTATTAGAGATGCTGTCATGGGATGCACCTGGAAAGAATTCTTGCACTCACACCTTGTTACTGCCTGGTAATGTAAAAAAATTAAAACAAATAAACAGCATTACATGAGGATATCGACTTGATTGTGGATTGTTATGTGTGTAATGTTTGGCAATAAATCCTTTTTCCTATTGTCATGCCATGAAATACACATATATACATGCAGAGTAGAATATGACAGCTCTTCTCCAACTGATGAGTCCTTAAGTCTTTGCTATTTGTGGCAAACAAAAGCAATCAAAAAGGTGAATTAGAACCTAGAATACATTGCTCACTACCACTTCTCCTCTGTGTTCTGCTTCCCCAGACACTGAAGAATCCTATGAGATATAATGCAATATGTAACAATTTTACATAAGACACATCCACTGGTGAAATGCAATAAACCAGTTCTAAAACTGGAAAAGTTCCTCACTTTTGCACAGCTCTGAATGTAGCATGATTTCCAAAGAATTTCACATCATAAATCACCCCTATTTCCATGCAGAAAAACACCAGCACAGTTACCTGGGAGTCCCAAACACATCAAGGTTATGGCATCGTGGAGGTAGGATGTATTCAACACTGCCTTCAGAGGCACGCAGTGTGCACAGACCCAAGGTGCACATCACTGGAGCCTTTTCCCTGCCAGTGTCACCCCCTGCTTCTCTATTTCCTCCCCTCAGCTCAAACCTGAGCTACACAACACCAAGAGCCTTTCAGTTTTCTACCTCTTCAACATTCAGAGCTCCTTTGCAGCATTAAAACTGTGCTGCACCTTTCCCAGCAGTGCTGCCCATTTAGCTGCAGAAAAGGTTTTGATTTCTCACCCTCTCTTTGCAGTATTGACTCAATTTTCTGGTCTTTATTTTTTTGATGCTTCCGTGGGACATTCAGCTGGGTTTATGAAATTAGGATGGCAATTTGCTGAAAGCACTGGAGCAAATTTTGCCCATGTAATTACCCAATTGCATGTGCAATCACACGAGCCATGTGCACAGGTAAACAATTCAACTTCAGCTGGACCTCTGTAGGTACATTTTTGCACAGCAATTTTGAAAACATAAGCTCTCAAATGAAGCTTATTTTTGTAGATAAGGCTCTTCATCGCTTTTCTACAAACACCATTTCCACTTGCCAGTCTGTTTCCCCACCCCAAGGTCATTTTACATCCCCTCTCCCATCACAGTACTTCACCAGCTTTTAATGCTACATTTGAATAACAGATTCCAAAGCGAGGGAAGGGAAAAAGTGAGAGAGAAATACATAAATAAATAAAAATGTTAAAGAACAACATTAGCCAAAACACAAAGCTAACCCAGCATAGAATTTTTAAAAAGCAAACTCATAGAAAATAAGCTTCACACTTGCGAAACTAACCTCCTGATTTTTTTGTCTGTAAGCTTTCAAAAATTTCAGTGCATATTTCACAAAAAAATTATGGTTTTTAATACTTAAAAGGGCCAAATAGCAACATAAAATGAGAAATGTCACTTGGAACTCCAGGGATGTCCAGTTTTCATGGTGAAAGAAATACTGCCTGATTTATTACACAGGGTAATATATGAAGGTATATTACAAGAGACAATAACCTTCATTCCCAGGCAATTTCAGCTTTCCAGGTAGTGTGGATATTGCAGTAAAGTACTGGACATTCTTCATTGCATCTATAAAAGTGAAGTTTTTACAATTTCATTTTGTGGACTTCTATTTTCCCATCCTATGAATAACAACTCCATCTCTGCATCTGTAGCTTCCAACAGGCTTTAACTCATGTAAACAGACTAGATCTTGAGATGGGTGGCCAAAAGAGCCCCTTTACTTGTGGTATTAGCTCAACTCCCAAATATTCAGCTTTGAATCAGTGTTTGATATCTACCACAATCACCCACAAGGTACCATCCAAGCTCCGCAGCAATTACATCTCAGTGTAAATTTGCTTATGCAGCCAGCTGGGCCAGGGCTTGCATATATGTCTACAAATCCTAAGAAGGTATAGATTCCTGATTTTTAATACATTTCCCCAATTCCTGCGCTGATGATACTGAGGTATCCTCCACAAACTCTCATCAGGTGGTTGTGGCAGTCATTGCAGCAGGATGATTTCCCTGTGCCAGGGTGTAATCCTGAGGAAGAGCTGCCTCCACAACGCTCAGAGCTCCATGAAATGCCTTGTGCAGCCAGGGCTGAGATGCTGGATCAGGCTGCATGGCAGCCAAGAGCTCAGCATCCTTTTCATTCCCTCTAACCCCACTGCACAGCCTGTGGCACTAATGCACCAGGCCCTAACAAGGCACCAGCTGCTCCTTTCCTGTCTCTCTACAGAGCCCAGCACGGGCACAATTGTGATGGGAATAACGTCCCACAAATGGGACTCAAATAAGCATAATAACAAACAAAAGGGATAATGACACACAATCAAGCTAACAAGAATTATAATATAATTCAATCATCTCATTAACTTTACTAAAAGCTAGCTTTGTACACCAGTCTCCTGGCTCCTGAAAATGTCTTCAAAGGAGTGCACACATCTGATTACCCACTCACATCATCAGTTAGGAAAACAGACACGAATGCAGAACAAAGGGATTCCTTTCTGAGCCTGTGGAACAACCTGCTCACATCTAATATTCATGCTAACTTGAAAATGCAAGGTAGAACCTATCCAAAATGAAATAATTCCCAAGGCTAGAAGCTGAAATGTTAGTAGTCCAAGGCTGTAACATCTCTGAGCCCACACCCAGTGATTTTTGTAGTAAAATTTCCAGGTGACCTTGCATGGCCAGCATAAATTATACAGGGAAGAGCACAGGGACACACACACCACTCATTGGGCACCTTCAGCGTGTCAGAGCCCACAAAGACTGCACATGCTTTGGCAATTGGCAGCTGGGAGACTGATGAAACATGGAACAATGCCTTGGATCCTTCCAGGTTTTAATATGGCCATTAACTAATTAGATTTCACGACCATTTAGAAGACGGATGATATCGCAATCTCCATTCTATTAGCAAGAACAATATGGTACCTCCATGAGAAACCTGCCAACAGGAGAATGAGACCTCAGAATTTAAACAAAAATTTACCTGCCAACAGGAGAATGAGGGCCCAGAATTTAAAGAAACCCTAGGTCCTGTCCACACCACACTTTTTAGTTGTGATGCTCAGTTATTAGGGTGGACGCTGGGACAAGCAGTTATAAGCAGCAAATTGTGTTCACTCACTGGGTCAGACTCCTGAAAGCACATGAGATATGCTGAAGATAAAAGGAATTGCAGCAAAGCACCCAAAATTTCAGCTATACAGCTCCTGAGAAACAAAAGCACCAAGCAATAAGGCCAACTACTGACACAAGGCTGATGCTGAGTCCCACAAACAATGATATCACACACAGGCTCCTGTTTTAGAGGCTCAGGCACACTATAAATTAGGTGAGGGTGTTAAAACAACAGCTGGCTGCTAATTAGTCACAGCCCCCCTCAGCAGGGTATCAGCAAAGTGGCAGAGAACATCTCAAGTAAATTAAATTTTAAAAAATCCTACTGCAATCACTCCCCTGACAGACCCTTCCTTCATCTCCCCTCTCAGCTTTTTATTTATTGTAATTACTTTAGTAATAAGATTTGTTTCCTTGTTATTATATATATTACCATGCAGGGCAACAACAACAACAAAAAATAATAGCTGGGAAGAGTTATGGAGCTTATTTATCTCCTTGGCTGTTATTGGGCCGTTGGGTGGAGAGAGCAATGAGGAGGTGGGGGCCTGGGAAAAGCAGTAAATAGAAAAGAAAGCATATTCCTTGGGAGCAGAGACATATGGGGGCATATTTACGAAGGAGGAAACACTGACAATGAGTGAATAGAGCTAATAACTCAGGGGGCCCAGCAGCCCTGGCTGATAAAGGAAGGAATAAACAACCCTGCACTGGAAGTGCTGTCAGAAGGGAGAGTCCTGGGGTGCAGCTGTCTGCAGGGGGATGTTTATCACAGAAGGAGAGCCAAGGATGGGCTGTCACATCAGCACAGCACAATAAGGGCCTTGGGTGAAACTGGGGCACCTCCCACAGCAGAGAGGAAACTCAGACGAGTGTGTGGTGCAGGGCCAGACACCATTTCTGGTTGTTCCACCAAGGAACAATTCACTGAAGTAAGAGCTAAGAAATACTGCAGCTCATATTTTATCTCGCGCCGTGCAGGCACTAGCCACATTTGGTACCCTAAGCTCTCAAATCCATCACTGCCCTCTCAGTGAAAGGCAACAGAAGCAGCACCTGAGGCACCAAAGCAGCAAAGAGCTGTAAAAATTTCTGCTCCACTTGAGGAAAATTGGCCCACACTTCACATGCACGTCCCAGAGCCACCAAGTAACCCAGTACAGATAGTCACAGAATTTGCATCTTTGTCACCTCTGAGGTCTTAAGGAAAGAAGCGGTGCACATGCTCTTGCCACCTCACAATGTGCATCTCAGAGCACAGCCAGGATATGTGAGGGTTGAGTGTTTAGCAATTTAAAAATGCTCTTTTTTCCAGGTATGCTTTGCCTTCCACATATGCCTTCCCAACTACTTTTGGCAAGCTGGTGACAATTTGGACGCAGAATTTCTGAAGAAAACACGGGGACAGACTCATAGAGCATCTGTCAAAGAGCAGCACACAACTCCTGTAGCAACTCTCTCCTAGAGAGAAACTCCATTAATTCAAAACCATTCTTTTCCAAGCCTTCTCACATCTCTGCTCTGTCCTTGGAGAAACAAACACATCATAGATTAACCAGTCTGGGGAGAGCCTTTGGAGTGTGTTTGCAGAGTGCACGGCACCAATTTAGAACTAAACTTCTCCTTCAACCCTCTGACCACAGAGAAGCAATAAAGAGAAGAGGGATGTCTGCACTTGTACAGCTTTGTGTGACATCACCTCGAGACTGAGTCCTTAAGGATGCAGTTCTGCATCATAAACTGACTCCTCAGACCAGCCATTAGCTTTTTTCCCCTATCCCTGATCCTTTCTGCCTCTTATTGCCCAGAGAACACAATGTGTCCATTCAGGAGAGTAAGCATTAATACAAGGCAGAAAAAGGTTATTTATACAAATAGTGTCTTTGGGTATAGAGACAAATGTGATGCTTCTCCCCCTCCTACAATTGTCCTTCCAAACAGAAGGCTCCTAAGGTTAAGTGGGACCACACTCCTTTTTTTCCCTTTGTCCTTTTTGAGACCGTGCAGAGGAAAGCTGTTCTAGGAGGGATTTTAGTGGGCATTTCTCTCTCTTTATGTCAGTAATTATCAAATAACTGAAGCTTTTCTCTGATAGGCTTGAGGAGGTAATGAACAAAGCCCCTGAGTAAACAAGGAACAGAGAGTAAATTAAAGGGGAGGGAGCGTCAAGGGAGAGACAGAAATCCCAGCACTTCACCTGCCTTACCCTGGAGATGCAGAGCTTACTCAGCCTGTGCTGGGGGAGGGCAGGTGCCAGAGAAAACAAGATTTTTTTAAAACAGATAAAGAATAGTCCATGGCTATATTCCAAAAGAAAAACCAGGATTTCCTTACCTAGCTGCTACTATGGTTACCCCACGCCTTTTAAGAAATGATGTGGCTTCCAATAAATTTCCTTCATCTAAAAAAAGACTCCCCAGCTCCCATCTCCACTCATTGGTTCATTATTTTACAAAATTAATCAAGTTCTTTTCAATGAAAAGCCTCCTTGATTCAACAGGAGGGAAGAGTGAGAAAAGGGAAGCAGATTAAAATAAAAAGGAAACATTAAAATCAGGTAAAAGAAGAAGAAGTTGATGCCAACTCTTACACACCCACTCTTACATGCTACCAGTAGACCTGAGCCCCAGCACAAAAATATTGCATTTAATATAGGAGGAATCATGGCTACTAAAAAGCATACATATAAAGAAACAAGAAGAATAGGGGAGGAGAGAGAATCCACAGGAGGATTCACAAGACAGATGTATTTAATTTAAAGCATAAAGAAATTTTTTATTCCCCTCCCCAGGCCTCATGATCAATAAAGGAGATGTGGCCAAGTCCCTGTTCTCCTGGTCCTATCCATTGAAGGTTTGCTAAACTCTTCTTCATCACCAGATTTAACTACAGTTCAAGCTCACCTGCACCATGGAACACAAAACACACGTCTCCTGTGTGACACATACCCTTCATTCAGGTGTCACCAAGAGCCACATTCTCCCTCCTGAAGGTCCCTTCTCTGCTGTGCTGGTTCCTGACAGCTGGAGGAAAAGGTCAGCCATTCCCTCCAGTCCTACCTCTGATGGAAAGTTTAACTAAGTGTAATGAGAGGAAAAAAATAAAGGGGAAAAGCCACAATTGTTTTTCTTGTTCCTTCTGTCTGTGAGGATCTAGAAAGCATTTGGTGCCCGCAGAGGCCTCAAATACCCTGGGGCAGTACCCAGCTATTCTGAACTGTGCTCCCAGACTTCTGGCAGACCCAGGCCCTGGGGAGCACAGCAGCCCAAAATCTGTGACTGCACATGCTAGAGACTGTCAGAAAAGCCCAAGGTGCTCCCTGGTGAGCCACTCACCCCAAACTCATTTGAGTTTTAAACCCAGCTCAATGTAGTTGTTGCTCAGGATTTGCTTTTCTGTTCCTCTACCACCCAATCATCACAAACCAACCCCAAAGCAGGTGTGGGACTGTAGCTTAAGAAAAGTTATTCCTCTACACTTTGCTGTATTCCAGTGCTTATTTAAGCCCATCTTTCTGCTTTGATATTTGTGCGCTCCTCTGCAATAAGCCCGGGGGGACAGTTGTTGCAAACCCTACAAGACCCCATCACCATCAGCAGGTCAAGACAGCAGCCACTGGTGGGATGTGATCATGATGTCCTGCCTTTGCATTGGGCAGGACCAACAATTATTAACTCACTGCCACTCCACAAACACCCAAAGTTAACGAATTCCATCAAATTCCTCTGCAAACTGGAGAGAGAAGATTTGTTTTCCAGGAAAGGACAAGCCTACCTTAGCTTAGTGCCCTCTTCAAGGTTCCACACACCAGTATTTATTTCAGCTCAAAATATTAGGAGCAGTTGTACCTTTTCTAGTCATGTACAGGGAGAGGGAAGTTAGTGTGGGTGGATAGGGAGGGTATAAGGCAAAGAATGCAAAAAGGAATCAATATTTTTCCAAGATCAGATTCAGCATCTCTTAGGAAACATGTGGGAAGGAAGATTGAAAAGAAGGTGGGAGAAGGAGGAAGGTTCACTATACAGAAATATTTCTGTGAAAATTTAAGAAATCCTTATTCATCCTCCCCCACCAGGTTATACAAAGCATTAATTACAGCCAGTTTTTCCCAAGCATATCTGCTTTGCAGCTGTATTCTGCCCTGCTGCTTTAGCAGAATGGATAAACCTCCATTTGTCAGTAAAGGTCCTGTTTCTCCAGCACCACTTACACTCCTTCCAGGGAACTGAGAGATCTCCTGACCACAGACAGTACAGAGCCACATGCACCTCACAAATGCAGGACAGCACCCCAGGCCATGCCTCAGATTCATGTTTTCCATACAGGACTGATAACAGGATGAATAAAACACAGGGGAAAAGTGAATTCTCAGCACAAACATTGAAGATGAGACCTGCTGGGTGCACAGACAAACCCCCGGGTAATCACACGTCACAACTCACTTGCCATTGATGACTCCATCAGGATTGAGCATGGGCACAATCTTGAAGATGAAACACTTCCTGAGGAGCTCAGCAATGGGATCGCTGCTCACCAGGAACTCCAGGGTGCCCTTCATCACCCAGCTGGCGTTGCTCTCCCCTGGGTGAACACGGGCTGTGAGGAACACGTAAGGGCGGCTGCCTGCAAAAAGCAAAGCGAAAACACCCCAAACTAAACAGGGCTTTTCTTGGAACGAGATCTTTGCAAGTGGATTTTATTTTGAATTTAGATAACAACCCAAAATGAATTCTAAGGAAAATACATCTCTGTACATTCCAGATATTTTCTCAAGGTGCTATTTATAAACTGATCACAGATTTGGTCCTCAGAACCAGCACAGAGCCAATCTCCCTTTTTATTCTGTGATAATTTCTAGATATTTACATGTACCATTAGAAAGCATTCTGCAGGTGCAGGTTACTGCCTCCAAACAGCTTTACCATACTTTCTAGCAATTATTGAAATTTGATCCCATCAAATTTCATTGAGGTTTAAAAGGCAGCAAGAAGTTATTTAACTGTCTGAAGTCCTACTCCACTTTCAGTATTTCACCATTAACAATTCAGAACTTTCTAAATATCTAAGCAAATTTTCCCCACCCATAAGGGGCTCCAAAGACATGCAAGATGCCTGATCTCTGGAAATAATTTGTGTTGTAAGGTCAAAATCATAATTAATTGGACTAAATTGATATAATTAAAGAAAATGCACTAATATGTTCACCAGAGCTGCAGAGGTTGAGTACACAAACCTAAACATTATTTCATAACAATACAACAAAAGCTAGAAATAACAATGCACATGGCTAAGGCAAGCTGTTGCTTTTGGTGGAAAGACTTCTCCAGTTTTATATAAAATAAATGCTCACTCAGATTAGAAAGACTGATTTTCAGAAGTTGCAACTAGAAGAGTTCATCTGTTTGTAGCACTACTTTCATGCATGGCAAACATAAGCTGTGGCAATTTGAGGTAGGGGAGGGGATTTGGGGGGTTGCTTTTTTAAAAAAAAAAACCCAAAGAGTAGATTAAATTTTTACTGAACAGTTCATTGATAATCTCTACTGAACCTATTTCAAAACAGACTTGCAACTTAACAGCAAAAGTTTCCTTGTTATCAGATCTGTTATTTGCTGTTCCTGTGAAAAAGCCGCTAAACACATTTGGTCTGGGTACAAGCCTCCAAAAACTCTGAGCATACATATGCTTAGAAAAGACCAAGTTTGACAGCAGACTCTTTGAAGATCCCATCTGTGCTGAGCACACTTCAGGGATGGGCCAAGGAAACAGGAGAAGGCAGAAGGAGACACCTGCCAGGCACAGAAAATAAAAGGAAAGGAGAAAGCAATTATCTGTCTTCAAACGATCCTTTTGTGAGCATTCACTATCACAAGTCAAGCTGACAGATTTATTCAGTGGAAAGCTTTATCTCTCAGGGCATCACAGCCATGCCAGGGCAGGTTTGCCCTGCTCCATCAGGACAGACAGAGCTCAGGCTCTGTTCCCTTCATGGACTGGGAGAGGCAACAGGACAGAATGCAGAACCAAAGGCATCAGCTGAGTGCCCTTGTAAACAAGTGCTGAATTAGCACCTTACATGCCTCTGTCCTTAGCTCCCAAAGCCATCCTTCTGTTTCCAAATGTGTTACAAACCATTGATCCATCATAGTAAAACAGGGAGGTAGAACACCATCCCCAAAAATACAGAGGGTAATAAAGGATGTTCAGCTGTTTGTCTGACCAACAAAAGGCTGTACCAGCGCTGGGAATACATGTGAAATTTCTCATTTCACATTCAAACAAGGAATAAGCATTAATTTGTCTCCTTACCTGTATATTCTGTGCAATATATACTTCACAGCACAATTTATTTACATCATACAGGGACACACTCAGATTTGGAAATAACCCCACATCCACACTTCCCTCTTGAGCAGTTGGTGGGCACTAGAAGAGTGAACTGCACTGCCAGCTCAAAGAGCTCATACAGAGCAATCATGTTCTGGTCCAGTAAAGCAACTGGGGCTCTGTTTCTCAATTGCCACATATTAGATTTTTGTCAGTCATACACGTCACCATACTGGGGGGGGGGGGGGGGGGGGGGGGGTTGGTACATTTTCATCAACATGTACTTAGGCACTTATGGATTGTCAAAGACTCCTTTAGCTCCTGCAGAACCAGCCATTCTGATTTTTTCCCCCAAAATTAGAAGATACTATTTCTTTTCTTTTCCAGTTAATTGTACATTACTATCTACTTTAGTAATGCCTTATAATAGCAACAAACAAAAGCCAGATTTCACAAAGACATCAGCTGCATTTTGCCATTTCCAAACATTTTCTCTTTTCTCCCATCACCATGATTTAGTGCTGTTTTGCAGGCTCATTGCTGAGCTAAACTTATAGGGCTGTGCAGTTATAGCTGGGAATGAGGCTCCTGAGGACTTGTAATGGACAACAGCTGTAAATAGCACAGAGCAAAATAAAATGTGCTCTCTTTTGCAATTGATGAATACAGCTTTAACAACTCTTACCCCTTCTGGATATTGATACAGAGTTCAGCTTCTTAAATGAGAGGTTCATTCCTCAATCAAAATAAGAAAAATAAAAAAACCTCTAAGCAACAGCTTTCTCATGTCAGAAACCCAGGACAATTTGCCATAATTCATAATTGCAATTGCATGGGGCTGGCAGAGATCTGATTTCTGCTGTTTCTCTCAAGGCTCATCAAAGTCAAGCTTGTCTTAGACTCAGTGGTGTAAAAGCTCCTGGAGTCTCCAGATCTTAAACCCCAGGAAAGATGAGGGAAGGGAAAGAGACCAGAGATCACCTACACTGTTCTCATGTGGGTGACAACAAGAGGGCCCCACTGCCTGCAAGTCCAGCCAAGGAAATCTCTGTATTCCAGTGAAAGTTTCCTTTGAAAGATCCCCTCCTGCCAAGCACATCCTCAGCTCTGACATCCCACCCACAGGAGAGTCATAAAGGAGGTTTGTACAAGCAAGGAAACCACAGAGCTTGTTAACTGTCTGTTCCCTTCACAGGAGCCAAATCCCACCTCCAAATGCTGCTCCCCCAGAGTGCTCCCAGCACGAAAACTAATGAAGCAGCAAATAGAGCAAAGAGCTGATGACATGGCCATAAAACTTGCTACTCTTGAAACACCTGGAAAACAGCAGGAGCGGCCCAAACCTATGGTTTACAGCATATCCAGTTACTTTGGAATTGCTGTGCTGACTGCTATTAACAGAGCTCATGAAAGGAGCGGACAGAGCACTGGCCAGCCATGCTCCACACTCAGCTGGCAGCACCAGGGGAGATCTCTGCACTCAGTTCAGCTGATTCCCTTCATTCCTGCCTTCCAGCACCCCCATAACTACAGTCCTGACCAGACCAGCTTACTGGTTTATACTGATGCCTAGCTGCCCTTCTCTCTCTGCTGTTTCAGAGCTCCACAGTACAATTTCCCTGCTAAACCTCTCTTAAGGACTCACAACCTCAGGTTCTCTCAAATATCTCCTCCCAGGACCAGAACTGAGTTTAAGTCTTCAGAATCCTCAGGCCAACTCCTAGGCAGCTCCTTTCCAGTTTCAGAGGAAGCTGCCAGAAAGCTCAGGTTGGCCATTTATCTCTGCAAAGCCCACATGACACACAACTTTCTCTGGGAATGTAAATAATAAAAAGGGAAAGCAGAGGAGACTTTTTGTGCCACATAAAGCCTTATCCAACAAATCATGTCTCCTTACACTGTGCTACATTTCAACATGCCCAGAATATAACATGGCATCAACAATACCCAAGGTGGGAGATTAAAGAACCACTGATTCCTCTTGCAAAACTTCGAGCAAAGAACCTTTGAATGATAATTTTACTAATGCATCACCTAATTCCCATCTCTCCTTCTCTTCACTCATTTTTGATTGTGTATATATGAATGAAAATGAGAGCTTTGTTCTTCCAGTAGTGCTAACTTGCTGCTTAATCTCCTGCCTCTAAGGGTCCTCCTCTAGTCGTGTCATCACCAGGGTTCACTAAGAGGTGACTTTGATGTCACTAATCGTGACATCAACTGGGGAAAGAGAAGCCTGAAAGAAAAGAACAAAACCCCATTAACACAGCAGTGTCCCTCATCAAGGGGAGCACAGAAAGGAAATGAAAAGCAGCTCCAGATGCCCTGACCTGGGCTGCTGCTGTAAATTATTTCAAGCTGAGGTTTGAGCCATGCCATTTGTAAAGGGACAGGGCATTGAAATGATGCAGGGGTAGGATTTTTTAAGGAGTCAAAGGGAATTATGTACACAGCATGTGAAAAATTCAGTCTAGATCTGGGTCTTGGGCTGGAACTTTCTGGCTGTGCCTCTGCAAACTTCTCTTTCCTTTGCACAAGCCCAGGGCCATTAAGACACAGGCTTGTTTTTCTGCTTTATGTCTAAGTACAGCACGCCTACCATGAGCATTACACAGATCAAAGGGCCAAGTTTACCCCAGGATATAGCAGAGAAAAACCAAGAAAGCAAAACTTTTCCTTCCAACTTAATTAGCTGTTCCCACTACCGGCTGTTCTGTGAGTAAATGATGGGTAAACAGGAGAACCATCACATAGCTCTTCCATGCATGTCAGAGCTGCTTCATGTCCTGGATCCTCCTGACATGCCCAAGGCTGCAGAGTTATGCAAAGCCAGAGAGAAGAGGGGATATGGTGTGATGTACAATGAATATATTAAAGTATATTTGTAAAAAAACATCAAATACTGAAATCACAGAAAACAATGAGCCTGATCTGAGGCAGAATCTGTGTCAGATACTTTTCTCCTCTCCTAAAACTTTTCCACCAGTTGTCAGACTTTCAGTTGCCTTAAGACAGAATAATTCTTCCCTGCCCATCTCCCCCTACACCAGATTGCCGTCTCCTTGCTGTGCCTGTTTTTGGCTAGATGCTCCAAAAGCAGATACATCTTAATACAGAGGTAAAACACAGTCTAGCAGGATCAGCTGCTGTTTTCCAGAATTATCAATGAGCTATTCCTTTCTTAAATGTTTCTTTATTATATGTATTATTACTGTTACCTATGGCAAAGAAGCGAACATAAATAATCTCAGCTGCCTGTTCCCTACCTTCATAGCTTGATGGGAGAGTTTCAGCCTCCAAGTTGCTTGGCAACCTTCTTTTGTGTACATGCTTTATGAATTCATTCACCTCTGAATCAGAGATGATCAGGAGCTGAATATGGGCACAGACTGCTCAGCCTCAGCTTGACCTCCCACTAATGCTGAGTTTGAACTCCAGGAAATTGGTAAGCAAGTTGTCAAGGCTGTTTTGGGGAAGTTTCCAAAACCCCAAGCTCTTAAAGCAGCAGGAACCACCATCATTATTTAGCAGCACCTTCAGTGTGACTGAAGGCAAAGGAAACCCACACAAACTAATTCCAGTTCAAATCCAAGCATTCCTCTTGTGGAAAGCTGGGGAACAACTGAACCTTATTTCCAGGACTTACACCCATGGAAAGCCTACTGTAACCCTTTGCAAATTGCCTCAGACAATAAGGAGCATCCCCATTCCCACTAATGCACCTGCAATAGTCTAGCAGAAATTTCCAGTCCTGGGTACACCCACTCAGCATTCACTGGCATATCCAGTGTCACTCTGCACACCCTCTGAGCTGCTCAGATATCATCAGACTTCAAAACTGATATCATGCAGGTACCTTATTAAGCTGCTGTCAAGCAAGTAACCTGCATTTACCTCCTGCCAGGGCTGGCAGAGGAATTCCTCTGCCTGGGTGCAGCTCCCACACCTGTGCTCAGCGCTGCCATCCATCTCTGCTCCCCTCAGCCACATTCCCAGGGCATGACACCAACATGAGGGACAGCTAGGAAAAAGTTCTGCTAAGAAGGATCAGGGGATTACAGCAGATGAGATAGTAATGCAAAGCAGTTGCAAAAATGGCAGCTCTCATGGGATCCACACCAGGCAGGGAACACTCTGCTACTTCCCTCTGCTCAACCCAGTGAGCAAAACCAAATAGCTGCAGTGCTGTGCCCACTGCTGCCCACCACAGGTTAAAAATAAACTGATGAAAACTGAAGAGGTCATTGAAAATCATCAAATGTTTAGAAGTCTTAGGCTGAAAAATTGGAGAGAATGGGTTTCAGACATGGAAAGGAAAGGTGAACAGAGAGGAAGGAGAAAGAACCTTTAAATTGCAAAAGGCTGCTATAAAAAGATTGCAATCACCTGTCCTCACTGTCCACTGGGACTAGGCTGCATAAGGAGAAACACAAGTTACTATCAGCTAAGTCAACCTGTGGTGACCTGAATACTGGCCCTCCCTCCTGATGGGTCCTTGCTCATAAAGTCCTGTGCCTCCTCTACAGTACCCAAAACAGTGCCAGCAGAGGCCTGCAGCCACATAAGTCATAATAGCTGCTTCAGAAACTTGTCCATGGTTCCCCTTATTCCTCTGGAACTAGCTCTGTGTTCTGCTGGAATTACTATTCCAGTCCATTCCGCCACCTCCTGTGTTCTCTTTGATGCAAGGTGTCTGCTTTACTACTTAGTGTTAGCCATGTTAACCATTAGCCACTAATTAGTGGCTAATCAGAAATTTCAAAAATATTTCATCGTCGTATTTTGACATCATTAGGGCTTCTTTGCACATACAGAACAGAATTATTTATGGAAAATTCTGTCTTACCTGCTCATTTAGTGACAGTCTTTCCACTTCAAAATTGGAGTAATATAATTTCTGAGATTTCTCTCATTACTACTGATCTTCCAAAGCCTCTCTATTACCCTCAATATTACCATTTCTCAGCTTCTGCTTACGTATGCCTTGCAAGGTGTGAGCACTCACTAAGATGAGGTCCAACACATGATCTAGGTAGCTGATGTAGGGAGCTCCAGATTATCTGTCAGAAGGCAGGCAAGGATCTATCACCCCCTGCTTCTATAACACACACATTATGGCTTTAATTTGTTCTGTGGCAGCAGGCAATTTCAGATACTCAAGTATTTTGTACTGCCATGGCCAGGCCATCAATCCATGCGTTTTTCAGTCAGCATGGGAGAAATGTAGACTGTCTTGCAGAGATGCAAGGCTTCTGAGACCTGGCAAGCAGTAAAAAGCAGTATTTTCAAGTTAGGCATATATGTGACTTTCACCTTCTGGGGTTTCTGCACAAAGACAAAAGAACTGAACTGAGAGAAGAACTAGAACATTGACCTAAACTGTCCCATGCCTAAAAGAAGGTGAAGGCAGGAGATGAGTGCACAGAGACCTGAAGGACAGCTGCAGTAACAGGCAGAGTGCAGAGATCCATGGAGCTATAAAATCCGTGGGCTCTTTTCCGAGAGAAGGATTTCATCTGAAATGAAATCAGGCAGGAGGAGCAGACTGAAAAAGCTTCCATTGTCATAAAAATATCTGCCTGGGTAATCCACAGTGATGGAAAAAGGAAACACTGATAATTTATGTGACAGTTTAATGGGATTTTGGTGACATTGGATACTTTAGAAAGAATTTGCCCAAATAGGACAGACAGGACTTTAATAAGGCTTCAGCTCCGAACCAGCAATATTTTCACCCCTTGCTTTTACATTTTATTCTACATACCCACTGCTCACTCACAGCTCATCTTTCCCATTTGCAAGGCACATTTCAGCACTGCAAGAGCAACAACTGCTCTTTCTGGTTGGATCCCCTGCCAGAGAGGCTTCTGAGTATCTGATCCCTACAGGGATCAAGCTGCCTTTGCACCTACAGGGCAGAGCATCACTGAGCTGTGAACTCTGAGGCATGAGCTGCCCTCTGGCCACGTCCTCTGCTCTGTGCATGGCACTAACAGCTTCTGTGTGGAATTTAAGGGCAGCAGATGGAGCAGGAGCTGCTGGCAGAGGGGATGCCCACGGAACACGCTGCAGGAATAAATAAATGGCTTTCACACCCAGTGAGTAAAGCCTCAGCCCCCATCTCCTGCCTGTGGGGGACACAGCCTTCACCCCCAGCACAACACCCCGTGCCCTTCACTGCCATGGCTCCCAGGGCAGGAGGAATTGCTCAGAGAGCCAGACCCGGGTGAATCCGGGGCTAATGGCATGAAACTCCACTAAGGAATATTTAGGCTGAATATCAGAGAGTTACACTAAAAAGTCTCCCCTGTGGAGAGGTGGAAGTTAACATTAAAACCACATTGCCCAGAGCACAAGAAGTCATTTTGTATACAACAATCCTGAAGTGGCTGGGGACAGAAATAACCCAACAGGAATTTGTTTTCTTTGCTAACTTCAATGGATCCAGTTAAGAAGCCCAAGTTTTGCTAATTTCTCCTTCTGGGAAATCCAAGCATGAAAGAAATGGTAAAAAACTGGGTGATGATCTCAGTATTTTGCCCGTTCTTAGAACCTGCCTGTGAGCCCTAAAATGGGCATGAGAAACACCTGCCTGTGTTTTTTTCACTGCTGGAAATAACAGCCAAGTTTAACAGTTTAACAAAATTTAAGTTGTGTAGTACTTCAAGCTGTTCTGCTCTACAGAAGACAATCTCTACAGTTTATTCTAAAAAAGCTCTTTACTCTTTATGCAGTACATATTTAAAACCCACCTATTACCACCTACAGCATAAAGTAATGTTTATTCTTAAATATGTGTTGTGGTTTTAAGTGGCACAGATCCATCTCTCCCTGACTTGAAGTCTTCCTCAGGGAATGACTTGAAAGTAGCAAAATATATTAAAAGAAAGTACAATCAGAACCTCTCATTGTCAAATTGATGAAATATCATTTTTTGTTAAGATAAAAAGCATCACAGATTGCCTCTGATGGCAAAAGTTAAATTCTTGGTCTTCACTTGATTTGATATTTATTGCTCATTGCTCCAGAATCAGTCAAGCAGGGAATGTTTCTTAAAAATAATATAATTCTGTATTTCTCATGGAGTAAGCAAACTGTAAGAATTTTAAATTGTGTGTTTTCTTACATATAAAAAACTCAGAGGAAGGACGAAATAAACAGAAAGTCTACAAAAACCCTTCTACCACTTCACTATGTCAACAGCTTCCCAGTAAAGGACCTTCTGCAGGTTAACCTCATTTGTGGCATCACTAAATTGACTTTTACATTACTGCTGTCTAAGTCTATCCTAAATCTTGGAACTGCACTGTCCATGGCTGATCCCAAAGGAAATTCTTGCTTTCCACAAACAAAAGATCAATGAGGTTAAACTGTCTCCAATTTTTGAATAATGATTCTTGTCTTCATGGCAAGGTCTCAGATGAACTCCTCAAATACCTGAGCAAAAGAACACAAATAAGGGGTCAACGTAAAAGGTCTTTCAGTCAGATCATCAAGAGAGAAAAACTGATGCTGGCCCCAAGATCTTGTATCATGACATAAGCAGCACCATCTCCAAAACTGTACAAGGTGTTGTGTGACAGACCATGAGCAGAACATAAGTTTTCCAGAAGAAACAGCACAGATGAGCCCTGAAGTTCCCAACCAATCTCATATTGTGTTTTTTTTCAAGCAGTTCTACTATTGAGATATCCTAAAGATGAAGAAGGAATCAGGCTCACAGGCACAATCTGAGCCCCAGAGTACTTGACAAAACTAGGTGGAACAAAATTTGCCACTGCATAAAGCAGGTAACATGCAGAAATTTCAAACAGTCTATGGAAAGGCACGCTAAGCAGTCCCTGTCTCAGGTCAGTAAGTTGTTCCCTTCAGATGCCAGCAAAATAATGGCTAATGGATGATGTCTTTCTGCATCAATCACTGCAGGGAGCAGAGCTCAACTTAGGAAGAGTCATCTGTTTGAGGAAATAAGATGGTAGGGAGGTTAGGGTGAGGAAAAAGGTTCTTTTTATCCCCACAAGTTGCTACAAAGCACAGAAAAATGTTCTCATGAATAAAGGAGTCAGGCTGCAGAACAGTCCTGGCATCCTCAGAAGAAACAGAAGTGGAAGATGAGATGTCCTTCCTTGGCACTCCGTGTATCCCTGCAAAAGTGGGAGCTTTCACACAGGAGAGCTTTTAGTTCTTCACAGTTTCCTAAGTGATATTAAATTTATTTAAAAAGCATTCTCCAGAAGGTTCTTTCAGACAAATAATTTAAGAGCACAATTGGTAGTTCCTAATCAGTTGGAATTTCTGATGTGTAGTTTCTGACTTCATAAAGCTGATTACGGTGATATTTCCTCAATCCCAGTGCCTTCCTGCACTTTCACCCCAACACTTTCACAGCAGAACTCTGAACTTTTCCAACTCATCCTGCCCCAGAATCCTTCCACTTATAGCTGATTCTCTCTATACAGCCTGTAAAATCCACAGCATGAGCTCCTCTCTTAACGTGCCATAAGAAACACTCATATCAAAACCATTATATTGCAGAGCATTCACAGCCACTTCATCTCCTGCTCTGTAAACTCTGAGTGCTTTTAAAAGAAACACTTATTTATATAGAAGAAAATCCCTGTAAATCATGGTCATGACAAGCTAATGGCTAGCATTGCAAAGATGATTTATCTTCTTGCTGTATCTAACAAAGCTTCTTATGTTAATACCTTGTTTTCAAAATATGAAGAGACTTCTAACTGATGCTTTCTAACTGCAGCTAATGAAAAACACCTTACATCAGAAAATAACCTTCCCCTGCCACCTAACACTCCCATCAACTCTCAAAATCAAAGGATCTCCTTGAATTATTTCCTTCCTCTGTATTACTTAGGGTGATTCCCTCATGGATGAAGAAACCAACCATTCAGTCTCACTGTTTGCCTATAATCCAAATTCATTTTAGGGTTTGCATGCATTACCTGCATGTTTAAATTTGATATATTTTGATTTCTGCTTATTAAATTACATTTGATGCGGGTTATATGGCCTCTTGGGGAGCACTACCCTTTGTGCAAGCATCCATTTTATCAGGGCTGAGCCTAATTTCACATTACATTTTGACAGGCTGGAAAACAAGGTCATGGCCATGATGTCTGTGTGGTAAATGATGCCTTTTAGCTGGTGGGGGAAGACTTTTGATAAGCAAGAAGGAGGATCCTGGGAGTGTTTGATTTAAAGGGTATGATCTAGGATACGAAATTAAGGAGCATGCTATCAGTGATGAGCTGCTTCAAGTCTATTGACAGCATTCTCCATAGCTGGCAGGGCCATCACCTTTGCCAACACAGAGACTATAAGCACCTCACTACATGTTTATTGCTCATTCAATAGTTAGTAATGGCTAAAAATGGGGAGAACAGGGATAATGGGGACACCACAGCCCTTAATGACATGCCCAGAGGCCTTCATCTGTCTCTTGCTTGCTCTTTCAGCCTCTGGCCAGTATCTCTTTTTGAAGCACAATTCCCACGAGCTGAGCTGTGCCTCATGGTGACCCTCTGGCTGTTGTTTTTGTGCCCTTTCAAAACGCTTCACAGAACTGTCACAGAAGGAGCTTGGCATCTGGAGGCTGTGGCAGGCACGGTATGACCTGATTCATAAAACACAGCTAAACAGCTTGGCCTGCCAGAGGCCAGGATTTGCAGGACTGAGCTTAAAAACGGCCTTCAACGCCTGCTCTGCTAAATGCACTTCCCTGCTGCACACAAAACAATTCCCAAGTTGTGAGGGTGACCTGAACACTGCAAAGTAACAAAGCAGACAAGACACTAATCTGGTTACAGCCTGCGCTGTCCACTGCTACTCAGGACAGGAAAGGAATGACCTCAGCTCTGGCTGCACCTTTTGCACATGGCTATAGGGGTAGGGAGGACTTCAAGAAAAAAATTAAAAAGTTTTTTTTTTTCAGAAATTTTTTCAGAACTTCCTCAGCACAGCAAGCACAAAGGAAAAAAAAAAAATTAAGCCAGAGATAGTTTCTACTGCATTATCCACTACAACCTCATTTTTACAATAAAAGCCTCTCTGCATTTTTATTTCCAGCAGGCACAGCCTGATCAGCAAGGAATTTAAGGACTTTCTGTGCTCCCATCCATCTACCTATTTTCTTCATCTCTACTTCAATCACTAGTTACAGCCTTCTGTTAGGTGCTCACCATGGGACCTAAACATCCTCTGGGAGACCTGTCAAAGTCACTCTGATGCCAGTGATAATAAATTCCATCTCACTCATCTTGTCTTGAAGCACTTCATAGACTGAAGATTACATGTTTCAGGTGTGTTCCAAGTTATGAAGGTAAGGATTTACAGAAAAATCAAGTAAGTTGATCAAGGATAAAATACAAATTAGTCAGAGCTGGAAGCTCAACAGCTGTTTCCCAACTCCAGTCAAAGAGTTCTGTGCCATCCACATTCACCCTAGAAGTGATTTTCTACATAATCCATTACTTCAAATCACTTCCTCCTCTTTTCATTAGCGATGAAAATGAATTGAATTGGGCACTTAGACATAATCAATAGAGCCCTCTCAGTCATGTTATTTGTCCTATATCAAGATCAGCTGTCATCTTCATTCTGGAACCCACCCATCCTTCCCAAAATTATCAAGGACACACACATTTGCAGAGTGCTATGGTATTCCTTAATCCATCATTATCATGTCATGTTTTCAGACTAGGGGAAAAAGCAAAAGATTATACAAAGGTGATAAGGGAAGAATAAGGAACTAAAATAGAATGTTGGTTCTTAAAAAAGTAAAATAAAAAAAATAAAGTTCTTAAGTTGTCCAGAAGTCCTTCCTTATCTGTGGGCCAAGACATATCTCCAACCCCATTCTGACTTCTTCATTTACTCATCACCTCATGCCCTCATCATGTTTTAATAAAAACTTCAACATATTTAATTTAACCTCACTATTTCAAAGCACCCAGGCTAAGCTAGAAATATTTTCAAAAGAGTTTGTTAAACAAATTCAATTTAAAAAAAAAGAATAAAAGCTTTTAAATAAGAATTGCCAAGTGGCAAGGAAAATAACTTTCTTTTCCCCCCCCCCCACAGCTAAGAAGCCCAACAATTACAACTGATAGAGCAAATTAAATTCTAAGTGCATTGGTGATTTGATAGATATCATTTTCTAAGTGTTAGAGCCACATAATAAGTGCCCTGAAATGATACAGAAGTCCAAGTTTAGCTGTCTGGGAACACTGGTGCACTTTGCAGTATCTACCATGTCACTCATCAGCTCGTTGATCTAATCAGCACATTTGCAGTCTGAGCAGAGCAGCTGTCCTCACTTGTTTTTTATTTCTATTTCTGCATTAGAAACAGGTGGGCAAGCTCAGAGAGCTAACAAGTTTCTTTTTGATGTAGAGATGGACAAATCCTCTCATTAACAGAATGGCCTTTTAAAAATCATTATGGGGTATTTTTAGCCCCATTTCATTTCAGTATTTCTGTATAATTGCAGCCCATTAATCACAAATGCTTGTTTCTAGAATCTGTCAGTTATAGGCAACAAGTAGTAGCAGCGTGTGGCATCTGCAAACTACTACTTTCAATATTGCTGATTATTTTACTGGGATAAGATCGGCTGCATCAGTCACACAGGAATGGATCTCATTCTCCAATTACAGAAATTAAACTCAGTTAAACAGGTCAGGCAGAAATCTGCATAGACCCTCCCAGCAAAATCAACTTACAGGTGGGAATTAGAAATAGCAGGTGTTCAGAATTCCAGATACAAAACCAGGAGAAAAACAAATGCACACCATGTATGGCAAATACGCCTCCTCACTCAGTAACGCTCTTGGATAAATTAATATTAAAATCAGCACATAGAAATAGCATTTGATTAAGATCAGCACATAGAAATAGTGTTTGCCACATTTCACAAGAGTGTGGAGCCCCTCACATGGATGTGGGCAGAGTAGCTGAACAAACTATCTGCTTGCAGCTCTGGCAAACATGCACTAAAGCTGTTCCATACAATCCAAACAACTCCAGGCATTTGTAATGCACGGCTAGCTAGGTCAGCTTTTATCAGGCAGAAATGCATAGCTTGGAACATTAAATCCAGAAATTAGATTGTTGTTTTCCAGAAAGTTTTCAAAGCCTTGAGGTATCAGCTGAATGACTTTTCTATTTTCAAGTCAGAGGCAGCAGACAGCCTCTCCAACCAGCCAGCCAAGATTTGAAAGCACCAAGTAAATTCCCAGTTTAGAAGGATAAAGGTGAAAGCAACATGAAAGTTATAACGCCACCCACACTGTTTCCCCACAGTCTGTTAGTTCTGGGTGTTGAGGAAGGGTTTGCCTGTGCAAGCTGAAGCCTATTGTTAGAGTGAGAAATTCAAGAGTCGCAGGAGCGTGAAAAATCTACCTCAGAGTAGCAGAGATCCCTGTTAGCAGGACACACTCTGGGTTCTGTCACAGCCTAGCAGTTCTTTAACACAAACTGTGCAAGACTTGACAAACTGTCCCCGAGCTGAGTTCCCAAACTGAAAGCAAGGGTTTGCTACAAGAGTGGCAGACCCCATTTTTTGCCAACCATGCCCAATCTTGCCATCCAAAATAGTTTTGTTCCCACAAGATCGTCAGGCATCAGAAAGCAATGTGTATCTACCTCAATCTGTGTACCAGCACAGCTTTTCTGGAACAGAAAAGGAAAAAAATGTTGAACCAGAAACAAAAACTGCTCTCTGAGATGGCAGGAGCGGTTGTGTGGGTCTGACAGCAACTGGTACATGTGCTACACCCCCTGGGATTTCCAGCCACACATTACTCTTCCACAAGGCCACCCTGCCAGCTGTCCTGCTCCCAACTCTCTGATCACAGCTTGCCTAGCAGTTATCAATGAGGAGGTACAACCAAACAGAAAGGAGAACAACTGGTCACGTTTCTACTGCTAGAAAATTATAATTTCTTACCTTACAGAAGGCTTGAACCTGAGGAGCTTCTTACTGACCTTTTGATTCTGTGAGCAAGAGCGATTCACAGACTGCCCCGCTAGCCACACCTTCATCACTACTGACCAGAAACACCTGCTTTATTTAACACAGGTGTCCAAACCCAACTGCCTTCAAGACAACCCACTTCACACATCAGCAGGCGCTCCAGCCCTTCTTATCTGAGCAAAAACAGCCACCCTGTGTAATATGACACCTGACCAGCTGGGCAATATTGTGGCCAGATGAAGGAACCCCTTTCTGACTTTGGTTTTTATCTTGAGACACAGGCATTGACTTTTCCCACCTTGGTAAGCACATTGCTCCTATCAATGTTCAATCTCCAGTGACAGTCTGACCCTAAAATTATGTCCTGCCTCTCACAGCCCATCTCTGCCACATTGAGGAGAGATTTACCTCAATTCAAAAGCTTCTCTGGCTGACTTACACAGTACCACAGTGACCTTTCAGCACGTGGCCCACAGGACTAGAATTTATGGCCAGGCATGGAAAATGTGCCACTCACAGGAACACGCTGATTTGGGGGTTTTTTTGCCACGCCATAATTTGGAGCTAATAATAGAAACCCAGTAGCAATTTAATGCCTTTTCACCATTTTAGGCAGGAAGAGCTGCCTGGGGGCTCTCCTGGGCTGTGTTTCAATATCTTGATTGGCCATTGGAAACACAACACCTGCAGGATTCTCACTAACTATTTCCACCTAAGGGAGAAAAGATTATTTTTTTGCCTTTCTGTTAGGGCAAGAATTTGGGCAACCTAGAACTCCTGTAGAAGCTTGCATGTCAACTGCAACGAGAAATGGTCCTGGGGTGTTGGAAGACAGGCAAGTTCCAAGCAGCTGCCTATAAATTTCCAAAGCTATATAAGAAATACTTACAACCAAACCATTTTCAGTTTCATTGATAATTTTCAATGCCTTGTAGCAAAAATACTAGTACCACATTACCACACTCCTGTGAGAAGACTCTTCTGAGGCACTTGACAAACCAATCAAGAAATAAAATAATTATGACTAAGATATGCTAATTTAGATTTTCAAGATGTTTAATTCATTAGTGTATCAGAAAAGGCTGTTATGTTTTGGAAGTCTGGAGGATTGCCAGCCTTAAGCTCTACTGAGAGAATCATAGAATATCTTGGGTTGGAAGGGACCCACAAGGATCATCAAGTCCAACTCCTGATATTCAAGCCCAAGTCCATACCAACCAAGAAGATATTGATAACTTATGTTCCAGAAAGTTCTGCCTTTAATCAGATTTTTTTTTTTTTCTCTAGAAAGGACATGCAAATGTTATAAAGGTTATATATCTCTTGGGGCAGAAATAAGACTGTTCTAAATCAAAGATGGAAAGGCAGCTGAACAAGTGCTGAAAAAAGTGCTACAGAATTTTCTGCTCTATCCCCTAAGCAGAGGACGGCTTATAAAAAATATCCAAATTTCAGAAGGAATTTTATATTTAAAAAATGCAGAACATGGCAGCTGAATGAAGAACACTACAAATAATCTCATTTGAGGTGCTTATTCTGCCATCATGCTGCATTAGGCAGAGGGTGGGACAGAATGAGAGATTACCCTAATATTTACTCTTTGCTAAAAACACTGTGATTGCCTATGCTTCAAAGCCCAGTTTCAGCATCCTCGTTCAGTGTTTTCTGTCCATTCCTTGCTGCCTTGACTACTGGAATTCAATATATTAATATGTATTTTGCCAAGCTCACAGAAGGCTGACCACAGTGTCAAAACTGTGCAGGCAGAGTCGGCTCCACCAAACGCTGGGATTCGAAGAGCATTTGATACATCATGAAAAATACTGGCCTCAGCCTGCAGACAACCATGTGTCTGTCTCTCAAATTTCATATTCCATTCAACCAGCTTCCATCTTTATGGCAGCAAGCTGGATAACTCAAGCAGGAGCATAGTTTTGCAGAAATTTGTCTGCTCTTTTTGCAAGGAGCTGCCAACGCTGTTGTGACTGGGATAACAGAAAGAAAAAGTAGAAGAGATGATTGAAATTGAAAGGCAATCTTGAGAAAAAATTCAGCACAGACCATCAGTGTTGCATAACTGGACAGCTTTGCTTTGGCTTCAGCAACTTGAGAAACTGTCTATTCAAGTGGAAAAAACCACATATTCTCAATTCTGTAATTATTTAGCACTGTAGAACACATGACAATTTTATTCAGCCTTTCTTCACTGCTGCATTAAAACAGGATAACAGTTTTCACAACAGCTGACTCTTCCTGTCACCAAAAACAAAGTGTTTGGTACAAAGTGAGAGAGAAATCAGCACCTCTGCCTGGCAACCCTGCAAATTAGGAGAAAATCTTCAAATAAAAAAAAAATACAAAGACACAAACCTCATTATTGCAGATGCAAGCCTAAAGAAAAAATGTTTTTCTCCAGTGTTCCATAATCATCTCAATCAATTTCTATACACAGTAAAATCTGTTCACTTTTAACTATAATCACAAATAAAGAGAAGAGATAGAGAACTGATGAAAGCAAAAAAGCAGAACAGGTCTGTAAATGGAATACTTGAAGGAAATGTAATGTTGGTGGACACTTGCTGCATAAGGTTGCAATTTGGTCCACATTAAGTACCTAGAAAGCTACAAAAACAGTCTGTCAGAGAGAACATCTTCTGTTCCCATTCAGTGGAAATGCCACCTAATGGGGGAGCCCCCAAGGAGCAGGTGCTTTCTTAAGTTCTTGCTTTCTCTCCTGAGGTTATCACCAACAGCAGCAATGGCTCTTTCTTCTCATATGACATACCAATGTGGAGTTGTCATTATAAAAGCCTATCAGACCTTCCCACAGGAAGCAGTCAGCAGCCAGACAGCTCTGGGGAGGTGGATTGTTCCCCGTTTGGCAGACACGTGTGACCTGAGGGTCCGTGAGCAGTGGCTGTGCTGTTTGCACGCGTGCTGGAGGCAGCACCACACGCACCCACAGCGAGGAGCAGACGTGCTCGCTGGTGTGAGCTGCTCCCAGCCAGCACCATGCCAGGTTAGCGCTCCAGATGAATTGCTACAGGCAGCCCTTCTGCCTGCTGAAAAGATCATTACCAATCAAAGCAGGTCGTTCTACCTCCTTATTTTAACACTATTAGATGAGAGCTTCCTTTAAGGAGCGCAGCTTCCTTTGGGGCCGACTGACTCCAATAAGGTGTTGAACTAATTTGGTCCCTGTTTCACTAGGAGATGTGTCATCTCCAGGTCTGAAAAAGTTATTCAAGAGAGCTTGAGCCTTTCATAATTAACATGCAACACTGGTTGCCACACGGGGAGCAGGCACAGTTATAATAACTCTGAGTCAATAATTCATAAACTATAATGCATTATTAATCAATTATTGAGGCCTGAATTACATTTAATGAGATTAAGCTGATTGGAGCACTAAGCTGTTTGAGTCATATTGATTTAATCAATGTGCTTAATTAAACTGTGTACATTTTCCACATGATCATTATTTCCCAGTATCCTGCATAAGTGGCCCCTGCAATTCACATCCTCTGCTGTTCTTTGCTCAGGAATTGCTCTTTGCTGCAATTTATATTTAAAGGTAAAGGGCTTGTTTCTTCCTAAGAAAAGATCAAAGTTGCAAAACAACCATCTAAATAGCTTATACAAGCAAATTGAGAAATGTTAGAATAGTTTTCCCAGCAACTGTGTCTTTTTTATTCTGAAGGCTTAAGATGAGACCAGGTAAAACCACCTCATTAGTCTCACTTTATCCCTCATTCCAGCTCCAGGAGCATCTGCAGATTCAATGGTATGAGCATTCTACCATGTCTATCCCAAAAACAATACTCTATCCTTCTTCAGAAACATGCCTAGACAAAAAATGTGCTTCAAATCCCCAGGAGACTACATTTAAGATAAGCAGGTGTCATTATCTCTTTTTGACAGTATTCATAATGGTTTCCTCAGCCATGCATAAAGAGGACATATGATGACAGAAGAGCAAATCAAAATGACAGATATTACAGATATAAATGCATTTTCTAGTGTCATTTTTGTTTAATTTCCCTCACCTCTGCTGCTAATTATCTAGGACAATTTGGGTTAACTTTAAACCACAAAATTCAGATCTATAATGCTACCCACGGCTAAAAGAATACTCATTAGGTGTGTTGACTCTGGAACACACATAACACACTGAATAATCACTATTATTAATGGGGATGACAACAGTACAACCAGCCATGAAGAGAGTTGTGCAATTCCTTTGGGGCTGTTTGAGTCATTACTCTGTGTTAGCACTAACCAGAATGGCACCTACACTACATCACCTCTCAGAGGTGTCCTGCCCCTTCCCTCCTCTGACCAAAGGGGAGAGCAAATCCACCCCAACTCAGGTTACAGCCAGGAAACACCTCCTGAAAAAACACTAACAGAGCAATGTAGAGTGTACACTGTTCTCTTCTGACCAAACATTTTGCTTTTGGTGGTTTAAATTCCACCACTCTGTTAACATTAGCAATATATCAGTGTCCTTTATTTCTTAACAAGAATACAATTTCATCATTGCCTGTGTGTCAGTGTTTAGATATTTTCCTTACACTTCTTTGAAGAGTTAATCTGTCCATTTGCTCTGTCACAACAGTATCCTACTGCTTTCAGGGTCTACTCAGCTGTCTGCCAGGGAGTTTAGTGGAGTTACACACTGCACACAGGCATAAATAATACTGTGAATTAAGAGTTTGCAAACTATTACTGAGTACACATACATGCTGCTAACACTGCCTTCACTGGGCTCTGTGTATGTGGCAAACAAGAAAATCAGAGCTCTGCAAACACCTATTAATTCATCAAGCAAGGAGCTGGCACCAAGATTTGGAAGCTTTTTGTTTCTGCATTCATTTGAGAATGCTCTGAAAGACATTGAGAATTGCTCTCCCTTCAAAAGTCACTTTAACTCTCATCAGGCAGACCTAACATAGCCAGAAATAAAGTCAGAATAATTTTACATTTATCACAAGACCATGGAGGATATTGCACTTAGAAAGGGTATTAAAGATATTTCTGCTAGCTGGATGCTGAGTCTTCTCCATCTGATGGCAGGAAGGGCAAGTTTAAAGTTAAAAAGCAACCACAAAAAACAAAATAGACCCTCTCAGTCTCTATTTGTTCAAGTCTATGGAGCTGCAAAGCCCAGCAGGGACCACTGACCAGCCCAGGTACCTACAGGCATGGATCAAGTCTGAGTGGAGGTTGTGTGATTGTAACTGAGTGGTTGCATGAATAAGAGAAAAAGCACAGGAAGCCAAAGAGTTCTCACCTCACTTCTTTCTGTCTTCATATCAATTTCAGAACTGAACATTTAATAAAAATTATTCAGTGCACCACCATCATGTAAAGGGCAGATATAAAGAGTGGAAGGGGAAAGGAGCCTAAAGTGAATATCAAAGCCTCACACAAACAAGGCATAATGAAAGAGAGAAGTAGCCCATTTTTCTTCCCTGCAGCATGGCTTGTGCTTCCTATTAACAAGGTGCACGTTAATAAATTTAACTCAGACAAATTTAACCATCCTAGGACCACATTAATCAAAAGCCTGACAAGAGCAATCTGAAAGAGTTGAGGAAGGGAAGCAAAGCACAGCTGACACAGAGGATGCCGTGCCCTCACTCTCCCTGAGCACTTCCAATACAAAATATTTCCATTGCACTCCTACCAGGCAGATCCTGCTCTCTTTCCAGTGCTCCTCATCCACCCTGTGCCTCTTTATCTGATGTTTCATTATCCATACGTGTCTATACTTGAGAAAGATTTAGACTTTTTCAGTATGATCCATGTGCAGGAACTACAAAGTCCTGGTGAGACTTGTGCCACTGGCATTGCTGAGAAGAAACTCTCAAGGTACACATGTAACAAAGGCAACATAAGTTTGATAGGAAATCAAAATTACTATAGCTCATGAAAACTGTGCATTGGCCTGATCCAGAAGCAAAAGCAAGAGCTGTTCATTTTTATTCATTATCTATGTGCCAAGTTCCCCAGTGCTGGAGCTCCACATTCCTTCTCAAGCTGAAATACCCATGGAGACTGTACATAGCCATGGGATTTATTGCAGGGAAATCCTCCACACTTTGGTCTCTTCATATTTAGCTCTAAGTTGTTGCTCTTGAGTTATGTTTTTAGCATGGAAAACATTGACAAACAGGTCCTTCCATCAGCCAAAACACTTCACAGAAAGATGGGTATGTCATACAAAATGAGGAAACTGAGAAGTAACTGCTGATCAAAGCAACACAAAGCAGCACAAATTAGACTAAGTGCATCCCCAAAAGCCATAATTATCCAAGCTACTCAAACAAAATAAGCACATACATGATTATTCAGATTTGCCCACAGGCATCCCCACAGCATAAAACATGGTGTGCTGCCTTGCTGTTCTTTCACTTGATAAAACAATAAATATTTTCATCACTTAAGAGTATTGGTGTTTACTTTTTCAGTCTTGAAAACTTGAGTGAAACTGCGTTGCCTTGACAATGTCTTTCCTCCTGAAAAACTTCTCTTTCAGTTGGACAACTGGGGTTTCTTCATGTTCTGTTTTGATTTCCATGGGCTCATGGATAGGAAGTCTGCAATCTTTTTGTTTTGCAAGGCTTCAGAGGAAGGGTTTAGTGGCACATGATTTTCATGGCATTTCAGGGAGAGCTACAAGCTCCCACTGGCTTCAGGTACTACCGCAAGGCATGAGATATTTATTTCTATTGAAAATAAAGAGGACTTAAGCCACATCATTGGGATTTGAACCTAGGTGCAGTATATTAAATAGACTGAAACATTTGGAAAAAGAATCTGTCCAAATTATTCATTGATGCCTTATGAATCTTTCAGCAAACCTGGGCTGAATAAGCAAGCCAAGCCTTGTCTATGCAGACAGGTTAACAGCCTTTGAAAACCTGCCAGGCTCTCTTCTAACACTGCAAGCAGGAATCTAATATACTCTGAGAAGACAGTGCTACAGGAAAATGGCCTTGCCTTCCAACATGGTCACATTTATATCTCAACACTTTCTTGATGTTTTTTTCCTTTTTTTGCTTTCCTACCACAAAACACTCCTTTCAGAAAGTCCTTTCAAAACCAAAAGAGCAAAAGTCCAGTGTTTAGGATATTAACTCCTCATGTGACTGACTCACTACAAGCCCTTGCTTAGATAAACCCAAATGTTAGCTCAGTTTTTGCTTTGTACCACCATTGGAAAGGGCTTCTCACTTGGGCAGAAAATCTTGTTCACTGCATGCCTCTTCCAGATGGCTCCAATCCTCAAATAAAATATTCCAATTTACTCTCAGGTGCCCCCTTGAGACCTTCAGCCATGAGGTGTCAGCAAATAACACCTGACCAGGTGATCACTGCCGTGTGCCAAAGGCTGCTTTAGGTAACCAACCCACCCCTCCCCAACTCCCACCCACTGGTTTTCTGTGTCATCATTATCATGGAAAAAAAGGGCTTAAGGGCAGGAATTCTCTCTTCAAGCCAGGCATGGACAGCCCCAATTAAAGCTGTGCATGTAGATTATAAACTCTCCATGTAGCCTGGCTATTTTGCTTTAGTATTTCAACCAAGAAAAGCGTGTTCATGATACAAATTTGCTAATCCAAGGTAAAAGCTGAATTCACAATCAAGTTATTACAGTAAAAAGGTAAGAGCTGTGGATGATTACACTGTAATGTCAGCATAGCTGCAGTCACTCTGCTCTAAAACTGGACCAAAAAGGTAGCAATAACTTTCACCAACTCATATTTCAGCTCCCTTTTAGTTTAGAAGAAATCTGCAATGAGAACTGTGGTTCATGTCACAGAATCCCTTTGGAATCTTCTAGCCTAGTACTTAAGTGAGGCAATGAAAAGTATTCAGCTAACATCTAAAAAGATTTTAAGATTTTAAATATCCACAAGCCTCAAAGGTCTCAACCTGTGTTATGTTTGAAGAGATAAAAAAAAAAAATAAATCACTGTACACCTTGTTTCTGCTTTTAGAAAAAAAAAAATCAACCTACATATAAATAGTTAATGATTTGGGCTCTAAAATCAAAGCTAACCTAATGCAATGCTAATCAAAATCTTAACACTTGCTGTTGAGTTACAGAAACATGCAAATCTTAATCTTGTTCATCACGGCCACTGAAGGTCTAAATCTTTGGCTCTCACAATGAGAAATAATCAGCTCTAGATATAAAATGGCAATTATAATATTTACTATTAAACAGAACATAATCAGTATGGTCTCAGACAGAATGCAAAGAGATATATTGTGTCCAGATGGATGTACTGGGCACACTGCAGGAACTGGAATCTCACCAGAAGACTTCAATTGCTGGTCCAGCTTGGAATGAGTTATCTTGGTTTTACTTTTTCTTAATTTAAGACTTCAAAATACATAAAAATTTTAGTTGAAAACATAAAATGTTTTTAAAATCTTGTTGAATTAGCTATTTCACAGTTTTTTTTTGCTCTAGGAAATATTTTATTTTGAACTTTTCAAATGTTTGACATCATTGAAGAGAAATTAGAAGTACAAAATGGTATCAGTTCTCCTCCCTCTTCAATGCAAACCTGTAATTTTTAAAGAGCATCACAATTGGCTATTCCTCATATTTATATCCCTTTTTCCAAAATGAGAAAGACAAGAAAATCAGCATGCTCCCAAAAGAGGTTGTTATTGTCACTGCTGACATGAGCACAATTCACCAGCATCTTTTTTAATGCTTCATTGGGCTACTTACAGAACTGCTCCAGGTCATCTCTGTTTTTAGACTCAGGCATGGCAGTGATTGTGAGCAGGGGGCATGGATTTCCTCCCAGAGTCTGGCAGAGTGTCTGCTGCCTCCAGTAAACCTTCCTAGGGTTCCTGTTTTGTTCCAGGATATCAAGATGGGACTGAAAAAGAAGCAAGGAGGCAGATTTATAAAGGAGTTCACAGTCTATAAAACCTGATTTTATTCCAGTAGCTGTATATTATTTTTGATACTAATTTCATATCTTGCTAACTTCCCAGCTGCTCTCTTTTGCCAGTTAATATCAGCACCTTTTACATCCCACAAATATGCACAAGCCATTCACAATGCATCCCAGTTCACTGAAGCTGCACAGAATATTTATTCTTATATCATTATCTACTTGAGGAAGTCCCTTTTTATTGAAGAGAGGTTGGACCAAATGACCTTTAAATGTCCCTTCCAGCCCAAACTATCCTGTAATTTTGCCTGAACAGTTCCTAGGTGCTTTTGTTAGCATAATGAAATTTCTATGCATGCATGAAATCCAAAAGAGAAGCATTTACTCTTTATATTTTAATAAGGGTTTTGTAGAAATGTGAGAAAACTCACCACTTTTGAACATTTACAGAATTGATTGCCTAGCTGTCAAGCACATGCCAGTGAAACTCAGTGACAAATCCATATCAGAGGCAGCCAAAAAGTTTCTATCGAAACAACATTTTGTACAATCAGTAGTGGGAAATTTGAAGAGTGCCTTTCCAAGAAGTTATTTAAAAAAGGGAGATTTTTCTCCTCACCCTCCCCCCCCCAAAGTTTATGACAGCTCTAAATAATTCTAAAGACCAACAGCTTCTTGAGAAATTTGAGGAAAAGAACTGGCAGCTGAGAAGAAAGAGTTTTTTGGAACAAATTCCGATCGGCTCATTAGACACGGAGCCACTTGTCACCCACACAGCAGATGCAGTGCGGCTCTGTCTGTCTGTCTGTCTGCAGTGCAGCTGAGGAGGGTCAGCTCTGCCCCTGTGGGCTGGTGCTGAGTGCTGGGCAACACCAGTTGTCCCCCAGTTGGTGGGAATAGGTGCAGTGAGCACACTTGTGCTAACAATAATTAAGACATTTCATTTCACTCAGCGACCCTCGCAGGGTGAGGGTTTGTCCCTAGGAGTCAGGGTTCAATTTTAATCTACGTTTATGGGACACCACGTTCCTGTTTTATCAATTCTTGGAGCTCACCATGTTTCCGACTGCTTTCTCAGCATTCAAATAGAGCCATGTAAACGCAGAACTGAAATTTGTAGTTAGCTATGTTATAAAACAATTAAAATACTGCTCTATAAAGTAAATTCAATTATTAAATGCATTTTACAGTCTCACGTAGATACTGAGAACTCAATATCATCATTTACTTATGTTCCTGGTACCCAGTGAAATTTAATTGGATATAGCTACCACAGAGATTTAGGCTAGATATCAAAACAATTAATACTGTGATGTAAAAATAGATAAATTACTGTTCATAAAAGAAATGTAATTACTAATGGACAAGAAGTAATGAACTGCAGAGTGCATCCAGTTCAAATAGCATTCTGTAATATTTCCTGCAAATATTCCTATAACCATTAAATATATATGATATTTAAAAACATTTTCAAATTACGAACTCTATATACAAGTTTATCTTCTTCCCCAAAGCACTATGTCTTTAATTGAGCCCTTGGGTTCATAACAGTTTTAATTTATTATTGATATGTAAAACCAACACATTTCACCAGTGGACAAATACTTTAAAATGCAATCTACTGATGCACAAACCTGATTTAGTTTATTTACTGTAGAAATAAAAGTAAAATGAAGATGTGTATAGTGCATCACTTGACATTTTAAATTAGCCCAAGCAAAAAAGCCTTTCAGAATTATTAGAAGTAGTGATTTTGCTTTAGTTAGAGCTGGACATAACAATCTATCAGCCTTTTCCACCCATAATTCCCATTTACCAAACTTTATGGTCCTTATTGTGTCCAAGTTCATTTAAACTTTTCCTGGGGCAAAATTCCCTTTAACTTCAATGAGCATTTTATTTGAAGAGAAAGTGAAATACTTAAAGACCTTGTCCTGGAAGCCCAGGAATAACATCTTTTTCATCTCTAGTCTATTCATTGAGGAGCAGGTGAGATATTCAGTCATTCCCAGAGCACACAAACTCTCCAAGTCTCTCTTGCTTTGTGCCAGCAAAAGATAGAAATCAATAACAGTAAAATAATGATGAAGCACTGCATTTATGTGAAATGTGTGGTGGTGAATAAGCCAAACCAATTCTTCAGTATTGCATCTCTTTTTTACCCTGCAGACTGTAGATATTTGTGCCTTCAGGGCTAAAGGTCAGACCCCACCACTGGAGAATACACTCTTCCCCATGGAACTTTAGGAAAAACTGGTGAGGAACTTTAGGAGCAACTGGTGAGGAACTGATGAGAAGTAAGCTGACAGACATATTTTGGACTGAAGGCTGGACTGGCCTTCCCCCAGATATTGGAAGCAGTTTCTTTGAATGTGTGTAATGGGATGCAAAACAGTTGACAAGAGGCTTTCTTGAGTGGGAATCAATCCAAGCCCCACTCTGCTGGTGACAGGCAGCACAGTGAGTCCTGGGGGAGGACACTGTCCCCTGGGAAGCACAGCCTCCAAAATCTGCTTATGGCAAACTGATGTCATTATAAAAAACACAGTGACCTCAAACTCCACCAGCCCACACCAGCACGTATTGCCCAAAATGTGTTGACAATGGAAACTGAAGTGAGAAGGGAGGGAAGCTGATTTACTGGGACTGTGTGGTTTCATTTGCAGTAGCATTATTCTCATCTTTAGCATCAAAGCAAAGCTACTCCCAGAACTATTCATTTCTCTTCTTTCATGCTATCTCCCCAACATCAGTTATAGAGGAAGCACATTGGATGCATTTCCCAGAAAATTCCCTTACCATCCACCCCTTTTCACAGAAGAGGCTGTGGAAAACAAACCTGTGCCCAGCAAAAAAACTTGGTACAACTCAAAAATAAAATTTATGCTGCGGAGTTGTATTCTTTTAGTTTCTGTACTGACAGCACTGGTGGGAGTGCCACATTACCATCATGGTAGAGTAGGTGTAGGGGTAGTGGTAGGCCAGGTAGCAGACATCATCTTTGTGAGGGAACTTGATGCTGAAGGTGAGGGTGTAGTAGAACCTTCTTCTCACACCTCCTCCTCCTGCAGCTGCACTCCTGCAGCGGTAATGGTTTCTGCAAGGAGAGAAAGAAGAGGAAAGTAAATGCTTTTCACTTCTAGATATGCATTTGAAGCAGCCATGGGGAAAATAAGCACTCAGAGAAGCATCCACACAACAGGACACAAAGCCCAGCAGGGAGTTGGGAGGCAGAGCTGCACGTGGAAGTGCAGGGCACTGCCACTCACGTGCTGCTGAGGGATGGGAGCATTCTCCTTGGCAAATAAAATCCATTAATGCTTCACTTTGTTAAGATGCAAATAAAGAAGCAGTCAGCTAATAGTAGCTCATATAGCAGAGTCCAGACATATTTAAACTATGCATTCAGCTAAAATTGCTGTATTTCTTCAGATATCCACATTATCTTGCTCAGAGAAGCAGGTTCCTATTCACAGCCCTGAACAATGCCATAAGAAAATACTCTGCAAAAAGCCTGGAAATTTAGAAAATATGAATACCCTACCAAACCAACTATTCAGCTCCACCACAGGAAAAAAAAATGATATTTCAGGAATAAAAACAAATAATAAATAGGACATGCATAAATATGTTTCAAATGCCATCAAAGGCTGAGAAGAACGAACAGAGTGGGTTTGGGTAGAGACTGGGCATGAAAGAGAAGCGACTTCATGCAGATTTTCCAGTTGTGACCAACCCAAAAATTCTTCTTTGCAACCTTCTTTTTTTGAAGATTTGACCCTCTCCCTCTCAGGCAACAGTGAGGACTAGCTGCTCCATAGAAAACAGGGAGCTGAGCTTGACATGGAAGCCAGAGGAGCAGGGAACTCTTGAGGCAGGGTCATCTCCCACAGCTCCTTATCAGGGCAGGCTTGGGACCGCAGAGGAGCTCAACCACAAATTCAGATCATCAGACAGGGTTGTGGTGGTGAGGCAGGTCTGGGACCATCCATCAGGTCCCTTCATGGGTCAGGACCCAGATCAGGACATGCAGCAAAGCAGGGACACAGCAGTGACTGAGCTGGAGCCTCGCCACAGCAGAGCTCTGGGTGAGGCTGGTCAGCACGGACAGGGCCTAAGAGAGCACACAAATCCCTGACACTGCCTTCAGTAAAACTGCAAATCTCCTAACGCGCTCCTCAGTCTAGTGTCAGGGGCTGATCTCTTGCTGACTTACTCTGATGAAGAGATGACTTCAGGCTGAGCAGGGAAGTTTTCTTTCAGCAGAGATGAAGTGACAAATCATGCACTTTAGGAAGAAGCCTCAGAGCAAATTGCATCCATAAGTACATTTCAAACAATATTTTTCCCACATTGCACCAATTATGCTGTTGCCAAACCTTCTGATTTTGAAGGACTGTGAGGTTTCTTTGACAAATGTTATCATCAATGTTGCATTAAAATGCAAAATAGAAGAGGCAACCAAAAGATGCAATTTCAACTCCTGAATTTTACAATACTAGTTTATTTTGTTGCTGTTCATTTTTATTCAAACGGGTGGAGAGAAAAGATAATTACTCTTGTCAAATTCTCCAAAATAATCAGCTCTTTTTCATAAGGGAGAGACAATACAATGCTGCTGGGTTTTCACTTGAATTCAATAGTTAGGAACATGTGGGGTGAGTGATACCAACTGGATCAATAGATAGTGCAGGAACACTGAGTCACAGTGGCAACCTGAAAAGGCTATGATTTTATTCTCAGTTGAACCCTTTACCCCAACATTTCTTTTGAAAATAAAGCACCTTAATATTGGACAAAGACTAAAAGAGAAAAAAAAAATCCAATAAACCCACAAATGTAGAAACATGAACTTAGCATTTATATATGTATTTCACTGGACCAAGGGTTAAAGTCTGGTGTCTTTTTGAAGTCAGAATAATGACATTTAATATAATTCCTGTTAATTTTGACAATGAAGGATAATTAAGAACCATTTCCTGCATGATGCAGAAGGAAAATGCTCACCTTCATAGCCTCTATTATACTTGAGGCCACTTGGAAGGTTAGATCAACTTATTCATAAAGTGTGGTCACAAAAGTGCTGAATTCTTCCAATTCCTCCCCTCCAAGTTGACACTTGTAGTTAGAGGTGTGGGAGGAAGCAGGTCTTTGCAGGCAGATACTGCCTGAATATCTGACCTAGACATTATTCCCACCTGTCCCTAACAGTCCTGAGTAAAGGCTTCTCCCTCTGTAGTCTGTAATTCTGCAGACAAGTGTCCTCTCCTACCTCAAACAGCCACTTTAACCCAGGGGTTTTGCAGCAAGAGACACCTCTGGCCTTGATGCCACACTGATAGCTCAGTATTGTTCACTCCTGCCTGCTCAGACACGATGCGCAGGGCAGGGATGCTCTCACAGCACTGCTCAGCAGCACATTTCACCCTTGTCCCCAGTATATCTGCTGTTCCACCCAACTACCCACCCAGAAAAGACATTTCCAGACTTTTGAATCACTTGTTGACACCTGCTTCAATCCATAGCAAGCTATCTGGCAGTAACAGCAAGCTTACAGGTGGCTTTGGCTTCAGTATTCTTCAGTCTTGCACTGAAAAGAAAAGCCCCTGTGTGTAAGCAGTGTAAATGATCATGTACTTTTGCTGTATATAATCTGGTCTCCTCACAATCCATTATACAAAGCAGTATAGCTCTGAATATTTTTGAAAGAAACCTAAAAAAATAACATTTTCCCCTGTGCCTCCCTCTCCTCCTACTGCTGTCAAGCCAAAATAACTCTATTGTTTTCTTTCTCTTCCACCAGATTGATGCCTTTTAGTTCCTCACCACTTTTTCATCACAACACCCTACAATATCAGCATGGAGCCTAAAGTAACAAGCAAGGAAAAGGAAAGGAATAAAGGACTCTGGCAACATCTGGTCCCCACTAACTTATTTGTCTTCTCTTTCAAAAACATGTTGAAAGTCTCTCACACTTTATAGAAGCCAACACACTGGTTATTGGAGAGAAAAAAAGAGACCCAAGTGTAGTTTTCTCAATCAACATGTAAGCTGTATCTACTGTGCCTTTCAGTCACTTTATAGTAGTGAAATCACTTTGTTTGCTGCTCTCCTTCAGAAAAAAATGCACAAGTATTGTATTTCCAGCACAGCAGTGATGAAGAGCTAATTAATAATAATTATAATACTACTTATCTCTTACTCTGCAAGATAAGTTTTTGAGCTTAAAAAAAAAATCTTTGCAAACACTATCTGATTAAAACATGCTTCCCCATTTATCTATTCCATTCTTTGGGTGGCAGATAAGTAACTCTAATTTTCCACCCTTTGTAAGGGGGGAAACAGACAGGTGAAGCAGCCTGGACAAAGATGCAGGCAGGAAAGGAGCTGGGCTGTAATTCAAAAGCACCAACCAAGTCATTCAGGAACAATATCTCTTGGACATCTGATCTTTAGGCTTCCTATCTGCAGCATTTAGTACTGTAAAATACTAAATGTATTTTAGTACTAAATATATTTTAGTACTTTTGGATGATGGAATATGCCATTTTCAGCTTAGACTAAAATCACCAAAGAAAGTATCAATATCCCAGACTTCTGGGCCACTTCAAAACAGAGTTCAAATGGAAAGTAAAATGTTTCTCCCTTCTAATCTGTTGATGTATTTCCTTGGACCAAAATACTCCCCCACCTGGAGTTTGGTGTCCTCATTTTTGATATCTGGACTTCTTTATATCTCTGAGTGTGGTTATTAAGTGCAAGGCACTTTAGTAACATCCTGATCCATACCATAAAAAGCAGTATCCAACAATTTACTGGGCATGGCTGTTATTTTGGGGTCTGCCACATTGGAAAGCAGAAAATGCACAACACAGTTTCCTTTCCAAAGGGCAAATCCATGATAAGGTATTTTTGTTGCCAATATTTCAGGCAGAATCCCAGCTGAAGTAGAATATTCCCATTGTGCCACTGAGGTGTTCAGTCACACTGCAAAGGCCAGGTGCTCTCAGAGAGAGGCTGATGTCTCACCCTCTCACAGACATCATTAGAGCAGAGAAGGACCTGCTAATGTTATGGTGTTTATTTCATCTAATGTGATTATAAAGATGCTGAAAAGACCTAATTCTGACATTGTTGTGATCACTAAACAGCCAAGTTTGTAGTGCTGATGTGAGAACAAAACACTCCATGTACCTCATAACTATCTGACCTGGCTACTGTCTGAAAAACCTGGAGGTTAGATAATATGCTTAGAATGAGCCATGAAACCAAAGGCACAAGCACACTGTCACCAATTCAACACTCAGCTGCCATTATTCCTTAAATAATTTGCCAGAAAGGAATATTATTCAGTGCACAAAAGCTGCCACGACAGCTAGAGAATTAGATGATCTTATTGTAACTGCAACTGTTTATCATGGGTGTATCCTGTCACTTCACAGAGAGACAATAAAATAGAGCAGAAGTGTCACTCAGCTATTTTCTGACAAGAGCTCTGCACTAATATTCCCCACAACATAAAAACTCTTGTGAGACCTGTGAGGAAGGAACGCAGTGACACAGCAGTGCCACAACATTCATCTTTATGAGTAAACTACCCCATCCACGGGGAAGATGAATGCCAAAGATCAGCCAAGCTGCTTCACAGAGACATCTCACCAACGAGCTTTTCCTCCCCCAGTCCTTCAGCTCAGAGGTGCCTCTTTTTAAAGGCCTTGCTGTTAAAGGCATGCCTCGATGCCTCTGTATTTTTGAAAGTGTATCACTATTTTCCCATATTTATTTAAAACTCCTGGTAAAAATAATTGGATGAGATTGCCTTCAAAATATGTAGCCCCACCTTAGGATATCCTGAATGGAACTGAAGTGAGCTCTTTCCCCAGAATACTGCCAGTGTGATAGCACTGTAGCAATCCCAACTCGTCTTCTGAGACAAAGCCTGAGCAGCCCCAACTACACTAGTTTCACATTCCCTCCCTCCTATGACTTCTAATGACTGAGAATCTCTTTTATAATCACTGAAAGAAAAGATTAAAGTTTCAGTAGAGGTGAAAATGTACTTATGTGTGGACGCACATTCTTGTGTGTACGAAAATATGCGAGAACCAGGAACACACAGCAAATGGGAGACAACAAGTACTTATCCTAGATGATTATGTTGACATATAATTCAACGTACAGCTAGAAAACACAGAATATTCCAAATCAATAAAACAATTCTCTCATATATTCTGAACAAGAATCTGATTACAGGCTTAATTGCACAATCATGGCTTAATCTTGGAAGTCAGCTGCTGTTTAATCACTGCACAATAGCTGCCTTGCTAATGATATGGGAAGCCACTGCAATGGTATCCAGCATGAAAAGTCTGCCCATACTCAGAGCCAGAGATTACAGGCATGGAAAGGGAAACCACTGAACCACATATGTGAGCTCTTGAGGTAGAAAAGATTAAGGTCAGGTGCATGAAGGTCAGCAAAGAGTACTTGAAACAAAAGAAAATAGCTACTCAAATTGCTGTAGGCAGATGCTAGGCTGAGAGAGGATAATCTGTGATAATGTCCTCCCCTGAAAAAAAAATTCCAAGAGAAATTGGGACAACTTCTGAGGCTCTGGCACACTGCAAAAGCAGCCTGAAACGGGCAACTTGAACAAATATCAGCTCTGAGCTTGTCAGGATTTCTTTACGCTGTTGTATATTTGACCCATTCTTTGGCTCCTCAGCTCCTACATCTCTTACACAAGTCTGAGTATGCAACAGAAAAACAAGGATCCTATCCAGCTCTTCCCTTCCCAGCCTGGGGAAAAAACAACTATTCCACTTCTCCTTTCCTCCTGGACAAGGGAATTCTGCACATTCCCTGGCATCTAATAGCAAATCTCACTCGTGGCTGTTGTCTGAGGGTGGAAGCACACAACACATTGAGCCAGCACCAATTTACAGACATCTGAAATGGGGCACTGGTGGCAAGAGGCTCGTGGCATCAGTGCAGTTAACAGGAGCCAAACAGCAGGGAAAGGAAGGCACAAGTGATGCACCAAAAGGAAGGCACAAATGATGCACCAAAAGGAAAGCACAAATGACCCACCAAAGGTGCACTTACTTGTAGTAGCAGATCTCCTGGCCTGCCCGAGTCCAGCGGGGCCTGCCCTGGAGAGCTTCCATCACAGAGTACATGACCAGCTGCATGCCTACAGAAAAACAGGACAGGTTCAGGTGATGTGACATCCCTGGCTGGAAAACACAGGAGTGGGAAGGAAAAAGCTAAAGAAGAAGCATCATTATTTTGTCTGTGCTCTCTCTGCTGATAGTTTATGCACAGTAAATACATTCCCCCAAAGCCCTGTGTGTTGTTCGGAGACAGCAATGTCTGTACAAAAAGTCCCTCCAGAAGAAATGAGCTGAATGGAGTTTATTAAAAAATAAATTATTCTTCTGGCCTTTGCAAACCATTTTGTTTACAAACAGAGGAAGGGAAAGAAAATAATATGAATCAAGGCATCAACAAGATCAGTAATTTGGTTAGTCTAATATTTTATGCTTGGCTGCACTATTATTGAACTCTTAATCCTACCATAGCATCAGAGATCTGTGGTGCATCAGGAACCCTGCCCTCCAAAATCAGCAAGCAAAACTACAAGGTTTTAAACTTACTATTAGTGCTAAATAACACCTAAGCATCATAAATGCTGATAACAATAGCACCCATCTTTATTTTGCATTATCCCAGATGATGACATCTTCCTGACCTCCCAAATATTACCATGCCCTGAGGGGCAAGGCTTTCTCTGATCTGAGTTGCACATCCATTACTCACAGCTCCATGAAGCCAGCCCACCTGCAGGGAGTTTTGGTATCAATTTCCTTGGCTGCACACACCTGCCTGCTCTTTAGGGCAGGGTGAGGATGCTGCCCTCGCCAGCAGAGCTCTCTGCACAGGGGTCCCTGGCCAGGGGCTGCAGGGGAGGCTCCTGTCAGCAGCTCCAGAGGACCCAGCACAGCCACAGCTGAGCCCAGCAATGATGCTGGCACCACTTCTGCGACAGCACATTTAAAAAATGTGCCCCCCCCAAGTATTTTTGCATGTTGATAAGTTGCCCCCTGAGCCTTCTCTTGGCTGTTCTTGTGCTGAGGGGAGGTGATGCTTGAAAATCATTAATACTGATGACACATTTCCATTAACAGCTATTCAGTTCCCTTCTTGCTTTGGGTTTCTCTGTTAAATTCTCCAGCACTGTTGGAGCCCAGAAGTATCATCAGCAATGCCTTTCCAGCTCCCCTTGGGCTGTGCTGTGGGGCAGCACTAATTCACCACAGCCTGGAGCGGCCTCTATAATGATGTTTTCTGAACCAGTGCTGTGAGTTATGTACAAGAGGCAATTCTGTATTTGGTACCAGGACATGGTCACCACAAATTCTGAGAGACACAGCCCTGTCCAGGTGATCAGGGAAGGGATGTGGGGCTCAGCGTCTGCAGGGCTCTTGATATCCTGAATGCCATCTCCTCTCCTGCCCTTCTGAGTCCAAAGGACTCATGTCACAGACATATTTTCATTAAAAATCTTTCCTTAGGATTTTTTCTTCCTGAGAACTTGAGAGGCCTCAGGGACAAAATGGTTATCTGCTGCTGTGGAATGCAACAGGTGCATCTGTGATTGGTCTCATGTGGATGTTTGGAATTAATGGCCAATCACAGTCCAGCTGGCTCTCTCTCTGTCCGAGCCACAAACCTTTGTTGAATCATTCTTTTCTCTTCTTAGCTTAGCTAGCCTTATAAGATGAAACCTTTTCTTCTATTCTTTTGGTGTAGTTTTAATGTAATATATATCTTTGAACAATAAATCAAGCCTTCTGAAATATGGAGTCAGATCTACATCTCTTCCCTCATCCTAAGACCCCTGTGAACACTGTCACAGACTCACACACAAAACTGTCTCAGAGCAATGGCTGCTACTAATCTGCCATCTCATTCTAATGGAAAAAAAATAAAAATCAGTTTTTCCTTTTTACTTCCCCTGTGGAAATGTTCAGTTTTAGAAAACAAACTGAAATCAGGGTTCTGATGAAATCTCCCATGGCAGAGTGAGTTAGTGAAAGAAGGGGAAGGAGAGAGGTGGAGGTTGTGCCTCCTGTCTCGCTCTGCTCCTGGCCACAACTATTTCATTAAAAAATCCTTTCTGCTGATTTGAAAGTCACACAGTGCCATCTAACCAAGAGCAAATGGGAAAAATCAAACCAGACAAGTAACCAGGAGCTGCAAAGAGTTGCCACCCAGGGCACTTTGGCACTACATCACAACTGCAGGCTTTTTGTCTCAGAGTGCGGGCATTAGCCCAGGAAGGTGCAGAGGGAATGTGACAAATAAACAGCATCTCTTACCACTGCTCTGTGCAAATGCTCTGCATGTGCTGGAAGGGGCAGTGAGCCTTGCTCAGCCAAGCCAGAAAAGCTGGAGTTTCACTGCCTGCTCGGAGCAGCAGAAAGAACCCACAGAGGAATTGCTGATAGCCAACCCCACAAACAAGCCATCCAAAAGCAAGCCATGGCTTAGCCTCCCTCCTTAGTCCAGATGGTATTTTCACATTTCTCTTCCAAATATATTATTCATTGCATGCTTGAACATGTGAGTCATGTGCAGTTTCAGGTACACAAAATTAGATTATAAATGCTGACAACAGCCAAACGAGCAGATGACAACCTTCCACCAATAATAGCCAGAATCTCTGGCTACAGGAGTGAAGAGATAGGGGCTACATCAACAATTGCATTGTGGTTTAAAATAGGACATCAACATCCTTCATTTTCAGGCTCCTACCACACAGACCACACTGAATTGTCTGATAATTCAGGTAAGCAGTATAAGATGAGCAAAAACATTCAATTGGGGTCTGTATGAATACTTGAACTTCAGCCCTTTGGGTTAAAGAGTGAATGCCTTTTAATTTATCATGGCACTCACCCAGCCAGTTTCACACACACAAGTGATCCCAGCTCCTCAGGCTGTTTGTTATAGGTACATTGATCCTCAGAGAGTTGTCCTGGTGATGCTAGAGGCTGTAGCCACCGGGCTTCAGAGGAATGCAAAGTCTAATGTTATGAACTTATTAAACATTCTGAGCCAGGTCTTGAGCTGGTGTAAATTAACAGAGCTCCATGGAAACAAACCAAGAAAGAAGAAAACCCCCAGCCCATGCCAGCTAAGAATTCAATCCACAGTCTCCTTGCACAAGAAATAATTTCTTACTAAAATGGGCATTGAAAGATGGGATTTGCCCAGCCTGTTTTTGAACAATTCTGCCTTCCTCCTGAACCTGTCCTGACAGGACAGCAAGGAACAGAATTTTTTATCATCATTAATATTAACAGAAATTTCAGTAGGTCCAAAGATGTCTTACTAGATAAAACCGAAGAATTGTGAATGTTTGTTTGAGGATTATCACATTTATTTAAATCTTAGAAGTACTTTTGAATCCTATGCTGCTCATTCAGTTGCAACAGATTGCCTTTTCCCCCCAGCTCTCCCAACCCTAGTGCCATTCTTCTTCAGTTCTGGTCTATAAACACAACAGTGATGTTTATTTTCCCCAGCAAATCCTCTCCCAGGTCTCAATATTCAGTTTCCTCCTCAGTCCTCCTGAGGATAGACAAAGTCTCCTTGACAAATCTAAAGTGACTTTTTCAGTGGACTTCTGGGCAGACTGAATTTACAGTCTCCCTTATAGACACAGAGAGTCTGAAACCTTTATGGCACTAAAAAGATATTCTTGTGAAGAGAAGGCTGCTCCAGTTCCCCAAAGGCTCATACCATAATTAAACTGGCTGTTGAGCTTCTCACAGTTGATGATGTTGAAGCGATAGGGAACCGCCGGCTTCATGTCACGGACCTCGAAGTAGAACCACTGGTGGTGCTGGCTGCTGTTCACATCTGCATTCATAATGAGGTCATACTCAAACCTGTGAAGGAAAATAATAAAAGCAGTGGCCGTGAACACCCCCTGTCTGCCACTGAACACGCTGACAGCAGGCTATGCAGTCAAATTGATTGATACTTTGTAAGCATCACCATCAAACACCATTAAATACTCACAGTATAATAGTCAAAACATTTTGAGCTCTGTTTTCTTAATCATGTTCCTTCTGTGACATCCAAGTGTTAGAAGGCATAACAAGCTCCACATCATTCTAGCCTGCTTCCCTGGCTGACCCTTTGCAGGGCCAGGAGAAGGCCACCATGCCACGCTGGGACACTGTGCAGGGGTACTTACTCACGCACTTGGATCGCCTTCCGAAGGTTTCCCGACTCAAACTTGGAGAAAAATGTCAGACAGCCGGGAGCAGCTGGGCTTGACAGACTGCTGGAAAGCAGAGCAAGGACACCTGTAGCTGATTGCTTCAAAGACAAGCCTTCCCCAGCACCTTCTATATGCTAAAATATGCTTTAATATTTTTTTAATAAGCAAGACCCTGCAAAGAGAGAGGAGGTGAGCAAATCCATAACCTTCCTATCCAATGCAGCTTTCCTCTACTCTTGCTTAGTAATTCTAAATCATATCTTCCCTTTTCCCAATACTCTCTTTTGTCACTGTTCCCGTTTGCTTTCTTTATTCCAGTTACTTTCCCACTGGACTATTTCTATTATTTAATTAATTGCAGAAGGCCACTTTATACAATTATTCTATATTTACTCCTCCATCTGTAGAGTTTCTTTCTCCAACTGCTTAGAAACCCTTAAATTAATCCTAAGCAACTTCATAACTTTCTCCTACCTCAAACTCTCACCTCTTTTCTGCTCCAAAGAATGTTCTCCAATTCACCTATCCTTCCTCTGAATGCAATTTCTTTAAATTTGGGACCCTCTCCACTGCTCAGTGCTACACCTTCCCACAGACCATAGCTGAGTGCTTAAAGCTTTCACAAGGCCAGATGTTTGAGGGGTGCTTTTGAAGTGCTGTGTGAGTGTCACACTCATGAAACAGGGTACATCTACAGCCTGTGGCACTGGCTGTGCAGACACTCCATGGGAAATTCTGCCACAGGGGGTGGAGAAGCTGGATTTGTCACTACAGTTCTCAGCACTGATCTTCACCTCTGCTCCAAATCACTGCATGCAACGCAGACAGATCCAGGGACAACCCACAGTCCCTTTGATGTATGGATTTTCTTGTTCTGTCTAAAAGTTCTGATGATTTCCTGCTCCAGTGGCTTCCACAACAAATCCTTTCCCTGGAGTCACCTAGAAACAATCTACCCCTCCTGGATATTGTCTCTGTTAGGCCTATACCTCCTGCTACTTTGCCTTTATCAGAGCTGATCAAGTAAACTGAGCTCAGTGACAGCACTGACAGTGCCCCTGGTTGCAGCACTCAATTTAAGGCACCCACCTGGGATCATCTAAATCAAACACAGTTCTTCCTATCACATCCCCCGGCTGGATTAGGCGGCGAACATCATCAAGGACTTTGTCTCTGGGAAAAAGAAAGCAGCAAATCAGAAAATTGTAGTGACAGTGTGAGAAATATTGATATAGAGTATCAATATAGAGAAAGAAGAAATATAGAGAATTTCTTGTAGGAAATTCTTTTTAAGGACTGGAAAGGGCTTCCATGTGGTAATTCCAGGTGAACTTTTTTTTCCCATCGTGAGAACACTTCTGCTCCATCCCCATTACAAGTTGCCTTTTGGGTTAAATGACTGATTCTGGAAGATTATTTTTTACTACTGGATTGTGTCAAATTTGATTTATCCTCAGTTCTTCCCAGTCAATGCCAACCCCCAAGCAGCCAGTCTTACCCTGTGAGGAAATATCTACCATTACTTACAAACCTACTAGTCTGACTCAAAGTGAATATTGACTGCAAGTCAAGCTGATTTCTACTCATTATTAAACAGAGCTTCTCTGATCCCTGAAGATGATCAAATGTAGAATACCAGATTTTCTTCCTAACCTTTGAAGGAATCATGTTATGCCTTGAAGCATGATATGATTAGTCCCACTTCAGCCATACAGTTACACATGTTGTTGTAGCCATAAAAGCAGAGCATTTTGAGCAACAGTGCAAGAAGATGGTAGAGTGATTTTCGCTCTAAACAAGATTTCTAGCTCATATATTTACTGCAGAAAGAGTAATTCTCCTAGCAATCAGAAATCAGTGGTTTTAACAAATTACATTAGTTGATCAACTCTAAAGTTTAGCATAGAACCCACCATCTTTGCTGCCTGTTAATAATCCCCTACACCACTAAAAAGAAATATAAAGTCATTGCATATAGACCTAGGTCAAGCCAAAAAACTGTAATTAAGAGCTTTATCTCCCAGCACATTTTCAAAACACAGCTCCCCACTCATCTGAGCACCTAAATAATGAAACATCCTTTCTGAAAGGACAGATAGGATTTTCCCTGGAAGAATCAGGTGGGACCAATGATGCAAGCAGTAAAGTGGCTGAATAAAGAGTAAGATTGAAGATAAAAACATATCTCACAAGGACACAGAGGCTTCTCCATCTCTAAAATGGACTTGTTCTCATTTGTGTCCTAACAAGGTCATAGATTCACAACCCAGCTTAGATTCCCATCTAAGCTTCCCATTATTGATGAATTTATCTATCAGTTGAGGCACATAATTGGGCAGCAAAATAATTAGTTCAATAAATTCCTAAGGCATTCAGAGCTGTTCAGAACCTACATAAGCCAGTTTTGAGCCCAGGAGCTCTCAGCTTGGTCCCCAGTTTAAAGCACCATCACCTTTGGAGCCCATGCTTGCGCTCCAGCACGGGCTTGCTGTAAGGAGGTGGCTGGTGACCCCAGAAATCCGGGAATGCCAGCTCTCTGTAGCCTGGGATGGACTTCACACATTGGGCCCTGGCTGCATAGAAACAAGGGCTGTGGAATGGGATATCCATTCGGTGTTTCTCCAGAAGGTTTCTAACCAGATCGGAGCTCTCCAGCCTCCCTTCAGGACTAGGATCGATCGAGGCCTCACAGTGAGGGTAAAACACCTTTTTGTACCAAGCAGAATCTTTTAGGAGAGAGCACAAAGCAAACACATGACTCCTGGCTGGATCTCCCTCCTCACAGAATTCTTTATCCCGGGCTTTTTCAGCAATGTCTCTATTTTCGTCATTCTTATCCCATATGCATTCCTCCTTCTTTCTCCAGCTCTGCAATGGGACTTTGAAATCCTGTTCTCCTGGATCTGGTCCCATCTCTGTGACACTTTGGTTTCTCCATCTGCAGTTTGGATGCTTCACAGAAGTAGCACTTGGAATGAAATGAGAGGGAGCAGAGGGAAGACTCTCAGTCCTGTCCTCCAAGCTCTTCTTTTCCTCAGACTCAAATTCAAGCTCCTTTAAATTTAAAAAGCAGAAGAAATTGAAAGAAACTACAGACAGATTGTGCCTCCTTCCAGAGGAAACCTTTCAAGGGGGAAAAGAGGAAATATTTACACATCTCCCAAAACTGTACTCAACCAATAAAACAGCCAGAGCAAAATCAGTGCATGGACCACCTGCCAGCATTTCTCTATCCACAAAGCTGTTTCTACAGAAATCCTCAGAAACCAAAAGGCTCTGATTGGAAATGATTTGCCCAGATGACTCAACCAAAAAAAAAAAAATCATTCAAACAAAGAAGGGAAGATATTTTGCAAGGCATTTTTTTTAACTATAAATGTTACAGGAGGGTTAAGGTGGCCAATCTGTCATGCAAAATTCCACCCCCACCTTCATGCAGGAGTATGGTTTAATCCCATTTGGCTACTTATGGTCACAATCAGTATCACAATATTCTGTGTACAGGAGATACAGAGATTAACTCAGAGATCTTTTTCAGATTCACTTTTGAAACAGGGTTTTCGAATCTTCTAAATTCCAAAACTTGTAATAAGTGCAATATTCCTTTTTTTGTTTTTGTCCCAAGCATCACTGGAAAAAAAAATATTTGAACTGTTCATTTCATTCAGCAGCAGTGCAATCTCCTCTTCCTTCAAACCACTAGTTGACAGTATTTGCTTTTCACATCTCATTCTGATTTTGATATTGCTGTTGAAATTGCCAGCAAGGATACAAATTATCTGACAGATTTCTCATGTGGCAATTGATTCAACAGTGCTTACTTAATCTACACCCAGACAAATGTGCATCAAACATCATTCCTTTTTCACTCATGATTCACACCTATGAACTCCTGCAAAAAGTCATAATCTTTGGCTTTCTAGTCCTGTAAGACTTACAGGTTCACTTTTGAAATAGCCTTGTCTAGCTCTTGTCAATGGTCCCTTTCAAGTATTTCTTAAATTATGGAATATTTACAAATAAAGGAAACTGCACTACAATCATACCTGAAAATTCTGGAAAAGTTCTGCACACAGAGCTTCATATTTTTCAAGCTCTTGTTCTGGCCTGTCAAGCACAGGCCTTGACCTCAATTTATTCACATCTGTCTCCAAGTCACAATCCTACAAAAGCAGAATTAGAAAAGCACGTGTATTACACCTGCCCCATGAGATGATCTCAGCCATCAGTGAATTGAGGATAAAAACAGTGTCTGAAACTTTCACAGTCAAAGGCTGCTGTGCATTAATGTGCAGCCTCACCCACATCAGAGGTGAGAACCAAAGCCAAACTGTGTCAAGCATTCAGCTATTATATCATAAAAACCCCAAAAACCTCCAAAATAAAACAAACAAACAAACAAAAACACCAGGAAAAGTTGGAGCAAGAGGAAAGGATGGAGACATGGCCTTGATGACTGGGCATTACATTACAGCATTATTCAAATAATTCAACAAGTCTGTGTCCCACCAAATGCCATCAAAGAAATTATTTGCTCCTGACAAATAGATTCATTTCCAAAGCCGTTATAAAAAGAAAAAATAGTAAAATTGCCTGAATGCACCAGTGCCCATGGCATTTCAAACCCTGAGCCACACTTGGGTCACAAAGCAGAGCCTGAAGAGTTTTGGGCAGAGATGAAAAGGCAGTGAGGACCTGCCAGAAACATGAGCTCAGTTGAAAAGGATTTGCCACTGAGAGCGTACTGATGCATAAGAAGCTTCAAATTTTGGATGGAAAAGAATAGATGGTTGATGTGGTGATTTTTATTTTCACAGAGCTCTAAACAGCTCCTGATGGAAGGGTAGAGCCAAGTTTCAGTTTGGTTGGTGCTGCTAGCATGCATGGATATGTGTTATGTTGCTGTGAAAATGTTTACAAGTCACATCAATACCAGCAAACATTGTGCAAAAGATCTTAAACCAAAAAAAAAAAAAAAAAAAAAAAAAAAAAAGGATAAGCTGAAAGTTCATTATCCATTCCCTGCTTGCTTTCCCTTTAGCAAGGTTTTTTACAGGAGATATATGACCAGCAAACCAGACAAACAGTATTTAAAACTCATATGCAGAATAAGCTCTTGGGCAAAAAAAAAAAAAAAAAAAAAAGGCAACCCCAAAACTGCTTACATCTACTTGGTAAATCCTTATGAATAATGAAATAGTTCAGAAGCATAGAGGAGCTGTTACTGAATGAATAACTAATTAAAGAAGGAGATAAATCCATTACGAGCCTTATTCCTAATGAGCATCTTGACGAGCTCTAATAGTCAGATAAAAACATCCAGACAGGGGCAAGTTAGGACACTCAGATAATGTGTGGGGGGTTTAACTTCCTTTTTTTACTGGGTGACATCAGTTTAATATTTGAGGAGAAAAAGACAGGGCAAGTAATGAGAACTCCCTTTCACAGAAGTCTCAATCATTTCTAATTAGACCATATTTGCAACTTCATTTCTTTAATTTGCTTTCCCAAGCTACTTTATGTGGATAAGACTTATTAGCAGCATCCACTACTTCACATTTGCATATGAGCTAGTTTGTATTTTCACAACAGAAAAGTTTGCACCCTCATCATCAGCTGGTAGAAGGTTTTTTTTTTTGCCAGTTAGGCCACTAAAGGGAGAGTGCTAAGGGAGAATTCAGAGAAGTATTGAATAATTCATTGTATTATTTATCTGTGTGCAGCAGCAAATAAAGAAGGAATATAGGTTCAAATGCACCAGCTGTGGCTTAAAAGAACTAGCCTTTTCCTCAGGGTAGCTGCACAGCCCAAATATGCTCTGATATGGGAATAAAGAGAGGGTTAGCCTTTCCTGGATGATAAATCAATTTCCCCTAAGTGCCATTTTCCTGGCATATGCTGGGCGGATCAAAGATCCACCATTTATCCCTGACTGTGGATGTGATTCTGGGCAGAGTCTGTGCAGGAGCAGAGGAGTCATCAAACCCCCTCCACCCTGGGTGACAAGCATGACAATGAATAGAATAAATGCAGGGCACTTTTTAGTGAAAGTCAGTGCATTCTCCTTTCCTTTTTTCAAGTATCCTCCCATTATCCATGTAGTGGGTTCACGTGGGACCACATGAACATCTACGTTCTCTGCTTAGACAGTCTTTCAGGGTGTCAAAGGGTGACAACAATAAGTTTTATTTTCCAGTATGCAGATAATTATGGGAACTATGGCTTGTATACCTACTTCCTCTTTACTCTCCACATCCTCATTATCCCAGTCTTTTTCATCCTCTTCCTCTCCTTCACTGTCACTGTCACCTGCAGAAGTAGGAAGGAGACAGAGACAAAGGTGTTCAACCCAATATCCCTCTCATACCCCAAAGAGAAATACATGTAAATTCTTCTATGTGTGCCACACAGTCCACAACCCAGCACAACCCTGATTAAAGCAAATCCCATTTGTTAATCTCATATAAATGAATTTGGCACTAATTCACCCAGGTTTTAAAGCTCTGTTCTCTTGGACTCAGGCGCTGCCTTTCAAAACCATGACAAATGTCCCCATGATATGGATCCAACTCATTTTACAAAGCAATACAGAGATTTTCTGCTTGGCTGCAATGATATTACAGGATGCTCTTAATCTGTATTATCTAGATTAGGGTGTTTTACTGCTATGATTGTTACAGTATTTCAGCATCTTCCACACAAAATTGAACGTAGCAAAAATTGCTTCTGTGTGTCATGGAGCCTTTTCTGCAGAGTGGCTGTGCTGCCTGTGCTTGAGCTCTGCTTTCCAGCAAGAGCTCCCATCTTTTACTCATGCAGCCTGACTGCTGCCTGCTTTTACTTTAGAAAGGAAAAAGAATAATAATTCTTGCCATTCTTTACTGAAAAAGCTGCAGGGCAGTTTTTACCCCCCAAGCAGCCAATGCACAGGCACAATTACATCTCTATCTGCTACTGAGGAGCAATGGCATTCCAGCCTCTGCTATACCCACTCTGCTCCTTCATTTTTTGGATAATAGAATAATATTTTCCCTTTTCTTTGCTCCGTTACATCTTCTCTCATTTATTCTCCAAACAGACCCTTGCAGCTTCAAGAAGATCTAGGAGTATTTTTTCCCTACTGAGTGACACTGTAGGTTATCACATTAATTTTAACTGTAAACCTCAGGATTATGCCAAGTCTCCCTTTCCCAGATCCCACACTTAATTCTCATGTCGTGCTCCTCTTCCTCCTTCTGAACTCCACCCTTTAGTTATTTACCTTCAGATCCCTCACATGGAGGTTCAGCACTGGCATTCCCAGGAAGAGGGAAGGAATAGGAACTCCTTACAGTCACCACAGGCAGATGCTCCTTGGGATAGCACTTTCTCAGAATGTGAGTCGCAGTAGTTATGATAGGATCCAGATTTTTACAAGATAAACAGTCCTAGGAAACAAAGGAGAATTACATTAAGAATAGTCTTTTACAACAGCCCCTCTTCTGGTGTGAACATAATTCCCTTCACCACCCAGGATTCACACCCATAAACTGCAGCAAAACATCATAATCTTGGTTTTCCAGTCCTATAAAACTTACAGGTTTGCTCTTGAAAAAGTCTTGTCGTGTGTATGTTTTGGCTGCCAAAACATGCCAAAATCTGTGCGTCTGCAGCTTCAGCACAACTACACCCAGAATCATACCAAAACTCACAGAGATAAACTAACAGAGTTAACACCACTATTTCAGTGTATTCAGGATACACAATGTCTTCTCAGAGAGAATACACTCCCTCACTGTACTCTGTTCTCTGTGGTTAAATCATTAGGCCCAAGAGCTATTCTGAAAGATCACTATATATTACCTAATCATAAAATAATTAACAACTGCAGTATGCCAGAATTTCTTTTGCTATAATCCAGAGGAGGGAATAGACATGTAAAGATTTTTTAGAGCTCAGGTGGACTTGGAAGACACAGAATAGTTTGTATTTTTGTTGTACTGTTGTGCAAGTGATCTCCTCAGACTTTTGTTGCAAAGAAAACAAACCAAAATCCCCACAGAACTAAAGAAAGACCCCCTGAGACATCATAGAAATGATGTATGTCTTCATACATCACAGTGTATGTCTTCAATAGAACAGAGTTAGGGAGTTTGGATAAAGGAATTATAATGCTGCACAAATGTAAAGTTGATTAAAACCAATGGGTGCAATTCTCAGAAAACCCAGCCCCTTGGATTTGCCCAAATGCAGCACACCCAAAGCACAGCCTCCATCAGAGTGAGTCATAAGTGCAGAATTCTACCCAAATTCACAATTTTCACTCTGCCTCTCAGCGTGTTTTCTTCAGTGGTTTGGAACTAAGACTGAGCTCATCAGAACGGGAATGCAACTTAAATAAGCATCATGAATATGCTACAAGGCAAAAGAGAAGTATTGCAATACCTTCTACTGCCATTTCATGATTTCTCATCCCTGAGGTAGAGATAAAATGGAACATCCAAGAGGGCAGAACAGATGCTTCATGTCATTGCCTGATAGCCCATAGTCAGCATTTGGGCTGGACAAAAAAAAAACCTAACAGACAATCCAAGCATTCAGCAGAACCAAGCAGAGGGCCAAAACAATGTAAAAAAAACCCCATAAAATGACCATTGGATCACAGGTTCTGCCTGACTAACCTCATCTCCTTCTAGCAAAAGGTGACACTGTTTAGTGGTGGACTTGAGAATGTGGGGTTAATGACTAGATTCAATCTTAAAGGCCTTTTCCAATCTAAATGATTCTGTGATAAAGTACTTTATTATAACCAGGAACAGGAAAATGGCTGTACTGGGGTTCTTTTGGTTGGGGAGGATTTCACTGTTTTCTCATGTATGATTGAATGGCATTATAAGATTCAGTGGGATTAACCAGGATTCCTGTAGGGAGGCTAGAAAAAATCATCTAAAGCTGACATGCTTACAAGACTCACTACAAGAATTTTAATATGTATTTCTGGTTCTCTGGCTGTTTGGAACTAGGGGGAGAGAAAAGAAAATTATGAAAGCATCTCCAAGGAAAGTTTTATTATGGGTAGAGCAAACACCAAGGAGAACTGGTTTCTATTTCTGTTTCAATTTATTCACTCCTTCATATGGTTGCCTTTGTTTGCTTGTTATTAAAGGAAAGATTAGGAAAGTTTGTCTACATGTGGGAACAAGCTAATATTCTCAACAGTCTACTATAGTTTTAGTTTACTAAAACTGATCTGTTTTTGCTCAAACAGTGAATGCAGGACTGTTTAATTGCCTGCCTTGGGACAACCTCCTTAATTCATTGCCAAGTGAATTTAAATAGTCAAGACCAAGGCATGTTCATCCAGACAATGAATTTCAACACGTGGAGTTACTCAGTGATGGAGTTACTCAGTGATGCTATTTGGAAGTCATTTTTCTGTGCAGCAAATTAGCTCACAAGTGCAAACAAGCCTTCAGATACCTTAGAGGGAATTTGTGGGACTGTTTTCATTACTGCTCATAAAGTGCTCTCAGATTCTGAGGTAACACTGTTTACAAATGGCTGGAAATGATTACATCAGTGTATTGGAAAAGCCCTTTTTACTGACACCTGGGAGGCAGACAGGAGACTGCTCTGTAAGCTATCCCATTTGTTTTGTGGTGGGATAATGTGAATGAGGGAAGAGTAAATCCTTAGCTCAGAAAAACTCATGTGAGGCTAACCTGGATTCAGATCTGCTTTTTAATCTCCACACAATCTTTTCTCCACTGAATCTGAAATAGCACAGATATTATGGCATGTGATATATAGGGGAAAAAAAAAAGGAGGTTTCAATATGACAGTAAGACAACAGATAGTGATGCTGATTGATGCTCCTACTGGCAAACAGAGTGGAATATAGGATAATATTATCCTACAGTAGTAGGGGAGGCTGAAGAGGAACAAGGCAAGCTTAAAAACCAGATGGAAAAGTGATAAACTATCAAGATAACGTTCCATGCAGCAGTATCTCCTAAAGCACACAGAAACCTGTTTTCTTGTCTCAGAGTAGGCAGCTCTGTCACTGCACACAAAACCAGACAATGCTAATGTGAATATACCATTTAACTGTCAGGAAAATCAAAGTGCAGCTAGGAAAAGGGAATGGGAACAGAAAGTACTTCCTTTCCATGAATGATTTCATTATCTATAATTATTTTTTATTCCGGGTAGGAGTAGAATTCAAAATACCTCTAAATTCCCCTAAAATATCTCTAAACTCTCTGCAAATTGAGTAGCAGTCACTACTAATCTATGTGAGGTGACAGTTTTTGAACTATTGGCTCCTCCTGTAAAGAAATAAGCTTAAGGGCTATTAAAAGCTCAGGTATTTCATCTGTCCATCAGCCCGGACAATAGGCAGCCACAGAGGTTTCAATTGAAAACTAGCCTTGTAAATAGAATTTCCACTGGAGTTTAAAACAAACCCATCTTGGCAAAATTATTTTCATTTCAACAGATATGTGCATATAAGAAAAACAAAAAACCAACCAAACAAACCTTAAGAAGTTTCAGCAGAACTTTTCTACCCAGATTTTAACACCTTAAAAATCTCATTAGCTGCTCACAGTCTGGTCCAGGTTAATCACCAGAGCCAGTGCATTCCCTAAAGGCACTAAAATAGTGTCCATACACAGAGTCATTGCTTCCCAAAACAGGAGTTGTCTTGTCCTGTCTTCATCTCTTTCCCTCTTGCTACAGCCTGTTGTCTGTCTCAGGAGACAAGATTTCCTATCTTTCTCTCATGAAAATTATGAAGATTTTTGTGGCAGCAGCAGCCTCTACCTCAGGTTAGATAGGGAAGAGCATGAGTGAGATCTCCTAGGGCTGCCAGACTCTTGCCAACACTTCATGTTTTGGAGAGACACTGCAAGACTGACAATATCCCAAAGAAGCAGTGAGAGAATATCGAGCTTTGAATCTATTAACCTTGGTTATTTCTTGTCCAAGGTCTCCCTAATAGCACACACTGGGAAAAAAAGCAAACTGGAGGCCCCTGAAGCTGTCATTTCTGCTCCACTTCTGACCTTTGGAAGGATTAGCATTTTCAGTGTTTACTGGAGCCTTAGGATGCCATGTCCTGTTTGTGCACCCAAGGTGACCCCACGGTTGCACTTGCCATGGAGCTGCTCCAGGCTGAGCTATCAGGAGGTGTTAGCTCAGAAAGCTTCATGGGAGGCTCTGGAGAGGGAGCATCCACCCTCAGCAGCTCCTTCCATCCACCCTCAGCAGCTCCTTCCATCCACCCTATTCACGTTTCTTCAGACCAGGGACTTCTCATTGACAGAGGCCAATCCCTTGGGAGGTCTGCTGGCTCTGGCCACCTCATCCTACCTGGAGAAAAGGTCAATTCTTCATGAAGAAAGTGAAGGGAAAATTCCAGAATTCTCCCAAAGGCTGCTGGCAAGAAATGACTCACAGAAGAATCCTTCGTGACAGTGATGGAGAAGGGGAAGAAAAACACACTGAATCATAAGGCAATGGATGTTTTTTTAAGGGGGATGGAGACAGGTTTTCTTTCTGATGGTTCTAGAGTGAGATAATGCATAGCCAGTAAGAATGACAATGGAAACACTCCTAGGGAATCACACAGGTGATTTTCTCTAAGTTCAAAGCAAGCAAAAGAAGCTGAGAGACTGAGGAAACTCTCACTGTTTTGTGCCTGCCTTTTCTGTACCTTATAGGCATCCCATCCACAGGACCATGGGCATCTTTCTCTCTCAATAACGTTTCACAAGATTAAAATTTCACCTCCCGAAAAACTGTTGATGGATGTTTCTCATTAGGAAAGGCTTAGCTAAATGAGCATTTTGTTTAAAAGGCTAATTGAGTGGAATTATCTGGTTATTGTAAAGGAAAATCTCACAAAAGACCTAAGCAATTCCCCTATAGAGATATTGCATTATTCTTCAGGAGAAGAAGTCTAAGCAGGCAGCAGGATGCACAGGGAAAGAGAAAAGAAGCACTAAAAGCATGAACTAGAATTCCCATAGGAATTAAGATTTGTTTAAAACTGAAACATTTCAGCTTTTCTAAAGTACTAACTGTGTAAAAGTCAATAGTTCTTCATGTAATCATTTTTTTCATTTATATGTCCTATCCTGAATTTATATAACAATGGAATTTCCTGCAGTGGGATGCAGAACCCAGCCCTAACCACTAAATCACCTCATTTAAACACAAAAAGCACCATTTACCTGCACACTTGTAAAGAGAATCTCCATTCCCCGGGAACCAAGGAAAGTCTCCCTGCCCAGCTGGATATTGGTGATGTACTTCAGGCAGAGCAGGAGGCCCCTGCGGATGTAAATGTAGTTGTTGGAGACATCATTGCGGTGCCAGTCCTGGTAGAGCCTCAGCAATTCCCCCAGGTAGCCTCTGTTCACTGCTCGGCGGCTGTTGGACTCTGAAAAGGAGAGAAATGCTCAATTAAAGTCCTTCTGTTTGGTAATTGGGGCTACTCAGTGATTGAGCTCAGATTTCAACGCCTACTCATTCTGGCTTAACGGTCTCAGTTTCAAAAAATATAAATTTCTACCTTTTTTTATTATTTAAAATGTTATTTGCTAAGCATGACCTATGTTCTTGAAACAATATCAGAAAAAAAAAAAAAAAAAACAAACAAAAAAAAAAAAAAAAAACAAAAAAAAAAAAATACAACCCACAACAGTGTCCTGTCTGGAAACAGGAACCCTCCAGATGAACCAAACCATAAGCCTGTATCTCCTTCCAAGTGCTAATAAACCTAATTCCAGTTGCAGCACCACAAGATTTCCTGAAACTACCAAAGCTCCTGAGGAATGAGAAAAGATGAATGAAGTAAGAGTAGTCAACAGCATAAAATCTTCACCACAGTGCTGCACTTCAGTCCTGAGAGAACACCTTGCTGAGATCAACGAACTCAAAAACCTTGTGGCTGTACAGTCCTGCCACAGCCAGAGAAATTACTTTTAAATTCTAAATGTATTCCCACAAACACCTGTATAATGAAAGCCATGAATCAAGTGATTCTGGAAACCCACAGTATTTAAAAATTAGCAAACACCAACATGAGCAATAGCAGTTGGGTCTTCTTTTCTCTTGCTCCAAGATTTTAAAGGTCACATTCAGGTAATGTTTAAAGGCTTTACTGCATGGGAAAAAAATTACAAAAAATATTTTAAAAAAGTAAGGTTTATAAGGGCTTGTGATATAATACAAAGTCTGCTGAGTTTCTAAAACACATCCCTTCACCTCCTGCATTCCTTGCCCTGGCCCTCAGGACAAACATGAAGGCACACCAGACCCCAGGTTCCCTCCCTTTAAACCAAGCCAGCCTAAATTTTCCTGACTGGTCCTGACATCCCTTGCTGTGACAGGTATTAAAAGCTGTCAGGAGCTCAGTAATCAACTGTGGGGCAGGTAGCATATGCAAGGCAGGAGCTCAGCTCTCTGAATAGCAATCAGCACTTGCAGCTCACAGCAGATGGCTCCTGGTACCAGAGCTGGTGGGCTCCAATCCATTTCCACTTCATTGAACAAAGTGCCGGAGCCTCTCACACCTGGAGCTTTAAATCCATCAGTGGGGATTCACAGGACAGGAGAAGCAGCTAGAGGTTAAGTGAGAGAATGGGAAGATGCTGCCTGAAGAAAATCAGCAAGAAGAGAAGCCATGGAAGGAATAAACAGGAAGGAGCAGCAAACCTTAATCCCAGTGATGAAGAAGATGGAGACATTGGAAAGGTGAAAGAAGTCACCTAAATTGAAGTCTTCTGTTGTGACTGTGTTCACTGGGGTCCCAGAATGAGGGAAGAGATGAGGATTTGACTCCATATTTCAGAAGGCTTGATTTATTATTTTATGATATATATTACATTAAAACTATACTAAAAGAATAGAAGAAAAAGTTTCATCTCAGAAGGCTGGCTAAGAATAGAATAGAAAGGAATGAATATCAAAGGTTTGTGGCTCAGACAGAGAGCCGAGTTAGCTGGGCTGTGATTGGCCATTAATTACAAATATCCAACATGAGACCAATCACAGATCTACCTGTTCATTCCACAGCAGCAGATAATCAATGTTCACATTTTGTTCCTGAGGCCTCTCAGCTTCTCAGGAGGAAAAAATCCTAAGGAAAGGATTTTTTTATAAAAGTTGTCTGCGACATTCTCTCAGTCTCGTCTCTGCAGTAGATGAGCAAACCTTTACCTGAAGAAGGGATTGGAGGGTTTTTCTGCTACCTGGCCTGGTCTTGCAATTTTCTCTACCATTGGCACCAACCAGCATCCCCATCCCAGGCTGCCAATTTATTTTAATGCTGTTCTGCACCTTCACAGCACCCTGGGGTCATAGCCCTGCGCTGACCTGCTGGTCCCACAGCAATTCCAGTCCCACACAGCTCTGCCCAGGATCCCACACAGCTCTCCAGCATTGCCTCCCTTTGCTGGTAACCACCCACATTAACTCTGCATTCTGAGCCTCAGTGGCTATCAGCAAGGAGAAGGTCACCCTCCTCCTCTGACCTTCACTCTGTATTTCTGTTTTCTATATGACTCTCTGTGAGAAAACTTTAATTGCTTGAGAATCCCTTATCAATCCCAATGATTTTATTCATGATTTCCTGTTAATCCTCAACCAGCTGTCATGTTTACTAACCTGCAGGATGACTAACCCCTTAAATCAGTCAATCTTCCTTGAAGAATGACTCAGGAAGCTCTGTAAAAGTCAATAAGTGTATAAAACATGACAAGAAGAAGAGAGTTGGAGAGCATAAGGTAGGGACAATTTAGATCAGACTCAGAGCTTCCCTGAGCTGTTCAGGGACAGATGAAATTGGACTAGATCTAGGCTTTTATAGCCTCTAGCACACAGAGCTTGAAGTCTAAGCTTTCTGTGTCAATGTCAATAGGAAGAAGGGAAAAACTGGGAAGCACTGTGTGTAGAGCTTCTTGGGGAATTTATTGAAAAAAAATTCTCTCTCAAAGTGTGTCTGTGATCTTTTAAGACAGATTTCCACATTTGAATCTCAATTCCACAGGGACCAAAGCACAGAACTGTCCTATGCTTTAGTTTCAATACTCATTGAAAAGCATAGAGGAAGGTGAGCAGAATAATTTTGCTTTTTTCTCACATGTTTTCTGTAGTACTCACCCCCTTCAGGATCAAAATAGTCCCTTTTCAAAATGAAGCTGAGATATTCTGTTCTGTGAGAAAGAGATGGAGAGGCAGGACTAGATTTCCCTGAACCCTTTGATCAGAAGCAATGAGAATTAATTGCTGAAGGGGCAAAAAACACATTAATTTTGTTTCTCCTGTCTGATTTCATTGATTCTCCTCTGCTCTCCTATGCTGCCAGTATTTTTTCTTTATTTTTTTTCCATTTTTTCAGTTCTATAGTCAATAAAGCAGTGAATAAATGAAAGAGGAAGTATGCCAAGATCTCCAGAAGGCAGAATGGAAAAGGGAGGCCTCCCCACCTGTCTGTGTCTGTTGGTCTCTCCATCTAGGGATGCACCAGCATGGGTATCTATCTATATTTTGGCACAAATACAGATGGTGGAAATGAATCATACAGGTACAAGCAGCTCTGCACAGATTTGTAGGCAGCAAGAACCACCCCTCCTGGAGTGAGTGCATACAATCTGTGTGGTAAGTGGCAAAATGTCCTGTCTTTTGACCCTCTTCCTGACATTCTTTAGTTAGGCCCTTTGCCTCCCCCTGGGTATGGTCAGTGGCCAGTGGCAATGGAAGTTTTCCTGCCATGCAGCTTTCAGAGGTGCCCAGGGATGGTTCCTCTTATTTTGAGTGAGCTGAAGGGATTCCTTTCTTGTGAGGCCATCAGTGGGAATTCAGCACCAAACACACACACACAAAAAAACTGTTTTAGCTAAAGACTGGGCTGATCAGTAGCCAAAGCTGCACTAACAGCAAAAATGTGATATCCATCAAACACTTTAAGCTATTCATATCTGCAGCCATTGGATGAACTCTCCCTCTGCAGCAGCTGGATGTGTGGCACTGATAGGAACAGCTCCCAGGGTTACCCCTCAAGGCTGAGGGATCCCTTGCTTGACACCAGACAGAGATATGTTGGTAAATGACATTTCTTTGCATGCATGTGACATTCAAGACATAGAGTGACTTTATGTGCTCATCTTTGTTCTAACCTTAAATATAGTAAATAGAGTACTGCCCTCCAATCCATCTGTACTCATTAAATATTTTACATATCCAAATTTATTGATTAAATTAACTACTAGATCAGATCTGTCTGAACCATCTCTGACTCCTCCCCTGTGACAGTCTTCCTAATCTTATTCTGCCATCTCTGACAGGGGAGCATTGTCTTCACACCACCCCAAACCTGTCCATTTTCTTTGCAGGAGTTTCACTTCTCCCTGATGAGACTGGGGTGAAAGGAAAACATTCAATGCTTTCTTAGTTTCTCACATTTCAAGACCTGCCCCTCTGTTTGTGGCTTCCAGGGCAGTGCTGCTCACCAGGGAAAGTTTGAGCTCTGCAGCTCAAAACATGGGACCTGAATCACCTATGCAGCTCACAAGAAGCTTCTGACACGAGTCTCCAGCCAACAGGCAGAAGCCTCAAAAGGTTAAAGTTACACCTAAATTACCAAGGGGATCTCACTAGAAAGAAATTCCCAGTGTTAACAGAATTCTCATTCTGTGGTGGGGGCCTAAATTCAGGTTTTCAGTCAAGGAGATGAAAGCCTCATGACCACCAGGGCTACTGTGGACACTTCTGAAGCCCTCCTTGCAATCCTGTCTCCTTTCAAGTGTTTGCCAAGAACACGGGTACCACTGGAAAACATGCAGTGTATTTAATCAAAAACTGAATTACAGTCAACCTGAAATATGATGAGCAATGCACTGCTTACCAGGCAGAACAAAGAGATATTTATCTTACTGTCTATCTGCTTAAATCTCTTTGTTGATGCCACTCAGCTGATTCATTATGCCAAGAACATACATTGCTACAGCGTGGAGATAAGAATACTCTGCTAAATTAACCCTATGGCCCCTAAAGCAGTGAAAGGAATAAGAAAAACTCCAACTTCCCCACTCTGGTCTAGTGAATGACTCTTAGGAATAAAAAATACAAGATATCTCCTACACCAAAGAGAACACAGCTGTTTTATTTGGTCATTGAGAGGCCATTTTTTGCAGAGAAAAACACAAGGGCTCTCTATAGACATAAAGTTAATTGTCCCCATGAAGAAACAAAGTCACACATGAAGTGCTGGGATCACTTCTGACCCAGTGGGCTCTTAGCAAGAAGGTGGCATTAACTCAACTTGTGTTGGAAGCCAGAAAACTGCCCTGTAGTTTTGCCCTAAACAGTTTCCCTTTCCTTCTTTGCTTTTCAGAAAACCAGAAATAAAATTAAAAATAAAAATACAGTAGCACAAAATATACAGTTTGATTTTTTTTTTTCCTGACTGAAGTGGTTTGAAAGCGGTTTTTAATAAGGACACCAGAATTTGGAAGACTTCCTCAAATTCAGGCACTGAATTTACAGAAGCCAGATCATCACTGGAGGGACAAACACTGCCCATGCCAAGAAAAGGAGGTAAACAAGCATCATTAAGGATGTCAACAGGGAATAATGCAGCTCCTCAATACTTAGTTTTTATTACACCTACCCTGAGAGGCAAAACATCAGGAAGTTGCCATGCCCTAGGAGAAAAAGCCAACACTTTTCTCTGGAGCCCTGAGTTACATCAGTTTGGAATATGTCTATGAATGAAGAGTCTTGGGCAAAGGAATATAAAGGACATAGAAAAATTATTTTCTTTCCCACAAATTGGCTCTTCTCAAAGAGATAAAAGTATAGAATCAAGATTGTTTGCGTTCTGAAATTCAGGAAGAAAAAAAGACAGACACAATGCTTGGTTTAGGTTATCATGAAAGGAACTGCAAAATTCAACTCTGATCACAATACCCAACAAGACATGATCATGGATTTGGAGCCAGGCTGACACTGGAGCTCGAATCCAGAGGTGGATAATAAGGATTTCAATGGATGATGGAGATGGGTAACCACTGCAGTATGAGGCAAATCCCACACATTGTGCTGTTGGGATGGTTTAACAATGGGGTATTTCCACTCGAGATCAAAGAGCTGCCTCACTAGATCTTTGTCAAGCATTATGAATTCAGTAGCAGGCCTTTCACACTCCCTAATCTGCTTCTGTGCTAGAACATCACTTTCTCCTCCTCAGAGTTACTTGCCCCTCCTTGATGCCAACATAAAAGGAAAAGAATGACAATGATTATTTTATCCCAGCAGACACAAAATACACGTATGGTTTGATTTTTTTTAAAAAGTGGGTAAAAGTTTAAATAAAGGTTAGTTGATGGAAGATGGGGAGGAAAGAGTAGAAAATGGGAGGTGAAAAGCTGTGCAAGAAGATCAAGATAGTAAAAGAAGGGAGATTTAGGAAGAGAGAAGGGAAAGGCATCAGCAGTAACTGCTGTTAGCACACAGAATAGTCTTGATGAAATCAACGCCATCAGGAGGTCACCACAACCTGTCTTTTTAAATTGTTCATTATAATTTTCCCAGGCAAGCCTTACACCGAGGGCCCTGCCCGTTTCCCCAGCCCTCTCCCTCAATATCCGCTCAGCCACTGCCTCCGAGAGCAGCTCCAGCTAATTTCCTCACAGACATGCAAGCCAGCGATTCTGGGAAGCACAGATAGTCGGGAATAACAAACACGACCAAAATTAGATTAAAATAACCTGCTGATAAACAAATTACTCACCCAAAATACACATTGGATTAGGCACGGTGGGGATCCCTATAATCACATCGCCACCATGTGGCTCCTGCTCCCTCACATCCCCTCCAGCCTCAGCACCCCTGGCTTGGGTTTCTCTGTGCTCGGGTAGCAGGTGCCCAGTTTAATTCCACTGCCCCCAAACTGGGAATGGTTTGCCTGGTTTATTCCAGGGTTTGGGGTCACTAAAAGCAATAGACCCCATGGCTAGGAGTGCCCTGGAGGGCATCCCACATCTGCTCAAACAAGCTCCCCACACCTTGATCTTGAAGACACAGGAGTGCTCCACAGTGAGCTGCCCAGGCCTTAATACAGAGCTGAATCAAGATATGAAGACACATGTACAGAGAAGAATTAGAGCAAAGCCAAAGGACGCTGGAAAAATTAGCATATTCACTCTAGGACAGAGACAAGAGACTTTGGGAAAGTTTCTGTGCCTCACTCCATTTCAGTTTATCTAGATCTATCAGGATTTGTCTCTTCCTCCCCACCCTGGCCTGTAATGAGCACCTAGAAATTGAAGGAGGAAGAATGGACATTAGTAACACTAGAAAGTTTGACTATAACATAAGAGAAAGACAAAAAGTCTCCTGATGTTCACACAGCAATTGAACACCACTATAGATATTTACCCATCAGAATGTCCAGCCTTATTATAAAGTCAGAGTTAACATCGTGGAGAGACAGCAGATTTTAAAAAGGCAGCCAGGCAATGGAGGAAGAACTTGCTGTGAGCTGTTTGCATGTGGCCATGGCAGGTGGTGAAGAGCAACTGGGAGAGCAGCATGCAAGGGATGGGATATGTGCAAAGAGATAAGTCAGGAGTGAGAGACTAGCTGATGATCAGACAAGAAATGCCTTCTCCATATCAGTAATCTGAGTTTCCACTGATAGGAAGGAGCAGCACTGCCATTAGAAAGGACTTCAACCCCTCCATTATTCACCATCTCTTTGATTATCACCACGTGGCAATCACTGAGCACAGGAACACAGCATAACCAAGGTGTCTCATCTCTCACTGGATTTCCAAGCATTTATTCCCTGCTGTGGATGAAGCACAAGTTTGTTGTGCTCTATCACTTATTTCTTCAGGCCATCTTGTACTTCCCCCTCTGAAACACAACAGCAACAATTCCCCAGGTCCATGTGGGTTGGTAATTCTTTCTTACACTGATGTCTCTTTCCCAGGCATATCTTGCTTCTTGCAGTTATGCACCTGATAAGTGAGCATTTAGCATCAGCTTCTGTTAGGAAGGAGACAGAAGCCAAACAGTTTCCAGCCAGCCCATGGCTCTGCAGGTGGACAGAGTCTCAGGTGGAAGCCTGAGATGAAGATGGATGTTTCTGGCTCCATCAGGGAGGCACACTGCCATCTGCCTGCTCCCTTTAAAACTGCTGTCTCAGTGCAGAGAAAATAAAAAAGCAAGAGGAACGCAACCTCCAGCACAGCCCCGTGTATAACCACAATTCCCTGGATCTCTTTGGGCTGGAACACTCAAGGACTGGCCTAAAGGGCTACCCCAGAATGGCCATGTTCTTGTCCTGTCTGTCTTACAGCCTTCAGCAACATCAAAACACAATCTCCCCATCATTTTCAACCAAGGTTTTCTCTAAAAAACCTCACAATAATCAGTCCACTGCTGTAACACTTTCCAGGATTCCTGCCTTCTGTTTAGTTTGCATCCCAACTAAAGCATGCTCAGGTCCCTTTGGGTGCTTTGCTGTGTGCAGCTTTAGCCCCTGTTTTCATAAACAATTTTCAAGTGTTATAGCATTCACCAGATTTGATTCCTAGCTTTCCAAGAACCCCTGCACTGAGGCCAGGGCCACAAATATGTTAACTGTGACAAAGAAAGATGTCCTGGTGCAATCCTGAAAAAGAAATCATCGCTCTACCAAGCATGGTGAATTTATCTCAAGGAACCAGAGCCGTTTCTCACATCTCCTGACCCACACTTCCCAAAAGACACAACCTGCTCATTTGTATGCAGCTGCCAGAGCAGACTGCTCCAAAAGCCTGGAGCTTCTCATGCCCTGAACCACAGGACAAGGAGAAAACCAGAATATATTCTTGGCCACTCAGAACTGCAGAAATCATCCAAAAAACACCAGTCAGGCTGACTTCTGGTGTGTGATGCTCTATTTGATTTTGCAGTATCAGCACCATTTCTTAAACTACATCTCCAGTACCTTTAAAAAAAAAACAAACTGAAAATAGACAATGTCTTTTCCTAAGATCACTTTACCATTCACACCCAAACAACATTGCTATTATTTACATCCTTTTCTCTCCCCTTCCATGGGAGAAACAACAAATTGGGAAGGGAAATAAGTACTTGTCACTGGCTGGAGAAATTCCCCATTTCTCCCATTATACCAAGCCCAGGACAAGCAATGCACTCTAAACACTCAAAATAAGGGTCCAGCCTGGCTCCCTGGGCACTCACAGGGCTGGAGCACTCCCAGGATCAGAGCTGGTATAGGAAACTGCTGCAGTACTGCCTCTTTCCAGTGCATTGCTCTTTGGGACCAAGGGATGAGGGAATACCAAGGGAGAATGAGGTTTAACAGGATCACTCTGTCCAGCAGCACAGCACAGAAAGGAAAGTCAGAAAGAATATGAAGAAAAAAAGCTTACTTGATTTCAGCAGAGCTGCCAGAGCCCCAATGGCTGCCCTGGGGAAAGAAGAGAGATGGAGAAATAATGTCAATTTTCTTCAATAATTTTTGTAACCTTCATCTTCACAGTCTTCTGGGCCAGGCTTCCCAGATGGTCTGAACTGACAGTTTATGATGGACTTTGACAGAACTACAATGTTTTACACCAACAGACGTTCCAGCCTCTGCAGCTGACTCGGTTATTCTAAAAGACCATTAGCCCTCTAGCTTTACTGTTACACTGATTTGTAGTGACCATTAAAATTTAAAGCAACACCCACAAAGCGATCTAACAAGTCTTTAAACTGCTGCCCCATAGCTTTTTCTTTGTAGCACTTGCCCATTCCAGACATCAGCATCAGCAGATACAAGCTGGGACATCAATGTCAATATTTCCAGCAAAATCCAACTCCTTTTTATATTTTCCCAAAACAAGCTTCACCCCTATCCTCCTTCCCAGTTTTAACAAAAAACAAAACTGAGTTTCTTTTAATTGAGACCACACCTTGCATTTTGTGTGTAGAGGGCCCCACTCAGAGGAGGCCTGGTAGAAAATGTGCTAAAGATCTGTAGTAAAGTGGCTTGCAGTGAGTAAGGACAGGGACAGATATTTCTGAGGACCTTCTGTGTCATTTCTCCCCAACTTGTGAAAGCAAGTTTCTTCCTCATGTGGTAAAATCTCCATCCCACTTCTCTCACAGGAAATCTTCTTTTCCAGTCATGTTCTGCTGGAGCAAGATCCCTATTCTAACATGGCTTACTGCTGTGAAGCCCAGAGCTGCTTAAATAAGTACAGCTACAAAAACCTCCATGTGCAAGGATTCCTTAAAATGTAATCTCTTTACAAAACAATCCCCAAATAAAATTTTATTAAATTCCATACTGAGCCAATTATCATCTTGCAGCAAATAAATATTTTTTGTCACCAACTCCTGGTTTTTTGTTTTTTTTTTTTTTGGTGTGTCCTAACAGCAGCTCAGACTAAGATTCAAGAGCTGGTTCTTGCTGATGCTGGGTCAACATCTCCATCTAAAGTAATTTTTTCATAATGAATCTGTCAGAGTTCAACAACAGCTTTACAAACTGCAAAGAAAACACACTCAAAGACAGATAGGACAGGGAATCAGTAGCTAAAAATCTCACCAGTGGAAGCACAGCCATGCTTTCATTACTTCTTTAGCACCAACTAAACAGCAATCATTCAGATGGTGGAGGAGTAATGTCATCCCCCAGCTACTCAGCCTGCTCAGAAAAGGAACACTCCACAGCCACTGAACACTCAGCCTCTCCACAAGTTCTAAGCCTGGGACAGAGTAAACAACTCTAAGCAAGTTAAAATTCCACCCAGAGCATCTCCCAAAGCTCACACTCCACTATGTCTTTAAAAATTCCACCCAGAGCATCTCCCAAAGCTCACACTCCAGTATGTCTTTAAAGAGGGACTGCTCTGCATGCCTCTGTTTTACAGGCCTAATGTGATGTCTCAATCACCTGCTGGAGCAGCAGAGCAATGGAGAAATGACCAGAATATCTCTGGCTCCAAGCAGAAGAGTTCTCAGTATTTCCTCCAGGCATCTGTTTTATGTTGGAGGTGCTTATGAGCATTGCTAAGAGTTTCAGCAGAGCTGCACTGCTGTCATAAAGAAGACAACACTGCCAGCAAACCTCCCTTCAGACAATAAATCAGCAAATCTGGATCTTCCAATACTTTTGGGAGGTCTGTGAACCACATTGTACACAGACAACTGCATTCATCCTCAAAGGATCCCAGAATTCCCAGAGCATGTTCTCAGTCTAATCTCCAGTCCCAACTGTCCAGGCCTGGGACTAGGCCTGGACAGGCCTAGACTCCAATGATATGCATTGCTTTGGAACAGATTTTGAGAGAAAAAAACCATAAAAGACATGAGGATAAACTGCAAAACAGGTAGAATAATTTTAAGGGATTAAACAGATTTACCAAGAGCAGATCAAGCCAGCCTAACTTGGTATTTTTCTTTGATAAGAAAACCAACTTCTACACAAGGGAAGTGTGGTAGATCAATTTATCTGTACTTCAGTAAAGCATTTGATATGATGCCACAAGGAAAATTATTAGCCAAGCTGGAGAACATGGAATTAGTGTAAGAATTACAAGGTGGGAAAGGAATAGGTTAAAGACTCAATGACAGGAGTTGTGCTGGAGGAGGAATTATTAGTCTAGAGGGAACTTATGTGTGGAAGTCCTGAAGGATCTTTTCAGACTGATCTTATTTCAGCTTTTCATTAATGACCTTGGCACAAAAAGTCAGAGTATACTAACAAAATCTGCTGACCGTGTGAAGTCAGGAGCTGCTGCCAATAGCAGGGAGTTCAGAATATCTTTCAGGAGTAACAAGATGTTCTTGAGTTCTGAAGGAATAGAAATGTGATGAAATATAATAGTCAGAGTGCAAGGTTAAGCATTTAGGGTTTAATAAGGATTACTGTTATGACCAGGGGCTCATAATTTGGAAATGAGTAGAAGGACACCCTGGATATATGAGCCCATTAAGGGATAAGGACAAGCATAACCAGCAGGGTGACAACCATGAAAAGGACAGATCAGGTCTCAGAAAACCAGTGGAGAAGGGAGCATGGACATTCTCATAGAAGGCTTCACCTGAACAGCTGTGTGCGGAACTCAGAAGGAGCCATGCAGAAACCTGCCAAGGAAATCATTATGGTACCAGAGACATAACTCATTAGGAGTCTTAAAGATCAGAGTTTAGTCACCTTAACAAAATGATAGCCAAGAGACGACTGGATTGTTCCCCTCAGACACACCGGGTGGCAGAGAAGTAAACACTGAGGAAGGCAGAGAGATACTTAGAGCTGAGGAAAAAATTTGGCCCCAGGACAAATGGATATAAAATGGCCATGAATAAATTTAGCTGGAATTGAAAGGATGGGTTTTAAGCACTGAAAAATGAAGGCATGAAACATCCTCTTGGCAGCAGTGGGACAAACAACCTAATGACTTTGAAAAGGCAGCCTGGATTGCTTATAATGGGACTGGCACCAGTTGCCAATGAGGAAGGGGTCTGAGAAAAGTGACCCAGGAATGACTGTACCCCTATAGCCTTACATTTTAAACATAGATATAATGGGAACGAAATGAGAAATATGTATTCTAAGTGCAGAGTTAATCAGACAGCCCAGAGAAGAGCAGCTGCATCAGCTTAAGATGGAAGTCCAAAGAGTCCAGTGTCCTGTGGCCAGCAGTGCCAAGGAAAGCATGCAAGGCCACAGCAGACACACAGGGCTAGGACTTGCAGAACAGATTCAAACTCCAGCAGTTTTCGGCCCAGAGATCTCATAAATGGTGCCTTTGGGAGGCCTTTCAGCTCTCAGCTGATTTTGCTTCCATATATTTGCCTGAGAACTTCTGAACTTGTGTAAACTCTTAGCAGTCATAATTATCCTGGAAAAAGACTTCACACCTACATTTGTTTTAAGTTTGGACTTTCAATCAGCATTGTAATTTGCACATTAAGTCAGGTGTTAGCCACCTCCAGAATATTACCTGTCTTTGATGCTGAACAAAACCAAACAAACAAAACACCTTATGGGGAACAATAAATCATAGAAGAGGAATAGAAGCAGAATAGGCTTTCACTGAAAGCAGCAGCAAGACCACTGAAGCATCAGTGAGGCTACAGCAAGCCAGGTAATGGTGTTTGTGATAATACCAGCACCTCTTACTACCACATGGAAAACCAACAGCATTTTTGCTGGCATCAGGAGATATAATAAGATGAGTAAGCCTGGGACAGGAAAGCTGAGAAAGGAGTTCATAAATTATGTACAAGAGCAAGGACAGGGCAGGAGGGAGATGAGAACAGGAGGAAAAGTTTGAGAGCCCAAGAAAGATGACTTGATGAGCCATATGCCAGACCAGAGAAATTGATAGCGTGCCCAGAGCAAATCTCTGTATTTGTCTCAAGAAGGGATGGAGGGGAGATGAGGAGAGGAAAAAGGGATTAAATCATTTTAAAAACTTGCCAAATCTGTCCAGATGCCTTCCTCTGATTGTCTGATTTCTGTGGTAATACATTAGCAAAATCTTAGCTGTTTCATCATGTCCAGTGTATCCCAAAGGAGACTCATTTATATATTAACCAAAAAAGAGGCATAAATAAAGTTGCACTGTCTTATAAAGCATAATAATAAATGCTGCTCCATAATCAGAAAACATTAAAAACTCCCTGTAGTAGCAGTCGAGACAGCCACTCTGCAGAATGGAAAACTTTGAAGTATTTCCAAGTCAGCAGCTTGGATATCTGGGCAAGAGTACAACTAGCAGACAGATAGACAAATGCAACTTCCAGATCCTTTGCTTAGGAACCAGGAGCAACAACAAAGAAAAACTCCATGTCCCAAGCCAAGGCACAATTGGATTAGCCAGTAAAACCAGGCTGTTAAAGAGCTGGACAAAGGAGCCCTGTGCCTAGGTCACCCTCTCAGATCTGAGCTGCCAGGATATTTTTTGCTGGAAATCACTGCAGGCAGAGGAGCCTGAAAACCAAGATCCCTTCTGTTTTCTTCTGCACTCTAATCTTAGCTCACAGCACAAGGCAACATTATGGACAATCCTGGGCCTGTTTCTGTCTCTTGAAGTAAACAGAAGGACTCCTGAAAATACAAAACCCCTCTCCAGAATAGATACAGGGTTGACTGCATGGAAGGATTTAAATACTCACACATTGATGGGGCACAACCACCCAGGACTAGCCTGGAACTATGGACAGGGGACAGCAGAGAAGCCAAAGACTGGACAAAGAAATTAACCAAAAGGGCTCTACAGATCAGCTTAACCATCCTTTCTTCTGTGAAATTGTGCTTTCTACATGCTAAAACACAGAACACCCTCTTCAAATTATTGACTGAAAGCTAATGACTTGGTGCTTTATTATTAACTTCTCCAACCTGATGCCTAATACCTTACAGCAATCACACCGGATGACAAACACATAAAGCACTGTTTTTATAGAAATGAAAGAAAAAGTTCTGCCCTGGCTGAACCCATGTTGGTCAACTCCCGTCCTTCACCCTGCTATTTTCATATACTCACTTATTGCTGTCATGATTCTCTATACCACAAGCAGTATGGGGAAGGAACCCTGCAGAATGTATTTGTACAGCACCAATGCACCCCTGACTCAGAGCTCAAAACCTCTTAAGCTTCTACAGCCCCTCTCACCAGGCAGAATTAAGTGTCCTGAAGTGTACACACAACCTGGGTGCATTTTCCCCTCAAACCCCTGGGACTTGTACTCAACTACTGGAATTTATCCAGTCACAGAACCACTGACTGTAAAGATGATTGCACATTTGACAACTGAGACATTCAGGAACAACACACAGGCACCACAGCAGTAGGTGCTTTATAAATCCCACCAGGAGGAAGATCTCATCTGAAGTAGATGCCTTGAAAGTCATTTCCCCATGGCCCAGAACACAGATCTGAAATATTCAGGCACTTGCACAGTGATTTGTTTTAAAGACTTAAAACCAGCAGTTTCACAAGTCTTGGGAATATGGGTGGGGAAAAGCTGCTTATGCTGCTGATATTTTCATAGCAGTGCTAGTCTAGGATTTATGCAAAAGCACCCATCATCTTGTGCTCTTTAATTCCAGCTTGTTAGCAAGGCACTAAAACTTACACTGAAGGCAAAGTTTGCTTACAGTCTGCAATGTCCCACACCCTGCCAACAGGTGGAGTTGGGAGATCCAGCTGTTGTGTACAGATGTGCTTTCAGTGTAATGCTGAAAGATGAGAGCAAAAAAACCCACACAATCATTTTCTAATGGATACATCCATTCGAGTGGCCAGCATGTCCCAGGTTCAGCTCAAAGCCTTCACTGCAGCACCTTCCAAACATCTCTGCCTGCTCTGTCAGGTTAAAATCAGAGAAGAGGCACAGCCTTCCTGCCTGTTTCATCTCTGCCACCCAGAAAGAAGAGTGACTCCAGGCTTATCCTCCAGGCATCCTTACAAGTATCCTACTTTTTCTTGTGTACAAGTACAGAACTGGAGACAGCTGTATCCTAGAAAGTCTAGCTAGTCCTTACAGCTCTAAATTAAATTAGCTTCAAAGTAGTAACAAAGAAGAACAAGGTACATGAAATGCACTTAAAGGCTTGCCAAAAGAATGCCCAGGCATTCCTGCCAGTGCAGTGCAGGGCTGGCACTGCCTCTCCAGGCAGAAGCCATACCTCAGAAGATGGTGTCAGCTCCCTCCCCAGGGTCAGATGTCACCAACATGGCTGAGGCTGTGACAGCTTGTCATTCACATCAAGATAAAGAGGCTGGAAGGTTCACAATCAGACAGAATTCTTAACAAATTCATCACCCAGGCAGTTCCAGGCTGACAGTGTGAGAACCCAGCTCTCCCACCCCAGGGACACAAGGAAGGGGACTGGGAAAGGGGGTCAATATACCCTTGATTGATTAAGAGGAGTGATGAGGACACTCATCGAGGCCACATCTGCTAACAAGCACCAGCAGAGCCCTTTAGAACATCTCGTACACAGTTAAAGTGTGTCAGGGAATGTGGTTAAATCCCTCTCCTTCCTCCAAGGCAGCTGTCTGCACTCCCCATCCAGTCACTACTCAGTTCAAAAGAGCCTGGTGTTCTCTTGGCTCACTCCTGGGCTGTCATTTCATTTGTATCGCATCCATTCCCAGCAGCTTTCTGCTCTGGAAACCACAGGGATTGACATGAAGACTCTGCTGACAGGAGAGTGTGTGCTCCACACATGGGGGAAGACACCCAGCCTCATTTTTTTTTTTTTTTTTTACTTCTGGATCATTCAGCCTTTAACTGTTCTGAGTGCTGTGTACACCCAGAGTAAGGGCAGGGAGAGGGACACAACCTCTGCACCCTGCTTGGGGCATGGTGAAGTCAAATGACACTTCTTGGTGACATACCCAGGAACCCTTGGCTCAAATCTCAGCAGGACAACTGGAACTTCTTTCTTTAAGAGAAATTGAACTGCAGGTGCTTTGTCTCTGATGGTGAATGATTGAGGGAGAGTTTGGGGATACCCAGGGGTTTATGATGCCCAAAAATAAGGCTGCACACACACCATATTGCTGGCAAACCACTGCAAGATGTTCATTTTATGAATACTTTCAATTACTGGCAGTGAAATATCCAAGGGCAGCTTGTGCTGCTGACAGCCCAGGTAGAGAAGTATCTAACATGTCACTGCTTGTGCCCAGAGCCATTTGAAGGCATAAAAGGGAGGCTGGCTTCAATGCAATCAAGGCTAAGGGCCATAGCTCTTCCTGCCTGCTGGTTAGTACAAACCATCTCTAAGGCAGCAGTAATCTCAGGGTACAACATCTTTAAAAAGCACTTTGTAGTGAAAGGTTCCCTTGAGCTGTGTTTTAAAGAGTCACCTTTCCTGCATGGAGCTGGGCTGCTGCAATGGATGGGAAACCTGAGTTCTCATTTCAACTTTTCCCATGGTTTTCAGAGTTTTGAGGTCTGTTTTGTCTGAGGGTTTTGGTTGGTTGGTCTTTTTAACCAAAGAAACAAACACCTTTTAGAGAAGCCAATTTAAAAAAAAAAATGTGTTCAACATAAGAGACTTGAAAAGGACATGAATTATGAAGCTGAAGGACTGAGAAAGCATCATCTTCCTTGATCTCTTCCAAGAAAGGAGGCTGACTTGTACAGAAGCCTTCTCTTTACGCAAAAGTCAGATGTTTAGGAATAAAAGAAGGAATTACTTATTTTGAACACAAGATTAAAAACTCTGTTCTTTTTAATCTGATGGTGGTGTTTCAATGTTACAAAGCCCTAGAAATAGATCCATCAGTTTGACTTTTATATTGCACTTCACCCCTCTGGCCCTATTCAGATGAAGCACATCCATAAGGTCCAGCCAAAGGAAACTCAAAGCTTAAAATCTCTAGGGAAGGGGGCTGGATTGCAAAGGGTTTCTTGAATGTGCCAAAGCTGGAAGCTGTTTCATGCAGCAGGTGCAAGTGCAAAAAGAAACCTATGAAATTAATCTCCTTGCATGCAATGCATTTATCAATCCCCATCAGCTTCCCAAGGAGGTATCACTTCCCCTGTTGTGCACAGGGGAAGGCTGTTTCTATCCATTACCAAACACCAAAGGATGGTGGAGAGAGCTAGACCTGCCTGAAAAGCTCATATGCAAGTGGAATATCAACAAAAATATGCAGAAAAAAATGTGCAGAATAGGTCACCAAATCTTTCCTGTTATCCAGCTATTCCCACTTTTCAACCTCTCTGATGATTGTGGTCCCTAAGTACATCCCCCCAACACAAATTCAGTTTGAATTGGGGACTTTTCAGTTTGTTGGTCCTAATTGATGCTGCCAAAAAGGAACATGCTTGGAAATACTGGGGTATTCATTTGTATGCCACATGTGCACACAATACTGAGCTTAATTGGCATTATTAAATCAGCCTCAAATTGGGAACAATGCATAAACATGCTCGAGAATCACAAAGTAACATTCTCCTACAGATTCACAATAGGCATCTTGACCTGAATTTAAAAGGCATTTCTATGGCTAAACATGCAGGTAGCACTCAGCAGGGTTTTTCAAAGCTCCTTTGTATACTAAGGTCAGAACTACCTTTTAACTGTAGAAGTTAATCCATTAACCTGCTGAGAGGCTTTCTTTAAAGGTTGCATTCCCTTTCATCATCACACATTTAAATATCTCTGAAAATCTGGACATTCATTCAAAAAATTAGATCTCACCTAGGTACCTTCAGTCAGTGCCAATAGCCAGTTTTAAGAAATTTTTCAAATATATCTTTACACTATGAAAAACGCTCATTTTACCCACCATATGTGCCAAAACAGAGGGCTGCAAAACATATGCAGAATGCTGCTAGAAATGTATAACACTGACTAGTTTTGCCACAGGTAAGCATGAAGTTTCAGGGGGAAAACATGTTGCAAATGCAGAGCAGGGAGAAAAGCTTATTAATTTGCCCGGGATTTTCAATAAGGATTTAGCAGAAAAAGCCATCCTGCTCCTCACCTCTCTGTCATTCTGTGGTTTGTGTTGCTGGACAGTGAGGGTGGCGATGCTGCTGTATTGTGCAGTATATCCAGAGATAGATCTGCAGGAAAAGCAGCCAAGGTGTGGAAAGCAGACAGCTTTCCCACTGCCCTGCAGCAGCTTTTTGCACCTAAGACTGCCAGGCTGTGATAGGGGAGACAGAATCACCTGAGAACTGATCAGGCTCACCCAAAACAGGGCAGATGCTGCAAATGAGGATGCATTTTCTGCAGAAGCTGCCCCTGCAAGCAGGCTGAGCTTGCACCAACAGCAGCACCCCAACGCCTGCTGTGACCCTGTCCTTGTCCTGTCCTCCTCCCCACAGCTCTGCAGGACACAAGCAGGACATCTGACTGCAGGGAAGGCAGGCTGCAGGTCAGAGAGGAGGCTCTCTGCATCCACAGCTCCTCAAAGAGGAGCCTGTATGAGACAGCAGTGGCAACAGCATAGGTAGGGTCCTGAGAAGGAATGAGATGTTCGTTTATTCATTTCCCTAGAATGCACAAGAGCCAGAGAAATGGGTTTAGAAAAACTGCTAGATCATCCACGTAGCACTTGGCCCAGCTGATGCCTGAGGTTCAGCATGCAGGAAAAGACTTTGAGTCAGACTTTGAGAGGATGGGCAGGAAGACTGCCAGGGGCAGCCACAGCACAGCCTCAGCTTCTCTTCCTCATCTACAAATGAGGGGATTTGAGAGCAGGCAGCTCATACCAGCCTCAGTTCTCCAGCACCATGGAGCACATGAGGCTGGTGCTAAGGCAGCATCTGGCTGCTGAGGTTAGACCCAGCCTAACCCTAAACCTGATCTAGCCACTCGCAGGCTAATTAATTTTTTTTTCAGTTGCACATGTCTACCTCCTTATTAAGCAATAACCTCGTCACCTCATAATGCCTGTTCTTCACAACGTGTAGCTAGAATGTTTAAAAGGAAGATAAAGGCAGTAAATGTCAAAATGCAGCATGTTCTGGGTCAAATTCTCTTGGTATTTGCTATTTGAAAGCTTCAGTGTCACACTGGCATAACTGCAGGGGCTTTTTGAAGCAGTAATTTCTAGAAGCCTAAATAATGAAAGGTAACGGTTGGGTTTGGTTTTTTTCCCCTTCCTCTCCATTGGAAATGTTCCATTTTATATTATTCAGCCAAACTCTGGGATCTGAAAACAGACCCCATATCAAAGCCAAGGCTGGTAGAACTTAAGGTGTAAATATAATAATGAAGCAACAGGGATAAAGAATTAAAATTAATAGGAAAAATTCTGAGCATTATTGGGATGGTTCTTCCACATGCCTGTTTTTTCCACATGTAAAATTTGGAAGGTGATTAAAACTGGGATGACCACAAAATTTAAAGTGCAATTTTAAATAATGAAAAACAAGGAGGAAATTAAGCTTTTGACTAGACAGTGACAGCTGTTGTGCCATTGCAGCATATGCCCTCTGGCCCACACAAAGCCTGAACTGTATCCCTCCAACACAGGAAAGAAACACATGGGTTTGGTGTGCTGAAGTTATAGGATGATGCTCTCTTTCCTATTCTGCAATAATCTGTCCTTTGCTGTCTCAGAGCCACGACCTTTCCAAGGTTTGCACTTCAGGGGGAGTTTCCATTCCCATCCCCAGAGCTGCAGCCATCCATGCTGGCAATCGGCAGCCCTGTTCTTCCTCAAGTCTTCAGGTTCTCCCCTCCACATTCCAAGCCCTACCTCCAAACACCCCCCACAGCAGCTCAGCCCTGGGTTTATTTACAGATTTTACTGGCATTGCTGCAATTCCAAGTGTCGCCCTGCAGATAAAGAGATTGAGAAGAGCTGTGCCAGCGTTCGCGAGCCAGAGCCCTGTGCTGAATCCGTGCCACTGCTGTTACAGAACTTTCTCTCCCTAAAAAACTCATTTCACCTTCATTGGCAAACACTCTATTATTTATTCTCTCTATTTCATCCTCTGTTATAATTGTTTAGTAACCATTCAAAAGAGCCTGAAAGACTGAAGATTTTGGAGCTCTTTTTCACCCACTGGAAATGAGTCTCCTGTGTTGCCTCTATTGCTAAATCCAGTTGCCCTGCTGCTGCTACAGCTGGTGAGGCTCCAGCAGTGCTATCAGGACAGGGAACCCTGCAGCAGAAAGGCTGTTGCTAAGGCTTTGACAGTGTGTCATGGAACTCTGCTCAGGGCAGGTCTAATCACTGCTGTGCTTTAAAACCACTGATAATTCTAGAGACTGGCTCACACTCCACCTGCCAGCATTGCCAGCACTGCTGGAGCTGGGGAAAAGCCTCAGCAACCACAAGAAATTCTTGGGGCTGATTTCCTTGTAGGGACAGCATTGTGCAAATTGATTCTGTAGAAGTTCTGCATTGAGACTTATTTTCACTGTTTCTTCCGAATTTCCCTTGTCTATCTTTGGACTGAAAGTTTTTGTGGGGAGGATTTCACAGCTGCTTTCTACCCTCTTCATAAGGGCAAGAGGCTTCTGGGTGGGAGGAGAAATGGCAATAAATCAAGGGAAAGGCAAAGAAGAGGAGATTGCTGGGCTCTCACATGTGCTGACAAACAAGTGAGTGCCCTCAGCTTTATCTGCTCCCTCTCTGGCCTCTGTCAGGGATTCACGTCATTACCCAGCCCAGTGATTCCCGAGGGGAATTCTTTCTTTGTCTCCTTGACACAGGAAAACCAATGTAGGCAAACAGGCAGAGTGGGCACCCCTTCATCATCTCTACATGCACATTCAGATAGGCTTTGTTTGGAAATCCCTTCCCTCCAGGGCTGCCTGGCTGAGGTTTTCTGAAGGCTTGGCATGTCACAACCACCCCAAACACGATTACAAGGTCACATAAGCACATTGCTCAACCCTCTCCTCTCTGTACCAGCTCCACATTCGCTCCATCCACAGTCCACTTCAGCCACATCCCACCTGAACATAAAACCTTTCACTAATTCACTACTGTTCTTCTCTCCCCTTTCTCATTTCCCCTATCTATAATCTCACTGAATGCCTCAGACAGAGCTGGGAGTACTCTCACTAGCCTTAGTAAGACATGAGAAAGGTTAAAAAGGGTTTAAGCATATGAAAAGTCTGATCTCAAGTGATTTGCCCACAGCAACACAGTGTTTCAGTTTAACACCTCAGACCTTAGAGATCCTTTGTCTCCTAATATTAGACTTTTTGCCTTCTTTACTCTTATAGCCCCACCACCGCTGGTGAAAGACCTCCCTGCACACTCCACACCTCACAGATAACCCACCAACTTCCAGAAGTCATCCCAACCCTTCATTTCTTCCTAAATTGTGAAATCTTTTATAATCCTTCTAGCTGTTCTAATTAAAAAAAAAATTAATAATTCCACTCTGATTTTGACATGCTACTTACAAAATGCTTGGCATTTTCACACTAGTCTGGACCTAACTTCCTGTGGGGGGACTATCATATTTAGCTGCAAGACAGCATTACTAATATTAACAATTCATCTAACTTTGGGGAACACTCAGAGATGCAACTGATGTATGAAATCAAGTCACACCCCCATTTGGATGGGAGTAGCAGTAGATTCCATGGGATGTATTCCATGGGATGGTTACGTGGGATTTACACCTCAGAGAGGTCCTAGGAGGCAGAGGGATTGCATTCAGGCATCCAGGTGTTAGTTTTAATCCAGTTAGAACAAAGACCAACAGCAAGGCAGACACAGCAACATGAGCAATCCTTCCAGACAGGATAACTTGTCCTAAGAAGCTTAGGCAGCCCACACTGGAGGCCCTGAGCATTTGTTAGGAGAAGGAGGAAGATTAAAGCTCAGGGAATCTCCTGCCCAACAAACCCAGAGCTGCCTGCAGTATCGACATACCCAAAGCCATCACATGAGCCCAGCCATGAACTGCATTGCCATGGCCACTGGCTGTGAAAAGCCAGCTTGAGAACAGCAGGGACTTGCCCTCACAGCATCTTTCCAAATATAGAACTCTAGCTCACCAGAGGGGAGAAATAATGGGCAGACAAAGAAAATGCCTTCAGCTGAAAGCATTGTTTCTCTTTCAAATTCTGCCCTGAAATAGATGTACAACATAAGCAAGCCCTAAAAGAGAAAGGCAAGCATCTCTTTCAAAATAACAGTCTCACCAACTTGCTCCATTTATAAATCAGTTCCTCCCTTCCCACGACATAAGTTCAGACATAAATTTCTTTCCATATAATGCTCATTCACCAATTTTTAATGCCTCGGAGGTGGGGGCATCTGTGGTGAAACGTGCCATTCCAAAGGCTACCAAGAGATGGCACCAGGATTTCTGAGTGCCCCGTGTTCACCCGGACCTCTGGAACAACCTTGGGAGATGCTGCTCCTCTCCGCCTCATCAATTCCTCATCTATTTTCAAATCTCAGCAGAAAACATCTCTTTTTCCCTTGTCTCTACCTCTTAATTTTTCAATTTCTCTCATCTACTGCTATTAACAGCACAATGCCAGTAAAGTGTAATTCTGAAACGCAACTCTATTTGTTCTGCAAAGCAGCACTGACATACCACCAGTCTGAAATGAGATTTTGTAACTGATTATTGATATTAGAACAGGTCATTCTTTGAGAGAAACCACACAGACCGTAAAAATAATGAAAGAGAAGGAACTGCATGAAACTGGGACACCTCTGGCTCCAAGATCATTACCTCTATTACAATAGCTCATTGCAATAAATTTGCACAGTAGGGTTTGTTTACTTATCTTAGTGATGCAACCATCCCTGCTTCATGTTATCTGAGATTATATAAAGTGTATCTACAAATTGACTAAAAAGAAAATTTTTCAAGACAACACTCTTTCCTTTGTTGCTGGCATAGTCTCATTCAGAACAGTATTTTCTAATTTTATTTAACAGGACTTCTAGGATAAACCCCATGTAGATCAAGACCAGATGGGAAGCAAGTCATTTAGCTGTGATATAGCTCAACAGAAATGGTTTTTCCCTTCCTATGAATTTTCTACACGAATGAAGTGAACCAAATAGTCTCTGTTTATTCTCAAAATGCTAAGCATTGATTAATTCTGACCACATTCCAATAGAATCATGTGTTACTTTCCAATTAAATATCCAGACTGCTCAACATGATTAATGACAAAACACAGACTAACAAGATGAATTAAGAATGATTTGCTTTTGATCTTCTATCAGGAACCATTGCCAAATAAACAAAGGCATAAACCTGTACATAGAGCATTCCTCAAAAAGAACCCATCACAACAGCTTCTCTATCAGGTTGAAGAAGAACCTGAGAACCTGAACTAATCACCAAGTTTGTGAAACTCAAGTGCCTTGAGTTTCTGCTCTTTCTCTAAATACAGTCTACAGTGGCCAGATATACCACATATTCTGTTCAAGAAGAGAGCAGTTGGAAGTTTAGACCAACGCAGGAGATGGAATTGCAGTAAATGTTTATGGTGGTCCTACCAGCAAGACAATATCCAGGATTAAGGATAGGGAAAAAGAAATCAAACTGCCTGCACTGGGGTCTAGGGCACATTTGCAGTTGTATCTCTTCCATATGCCTGTCCATCATTGTCAGCACAAGAGGCAAGTCCAGTACTGGGGATGACCTGAATACATCTCCTCTTTTTGTCTAAACAGCAGAGTAATGCATATATATATATATATGCATATAATATATATATATATATATATATATATATATATATAACCCTATCAGCAAAGCCTAATTTGAAGTTATGTAATGTACACCCTCATATCTTCAGCATTTCCAGGGTCTTCATATTCTCCTTGGTCAATCTGACATAGTATCTGATTAAATATATTAAATATGGCTTTAAGCTTTACATGTGCTCTTTGATCACCTCGGCATTTCTCTTTTCACTTGCATGAGCTCTGCTTCCTATAGCCAGTAAAAATCTCCTCAGCTCCCACTACGAGAGAAATATGTGATACAGGAATCACTTCACAGCCATGGCAACAGTGCCATCAATATTGCTGCATGTTTCAAGCTCATCCCTCCCCATCTCAAATCACCCCTGAGCACTTATCAGCAAAGAAAAAACACCTGTGGTATTCTCACTCCTCCTGGGTTTTGAGCCCTGACACCAGATGGCTCTGACTCCACTTGACAAATCTCTTTCAACAACTCCTACCTGACCCAGCTTTAAATGTCCATTATGCCACTTCCAGGTTGCCCACTGCAGACTCATCTTCCACTGCACAGAGAGAAATAAACATTTGCCAAACCCCAAGTTTCTAGAGGCAAACATTTGCCACAGGTGAAGAGAACTTGCTTCTTTTTCCCTTCAATATGTGAGGAATCCAGATAGCCACCTCAGGTGAAATAGAGTTACATGGGAGGATTTCCTCCCTTTAATGAAAAGGGAGATTATCAGCAAGCATTTGAGGCTCTGGAACTATCCAATAAGCACCAAACATGAGAAGAATTGTGATCAAATGTCAGAAGTGGGTAATGCTGGACATGAGCAAAGGCAGATAATTTCTGCATATCACATTTTCTAGTGAATTAATTTGGCACCATTCCCAGACCCTTTTTATTCACTTTCCACTTTTAATTAAGTAGTCAAACTTTACTGGAATAGCCCAATGTAGAAAGCCAAGTACTCTGAATACCCAGAGAAAGAGTTTTTATTTCTGATGAATACTCACTCTTGTAATCTTTCATACGAGGTTTATGCGAACACTTAGCATGAGCCAGCTCTGCTCAGTATGATAAATAGATGTACTCATGGAGGTTTGAAAAACAAAGACATTTTAACAGACTATCCAAATTGCTTCAATAAAACTGTGCACCAGCCTTTTAACAGCAGAAAAGGAAAACATAATGGAGGGAACGACCAATGCACCAGTCACCCCACCATTTGCCATTTTCTAAATGACACAGGTCTTCCTCTTCTGAAAGGAGAATGAACTCTGAGGGTTTTGGTTTCAGCCTCTTTGATACTCTATTTTCAACATGAGGAGTCTTAGAAGAGCCTGCACAACATGAAGCCACAGATAACTCATGGCCTCCAAAGCACTGGTGAGGATACCTGACAGCTGGACAGATTCATGCAGAAGGGAGCAGCTCCTGGCTGGCCAGAGAGCAAACATCTCCCACTGTCACATCCCACAAGACATCCAAACAGAGAACAATATGGGAAAACAAGCAACAGTGTTGAAAGGGACACTGGAAAGTAAGAGCAGGGTGGAAGCTGTGAAACATAAAGGGAATAATAAGGATGAAAGGTGAAAAGAGCAGTGATCATTGCACTGTGCGAGGCATCAGAGATGCTACATTAGAGAAGGTGTTGATGGAGTGAAGATTTGAGCATCCCACACAGACTCCTATCAGATATCCCAGCTACTGACATAAACAGAGCTGAGAAAAGCAGAACATCATCTGGCTTTATTTTAAACAGTCCCTGTAAAAGGTATCAGAAAGCCTTCTCTGCAGCACAGCATCATGAGAGATGGGAAAGACAGCCTTAAGTCTTGGATTTCACAGTGGTTAACTCAAGAGACCTCAACAAAACAGAGTTCCATGTTTTTTCCATGTACTTTTTACCTCAGATATGGACAGTTCTGGAGAGATCCACAGCCATGGCACCAGCAAGCTGAAGACCTCAAATGCCTAACTAAAGCCAATAAAGCCCATGAGTCACAGTCTCAGGGGAATCAGAGCTACTTGGCACATACCCAGAGAAGGTCAATTGGAGCATGGGGAGACTATTTCTAAATACCCCAGAGCTTTGCCACTGGGAAAAATAAATAGAACTATGGATCTTGTTTCCACATCTTAGCGGGCTAAATAAATAGCTCTCACTATAGGGCACATTCTTAAAGTGACCTTGGCTCTGCTGCTGCCCAGGGCAGGGGAAGGCGGGTGCACCCACCAGAGCAGTGGTGCATTTTCAGTGCTGCATTCCTGGCAGCTGATCAGAAAGCCAGGCTAATCTCAGCTCCCACAGTTGCCGGCTGTTCCTTCACAGCAAAAAGGCAAGCCATGGTGGCACATAGTTATGAGGTGGAGAGAAGGTATCAAGAGCAAATACAAAGCGAGGGGCAAAGGATTGCTGAGACAACATTGGAGTTTTCCTCTGTCAGTAGGCTGGAGGTTGATGCTCTCTACAACTTATAGGCAAAAAGAAACAGATGCTTTTGTGACCAAGAGCCACACCAAAATACCACAGTCCCAATTTCAGCATAGCCACAGCCACTTTGGGAAGAGCTGGACCAGGGTCAGACAGATGGGAGCACATGCTGAGCTAGACAAAGAACATGACCCCTTTTTATCCTTTCTCCCAGCTCAGAAAACCCATCCATAAGCTCCTCACCTCACAGAGCCTTAGCTAGAGCAAGTCAAATCATGGAAGGACATTTTCTCCACATGTACCCACCTCCATTTTCTGATGAGCTGCAAAGATGTTTTCAGATGGGCTTTCAGACTGCAGCTATTCCAGGCATTTGCTAATGCTGGGAGAGAAGATCTGTAACCCACTCTACAGTCTGTTCTTCTGGCCTCAAGACCTAAATTCTTGCCAAAAATATCTCCTAAAGCCACTTTCCACAATGAAAGCAGCACTTCCAAGTGAACTGCAAACAAACAGAGCCTCAACTGACTAATGAGAAACTAGTGTCTTTTAATGGGTTGCAATTGTGTTTTAACACAGAACAGGCTTGTGTGGTTCTTCTGATGTGAAACAGGCTGTCTCCACAGTGCCACTGAGCTTCTCAGCTGCCCCTAGTTATGAAACAAAAGGCTCAGCTCTGAGCCCTGGGCAGGCCAGCTGAGTGGCCACCAGGCTTCAGCTGATTCATGGTTCTTGTTCATTAGACCAAGAGCAGGTGGGAGCCAAATCATCTTTTCATGTGAAAAGATTATGTAAAGATTGTATGCATTGTTTGCACACTCATGAAAAATATGTTTTAAGAAGAGCACTAATATTTTAGGAAATAAAAATAAAATTAGGAAACTGAACTAGCAGTGAGAAAGCTCAGGTAGACAAAAATAACGCACAAGACACCTTTTTCCAAATGAAAAATAAATTAAAGATTTTCAGTAATAGTAAAAAAGGCTTATTAGCTATAAAATGGGATTTATTGAGGGCAACTTTGAATTTGCTTCTCTGGTGTTTGTGTCTGTGTTCCAAATGGAAAAAAAAATGTCCACAGAAGAATTCAAAAGAATCCTTGTACACCAGAACAAAAGGAAGTTCAAGCTAAATATTGCATATTGACAATGTGGAATCATTTAAATCAAAAGCAGCATGTTTCTCTGATTGTTTCTCTTAGAAGTGAGTATTTTAGAGCACTTTACAGACTACATTCACAGCAACCCTCCCTGCATCTCCAAAAGTATCTCAGCAAGAACCAGGCTAGAAAGGTGTGACAGATACCAAGGTTTCCACTTCCTCTATGGGAAACAGTCAATGGAAAATAAAGCACTTCTGCACAAAATTCATTTTAAAAGCCTTTAGTCAGCCAGTCCCATTGCTCAACAGAAAACTGATACAGACCCAAATCCCATCACAAACAGATCCTGGCCTATCACATAAACTGGTCTAATCACAGCCAACACTTCCACAGGAAGGAAAACAGGGAACTGAGTGGGATTTGTTTAGTTAAGCATGGACTTGGACCCATCAATCACTTTTGGTTGCCTCAGAAGCCAAGCCCAGTGTCTAACTCATTATGGACACCCCTGTCATACACAGAACATGTCCACAGGCTGCCTAAATCTTAAAGCTATTACATGAGGCCTGATGGGAATGTTGAAGGATGCTCAGATATCCTGGGGATAATATCTTAGTGGTAATATTCTTTGGATTGGGTAGTATCCAAACATCTGTGTAAGAAACATCCTGGTATCCCCATTTAGAGGAATCTCAGGTACTTTGTCTAAGAGAGAACTGAAGCTGTGAAGCAGTTCCAGGTACTTGGCACTGTGCTAGAAATCCAAAAGCACAGGCAAAAGTGAGTTGGCTCCCACCAACAAGACAGCTGCAGGAAGTTGTGCATCAGCTGGGCCCCCTCAGTATCTTATTTAGAAAAGCAAACTGTCCAAAAAGTTGTGTATCTCCAGACATGTAGGCAGAGGAACAAGAAGAAAGGTGCACTTAGCAAACAACAGTGCTCTGTGTTGATGTGCAGCTTCTGGTGGCTGGTGGAAATTAATTAAAATTCCTTCCCAGTTATTGTGTAAGTCATGATATTGAGAGAACTGGTATCAGTCTTTGATGGTAACAGCAGGATGGACATTATTTAACACATTCAGGGTGACTGGCCCCCATTTCAATCACAGCTAAGCAAACTGTTGTGCTGTGTCTGTCCATCCTTCCCACCTCATGCTCTACCTGAAGCTGCTTCCTCAGTAATCACCAGCCACAGACCTCACCCACGTCAAGTCCATGCAGAAGCCAGAACTGGCTGAATGCTGCCCTGTCCTTGCAGACACATGCCTGAGCAAGTAGGGACTGTGCCCCACCAGCCATTGCATGTCCCAGCAGGAGAACTGGCAGGTTCTGCGTGGCTTAGGCAAATGGGATTGTGTGGGCACAGCTCACAGCAGCAAATTCTTCCTCCTGCTTTTAAAGAGCAAGCCAGAGATATGTGTTTTGCTCTCATAAAGTTTGCCTTGAAAGGCATCTGAGGAAGTGGTCAGGACAGACAGCTTGGGGACTAACATTCAGCACTGAGATGAAGATATAAAATGGACTTGATGTCTTCAGAAAAGAACTATTTGAAATATCTGGGATGGCTTGAAAGCAGATACAAATTAATACTAGTAGGAACTGTCATACTTCAAAAATATCATGATGTCCAGGTCATGACCCTCTGCAAATGGAGGATGAGGCAGCACTGCCTCCATTCCACTCCATCTCCCCCCAGGCTGATGGTGGCAGGCAGTTCTGGCTGAGTGGGAGGCAGGAGAGGCTTGTCTGCTGCCAGCACATGCTTCTCCAAAGCCAGTTGTGTCTGGGAAATGAAGGAGGGTACCTTGCAATCAAACTGCCATCGCTGTCTAGGGCACACTACAAATAAAGGGCCACCAGCATGAATCATATGATGAATCACAGCATTAACGTGTCCTTCAGGGAACTATTTCTGCCTCTTAAAAAACCCTGCAGGTTTAAAGTGAGTGGAAACTGCATACACTTCTGATTTCTTTGCCTCTTCAACTGGAACCAGAATTTTATTTCTTGCTGGCCTGGAAAGATGAGTTCCCTTGGGGCTACTACCTACCTGACCGTCCTGACGTGTCTCTTGCTGTAGGGAGTGATGACTTTGAAAAGCAGCTCCATGGCTCCATTGATGCCCAGCATAGTTCCCGTGGTAACTATGGCAATAAAAGGAAAAAAGCAGTCAGCTCTGAAGGAGGCAGCTGGCAAACATTGCTTAGAAGAGATGTGGGGAAGAGTAGCTGCCCCTGGGGCTATGAGATCTCTGGGCTCCCATCTGGACTCTACAGGTCCCCTTACAAACACTGGAAGTGAAGCACAAAGCTGTCTGTGGACACAATCTGAGCTAAAATCAGGTGCAAAACCAGTCCAGTAGTTCTTTCTCAACTTCCCCAAAGCCCCTTCTCCTGTAGACATTGTCTTCTCCAGAAAACAGATTATAATTATAAAAGAGTCTTCTCCCAGAAAAAAGTGACAGAGCTCAAATTCATCCCACATTTCCTACATGCAACTCAGTGAGGACAGTTCATTTCATAGGGGCTTAAAGGGCAGGGTTTGCTTTCTGTGCTGTTATTCAGCAGAGTGGAAGTGGGTTTGGGAGGCATCTGAATGCAGTTTAATTTCATCTAGACCAATTTCCCCTTTAATCCTTTTTAACAGGCTAGTAACTTTTTTAGATAGATTTTTTCCATCAGTTTCAATACCTAATGCATAGCCTAGGTGTTTAGCCAGACCTCCCCACTATGAGACAGGATATCTCTGTGTAATGAAGGAAGAAATCCAGCCCTGCAATATTAAATGGATGTGACCAAGGTGAAAGGATCAGTAATCAACAGCAGCCAGAAGGAGCCCTGGCTGCCTGCCCACCGCTAGGTTTTGGCTGTTTTGTAGATATCTCCCAGTGGTCATCAGAGAGCTGCCAGAGGGCTCATCATCCCCTGCTGTCCTATGGTGTCCCTGCCAAGCTGTCCTGGGATGGAAAGCCTCCCAGGCCTGGCAGTAACACTCACACTGGCTGGCAATTCATTAGAGCCAGGGTGGTGGACAAGGCTGCTCAAACTCATCTGCTCCGGAGCAGCCACAAACATCTGGTGGCAGTGAAGGGAGCAGCCCAGAGCAGGGCATGAGGTGAGGCAAGGATTCATCTTGAGTGCTTTCGTACCTAAGCACTCTCAAGAGTTTTGTATAGTTCTGGCTTCCCTTAAGTTCCACTCCATAATTTTTAAGGCTGGCATCATGTAATCCCCTGGTTTAATATCACACCCATACAGATTTTCACCTAACCTCCCCTGAGGCTTCCCAGCTGGGCCACAGAAGCCACAAATTCAAAATTATTAATGGAGAGTGCTGGAGATAGCTGGAGAGTAACAGAGATGCTCCAGCAAAGGTGCAGAGCTGGGGTTCTGGGCTCTGACACTAACAGAAAGGAGGGCAGGCTGCAGTGTGCATCCTAAAACCTCCACAGAAACAGCAGCTGAGCTGAGTGCAGGTGTACTGAAGCAGGGAAGGAGGCAAATCATAATTTTGAGTGAGAGGCAGCACAGGGTCACTGCACAGCTGTGAAACCCAAATAAAGGCACATTTCATCTTCTGGCTTTGGCTGCATTTTCAGCCACACTCAGAGACTTTCAAACACTGCTTATCACAGGGAGAGGGGTTGAGTGTTGAGGCTTGGCTGCTTGCCTGAGGAAGCCCAAAGCATGAAGCCAGCTCCTGTCCAGGCAGAGGGGACCTGCAGGGCTGGCTGCCAGGAGAGCTAAATCTCAGGATGCAGACTGCAGACAGGATGGCCATCAAGAATTATCTGCTGGGTGAGGGACATAGGGAAGGAGAGGAAAGGGTTAGAGTGAGCAAAGGGAAATTTGTGCTGACGAGCTCAGTGCTTTATAGCCTGTATGAATCTGTAATGATCCCGAGAGAGAATATTGGAAATCCCTCTGCTTGAATCATTTAACATGAGGGCATTGTCAAGCAAGAAAAGCTGGGAGAGGGAACATCTGAGGGGATACTAGCCAGAAGACGAGGATCTAATATCTGCTTCCTGGGGGACCTTGAATAAGCAGCAGATTTCTCTCACCCTCTGCTTCTCCACCCTCGTGGAGCTGCTCTAAGGACCAATACAATCAACAATAGTGAGACATTTGGCTGTTATGGTAATGGCAACTGTATAGAGACTTCAGGTACCCAAGTCTCAGAGCAAAAGAATTGACTGCCTATATTCAAGAATAGGAGATCTTTGCCATGAATATTTTTCACTACAGCACTTTTATTTCCATAGCTCACAGATGAAATGCACTGTAAAGGCTGCATAGGCCCCTTGAGGAACACCTTTTTCTAAGGTTGTTCTGGCTTTTGTGTTTTTCTATATATTAATGGTGCATGCAGGCACTAACCCTACCAGGAATAATGTTTCTTTGCATTGAAATGAGTAGCAAAGAACCCTGGTGGCTGTCACACAGAAAAGAGCAAAATCCTGGCACTCACCATTAGAAGCACAAACCCTCAGGACCCAGAGGCAGTGGGTGAGGTGCAGGGGGTGGCCCAGGTGTCTTCTTGTCAAGCTCAGTATTATATCAGTGGCTTCTGCCTTCTGCACTTTAAGCCCAAACTTCCTATCTGTGAAAAGAAAATGAGAATTAAACCACTGCAAAGGCCACGTCATTGCAGCTGTGCTGCTAAACATGTGTTTATTAAGCCTTCTAACTCAAAATCTAATAAGAAAGGCATTCAAATGTATCAATGAGTTAAACCAATAATAATCTCACTGAAAATGGAAAAACATGGGTTTCACTTTGAGGCACCATATATGAAACATAGAATAGTCTGCATTGAAAAAGATCTTTAAAGGCCACCTAGTCCAAAGCCTCTGCAATGAATTGTGCTAGAGAAGGTTGCTCAGAGCCCTGTCCAACCTGACCCTGAATGTTTCCAGGGATGGAACATCCACCACCTCTCTGGGCAACCCATGCCAGTGCCTCACCTTCCTTATCATGAAACATTTCTTCCTTACCTCTTACCTAAACCTATCCTCTTTCACTTTAAAACCATCACTCCTTGTCCTACCAACAGGCCCTACTACAATATCTGCCTCCTCGAGCTGCTGGAAGGCTACAATGAGATGATCCTGATATTCGACTCCCCTCCAGAAGCCCCCCAGCACCCTCAGTACCTCGTTTTTGACCCCCTGCAGAAGCCCCCCAGCAGTACCTCGTTGGCCCACCCTGGCCAGCAGGCGCAGCAGGGGCAGGAGGGTGCCGTGGTCGGGTGGTTCTGTCTGGGCAGCCATGGCCAGGGCCTGCAGCAGAGCCTCACTGCCCCCTTTGCTGACCACGTAGTGAATCCTCCGTCCAGTGCCTGGGGAAGAGAGCAGAGACAACTCAGAACATCCCTTCCCTGAGCCACAGCTTGTTGTCTCGTTTATCAAGAGTTCTAGTACCATTATAGTGCAAGGATTCCATATCACCAGAGTTTCATACCTCCTTGATGTTTCTCATAGGCATCTCCTCTAAGCACTGACTCTTCCTGGTCCTTGCAATAGTCATCTAACTCCAGCTCCCACCAATCCACTCTTTTATAACACCGTTCTTATTTGGTACAGGTGTGGCCTATTAACATCAGGCCTGCTCCGAATCTTTGGTAATTGGTTCAGCTGCAACTCTTTAGGGGATAAGATTACATTCTGTACCACCTTCATTTGCCCATACTACATCTCCCCACAACAGCTGTCACAAGGCCTCAGTCTGCAAGGAGCATGTGGAGCTTCTGTGGCCTTCAGGCAATATTTGAGTGCCATGAGTGTTTGGAGACCTGGCCATGAATCCCTGGTGTCCCCAGCCTGGGGACATGGATGGAGCTGTGTGCTCTGCAGTTCCATGGATGGAGCTGCATGGTACACCTCTGTGCTCTGCTACCTGTTGTGGATGCCGTGGGACAGAGAGAGAGGAACAGCAAGCATTTCTCACAGCGGCCTGTGAGAAATTTTAGGGAGTTGTAAGGATGTTATAACTCGTTGAGTATAAACAATTTGCAGGTGGTGTTTTTTTACTTCATTTTTCTGTTCCTCTCAAGGACAGTGTGTGAGGAAGATGTTTTTGTTAGTTAGCCAATAGAATAGAATCTATTGTACCATTCTTTAAAAATGCGTGGTTCTTTTGAATAAAGCCTTCTTTCCCTTTTCTACAATCCTGCCTCTCACCTTTTCCTGCCTCAGTCTCAGCACAAGAGCGACAGGCTGTTACCACAACAGTCCTTGTCTCCCCAAACCCACGTGCTGCAGAAGTTTTTCAGTGTGCACTGAAATGTGGCAGGGAGGAATGAGCCTAGACACCGACAGGTTTCAAAGCAGCAAAAGGCTCAGTGATCTTTTCTTAGATACTGGAAATTAAACAAGGAATGAACTAAAGCTGCACTGGGCTTCTGCCAAATGAAAAGGAATCCTAGGGAAGCCTTGGGGACAGCTTTCAAATAAATGTGGGTCTCCAAAGGAACCACGCTCTAACCCTGGGAGCCTTACTGTGTTAACAAACATTGATCCAGCTCTGTGGTTGGGGGATGCTGCTCCTCCAGTTCCTCAGGGAGAGCAGGATCCCCTGTTCCCCATGGAGGCCATCCTTGCACCCAGCTGAGGAACAGGGCTCCAGGGCTCCAAAAGACAGGCCCAGGTGGACAGGTGATGTCTCTGGTGGGGCTTCCAGGACTGGGGGACCCAGGAGGATCCAGCACTCACCAATGCAGCCCCCACAGCCTGGCAGTTTAGCTGGGTTGGGAATTGTTTAGTAGGTTATATTTTTGTGGTGGAGCAGAAAGAAAAAGGAACTTGGCTGGTTTTTTTAGTTCTTTTGGCAATACACTTATTTTTTCTTGCAGCTTTGAGCACATAAAGTGACATCCATTCCCTGCAGCCCCAAGGCAGAAGTGCCTTTTGGAGAGAGGCTGAGCCCTCTGCTTTAGAGAGTCCCTGGGCTCTAAAATGTCAGGTTCCTTTCCCTGTCTCACAGTCCTCTCTCCAATGTCACTGGTGAACATTTTCAGGGGTTGACTGCCAGGGATTATGAAATACTTTGCAATCCATTATCATCTTTGAAACTAAAAAGAAAAAATTGAAACTTATCTCTAAGTCTCTTTTTCTTTTCTTTAACACATTGAATAAGTTCAGTTTTCCAAACACAAGAGTAAGGACTGCTGATCTATAGATACAATTTACATTTTTTTCACCTTGCAAACACCTGATCAAGTTTAAATGTAAGTATGAATCCCCTGATTTGCTTTTGGACCCCCTTTCTGTCCTAGCCCACAGCCCCAAATCTTTGCTTCCTTACCCAAAGACAGCAAGTTAGTGAGGACACTGAGAATGTTCAGGATGACATCCTTGTCACAGGAGCTCTGGAATGGAAACACACCAAATTTACAGATCAGTTCAGAGCAGGACACTTTGTGCTGCACAGGGCTGCCGTGCATCATGCAGTGCAGGGGCACTGAGACCCTGGTTTGGATACTGAGCACTTCTGTGCCATCTGGACAGTGAATATGTGGAAACATATTGATGACACATTTTAAAAGCCTTTAACATATCATACTACACAGTATTAATACACAGTAGAATTTCTGTAGAACTGACATCTAAATTCTAAACTAAAGCTCTCTTTTTTGATTTGATTTGGCTACCTCAAAGTTGAGGAAATTCTGTATCACACAGAAATGCTAAATGTGAGGTGTTTTTCCATGACAGCATCTCTGATTACTGGTGTTGAAGAACAATATATTTAAATTATATTAATTCCATCTACAAGAAAATCCCCCTGTCTTTGCAGCCACAACCACGTGGAAGACTTGAATTTGAGAAGAAAAATTCCTAAGGTTATTTTTAAACTAATATAATTTAATTTTAAGACCAAATTACCACCACACTTTGACATGACACATTCTGCTTAGAGTCACTTTAAATTTTGCTTTAGAGGAAATAAGATATAATGCACTTGAGGAGAAGGAAACACATGATATCTACCATCCATCTGTGTGATACACTAGACCCCTTCTTTAATCCTGCTCCAAACAGATTTCACTGCTCTGATTCAAGAATTAATCATTGGTCTGTATTCCAATTAGAGGGACTTGGGTTAAGATTTGGATGTCTTTATTTCTGAACAGATACAACACCACACAAATTTCTAATATAATACAAAACTTGCATTTGAATAGCCTTGATCCTAAAGAACCTTAGGATCACACAAACTATAATGGAATCACTTTATTTTCAATTAGATGATGACAATGAGATAAAAACTCACAAATATATGGCTCCTATATTTCTGAATGTTGAACTGCTTCAGAAACTTAACCTACCTTGTAACTTAAACTAACCTGGTATTTATTCAAGGTATATGTGATCATTTTACCAGCCAAATTGATTCAACCATTCTCTGACATATTTAACATTATGCAACTGTATATTTAAGACAAGGAGTCGAAAAGTAACACCTATCAAAATGTAACTCTAGAAAGAATATTAGGGAAAGTCTAATTCAGATCTGTCATAATGACTATTAATACAAATGGATCCTTTTTTCCCAATGGATCCCTGAAATGTCACAGCACAGGCTGACAGGGTGCTGAGGATTATTTAGCTAATTAGGGAACTGCAGTCCATATCTCCTCCTTAGTTACAACTGGGCAGGGTATGCACTGGGTGAGACCTGGGATGAAGCAGGAAAGTGATCAGTCTGCAGCCAGAGCAGGTGACTGCCAGCCTGCAGAAACAGATTTCCACCCATCACAGAAATCCTGTAGGATGCTTGGCAGCTCCCTGCAACCAAATCTCCTTCTGTACTGGCAAACTGTACATGCCTTTTTCTGCATGGAATAACTACATTAATGCCAATGTTTCCTAGCTTCTGTATTCTAAACCTGGGAGCGTGTTCCTAGATTTCTTTTTTTTTTGGTCATAATTATTAACAAAAACAAACTCCAAATCTCTGAAAAATGAGGTTTCCCATCATACTCGTTTTGGTCAGTTAGCAGAGCTACCAACCATTCCCTGCTCAATATACATTCCAAGTGAGCCACAGGGACAAGAAGTATCAGCAGGGGAATGAGAGAAAAGAGCAAGATGTGGTCAGGGAAGGGGAAGGAAGGAAGGAAAGAAAGAAGAGTCAGATGAGGATGAGATTGGAGAATCGCTTCTGAAATGGGGACTCACTGGAGAGGGTCTGTGAGCACTGATGGCTTTCCCAAGGCTCAACTTGCTTTTGCTGTTAGCTAAAATCCACAGGCAAAGTGCCTGTCTCATCCCATCAGAGCTGGCCCATGCACAGAGGGAGAGCCTGCTGTTTCTCTTTGTTGTTAACCCAACAAGCAGAGATCTCAGCACTGAACATAAAAGTTCAGCCCTTTTATGATCCCTGTTGAAATCAAAAGGCTCAGTGAGATGGGATTGCTGCTCCTTTCAGAGCCAAGACAAACAGAAGATGTGGCTTTAATGAAATCCAGTAACTCATTTTTCGCCAAGTATTGCCACCCTCACCTTAGAGGAGTCCAGATTTGTGCCACTGGCTCAAGCAGGGTCAGAGCAGTTCTGAGCAGCATTACTCTTGGGTAAAATATACCATTTTAGTCCTGTGTTAATCTTCCTAATTCATGTCTTTGTTCATTTGAGCTGGCTCAAGTCTCCCAGACTAAACAAAGAACATTCAGAGCTCTCCTCCCAAGAGTTTCTTGGCATTTTTAGCATGGGGACTTAATAGCCAGGGGCAGGCTGTCAGGAGTGATGAGTATCCATCAAATTTACTGACTCCAGGAAGACTTACTGTTCTCAACACCTTTTTAAATACCAGGGTTGCCTAAATCAGACTGTCCTCTGGTTTTGTCTTGCTGCCTCTCAGTATCCCTTTCCTCTGTAGGTGGATGGATTACACATTAAGGTTTCAGTAATGAAGTCTTCATTGATTTATGCTCCTATTACACTGGGTTGTTTATTTTAACTGATTGGATTGTGGGTTCCTAAGCCATTAACACAAATAGTGATGACATAAGATATCCTCTGACTTTCCATGCACTTTATCCAGGGACTCAGGCAAACAAAGAACTTTAGGGAACGTGAAAGATCAACCTTTAAAATGTGAAAATTAAAGCTGGGTGATATTGCCAAATATTTTACCTGAGTGTTTACTCTTGATGTTTTAACACTGAAATTCTGTGTTGGTGCCTCATTGCTCCCCTTCCTGCTGCACACCACTGAAGGAGTTGGATGATTCATGTGTTGGCTGAAACAATGGATAAAACCCCAGTCCCATTACAATTTCCTACTAACTTTAGTGGCAAATAACACTGAATAACAGAGACTTCTGCAGAAGAGCACAGCTCCCATTTATAATAGCAAGACAACACAGAAAAACACACCCTAAAGCTGCTATTGTCTTGCTAGATGACAACTTGCCTCTTGAAAAGAAACAGCTCAGTTTTGACTAATTATCTTCAGGTTTTAAAAGCCATCAACGATATTTGGACATTGAAATCCATTAGAATTGATTGTTTAAATTAATACACATAACAAACTCCTTGTGGATGAATTGCCAACGTATTCATTCATAAAAAATATTCAGTAAATCTTTTTCAACAGTAAATACAAATGAGAAAATCACAACTTGTGCCTGATCTAAAAAAGATGAATAGAGTAATTTCTTTAATGCAAATTTCTTACCCTGCTCTGGTAAAAATAAACACATTAGTTATTTTTATTGAAAGAGATGTTTGATGGTTTAAGAACAAACCATAACCAAAGAAACGAGAAAAGTAAAATTCCTCTTGCTAAGTATTTTCCATTCCTGCCAGTACTTACAAATGTTAGATACAGCATCCACATGTGCACAGACTAATGAAGATGCATTTGTTGTATATGGGTGGAATAAGAGGAGAGAAAAGTTCCCAGAAGCTTAAATTAGATTACAAAATTACTGACCTCCTGTAGAATTTCACTAAAAGGATTTAAAGTTAGAGTGAAATTGTTACCTTTTAACAACAGCCTGTAGTTGCCTTCACAGATTGTGGCTGGACAAAGGCTAAAGCAGCAAAAACATCACTTTAAATATCAAGCATGGCTGTTCTTTCTGGTCAGAGCCCCTCATCTTTCTTAGCCTTACTCCAGCAAAGCATCCTATCTTCCTCACCCAACCAGGAGTATCACAGGGCTGAGCTCAGATGCATTTAATCAGCTCCTGGCTGAGAGCTCCTCTCTGAGCTTTTCCTGAGAATTAATCCCTGAAACACTGGGGTTAGCTTGGCAGAAGGATGGAGAAAGCCAGGAATAAAAAAATACCCCAGCACATCGTCATTGATAGGTTACAGGCAGCAAGTGATTAATTGGTGACATTGGGCTTGGAGGACAGCAGCTCGATCCCAGCATTTCTGACTGGCAGCTGGGGTTATTGCACTGACCCACAGTCAGGCAGGGAACAGCTCCTGTCTCCTTGTTCTGCTCCTGGGAACATGCCAAGACCAGCTGTTATTTACTCAAGACAAGATTATAAAATTGCCACTAAGCCACTGTACCAGGTAACCTCAGGGAAGTCTCTGGGGATGTTTTCCACAAGACTCAGAAACCCAGCAGAGGAGGGAATTTTTCTTGTACCACCTGCAGGATAGCAGCCATCAGTGCATCCCCTTCCAGCACTGCATTCAAACAAAAACCTCCCACAAGCTCAGTCTTTTGGGCTTTTTCTCTTTTGCCCAAAGGCAGGTATTTCCCTGAGTGAGACACACAACCTACTGAGAGGGTTTGTTGGGAGTCTAAACATTAATGCTGAAAAAGGAGAGCACCCAGAAAGAAATCAAACAGCATTAATTTGTGCAGTGCAAGATTTACTAATAAATATTTTATTTGAGGGAAGAAATACAAAGCAGTTATTCCAATCACAAAAATAATGTATGCAAAATGAAAGAAGTCGCTCTTGCAAGACAATGCATAACATGGTTCCTACCAATACATCTTTTAAATTAACTGTAGAATTGTCTCACAAAGCTGTGTGACTGCTTAGGAAAAATCTCCCAAACAAACAACAAAACAAAACGGTCTAATTTTAAAGAAAAGGCACTGCTTCACTGGGCTAAAAAACTTCCAGACCTGTTTGTTTGGGTCTTTTTTAGTGAGACTAAGGAATAGGATATCCAGTTCCAGGGTTTGTTTGTTTATTTGTTTGTTTGTTTGTTTTAAAATAGCCTGTTTCTAAATACGGAAGCAGGGTTTGACCTGTCCAAAATATATCCACTTCTCTTTCCCTTAATAAATTTGCTCACACAAATAGCAGTCAGCAGCCCAACTGCCTGTGTAATGAGACTTACATCTGCAAGTCAGATTTCTCACTCTCTGTGCTTGAAGCCTATTGAAGAGAAATTCTGGTGCAAAATTAATAGTGGCTAAAATCAAGAGCAGGTTAGAGGTTGAGCAGCATTAGTCCTCACTGTCTCCTGAGACCTCGAGAAAATATTGGGTTGTAATTACTCTCTCAATGCTTAAATCAGAGAGTTCTCAGCCAGCAAGGCAGAGGTGCCTACCAGCCCAAAGTGCTGGGCACAGCCACTCACCACTGGCATTATGGATTTGCCAGCTGGATATCTCCTTCCCACAGCTGACTATCCAGCCTTAGAGTAACTGTGAAGCCAGGTTTGGTGCCTTATGTTCTGTGCTTTGTCAGAGTAAATTGCTTTTTCTAATTTAAGAGGAGCTAAAAATTCGCACTTAACTAAGAGAGCAAAATACCCTGGAGAGTTTCTTGTCTGAATGCTCCCATCCTCAGCCTCAATATTCAGCCAGCAAAGCGTGATTTCTTCTTGTTGGAAGGTCCACAGTATTTGTTACATGGAGGTTTAAAAATCATTATTTCTGAGGGGGGTAAAAAGGGGTTCAGAGACCTTTGAAATATCAGTAGGCAACCACAGAGTAAGGGAAGATTGCAATTAAAGTGATCGTAGCTCGAATTTTGGCATAAGTGGAGCACCTTCTTAACAATAGTACCATTATCCAGGTTTAGAAGGATCACAAGAAATTACGGTCAAGTGGTCCCTGCTCCCAAAATAACCATCCAAACATCCTCAGCATCACCACAGGAGCCACCATCCTCTACGGTAAACCGTACGTGCATTTCTTTGTCCAAATGTGCATTTCCTCCTCTGAAGAGCCAGATAGGCCTGAGCAAGGCAGGGAGCTCAGAGGAGACATGGAAGGAGAAGGGGCTATTTAAAGCCTCAGAGAGGAGGACCCTGCTGCTCTGGGAGTGTCCTAAGTGACCTCTTTAATCCTGGGAGAAAGGCGTCCGCAGCTGTGGGGGATCACGTAGCCCTCAAACTGTACCCGGGGCAGCCAAGGGGCCTCCAGGGACAGCACACGTGGCCAGGCCACCTCTTGCTCCTGTTCCCAAGCCTTGGGACAGGTCCCTCTTGCTGGCCCTGTGAGGCATGGCAAGCACCCCACTGAGCCAAGTGCCAGGCATTTCTTTTCCTGCTGATGCTTCACACCACACCAAGACCAAAGCAGAAATTATGGGGGTTTAGATAAGAAAATATGACAAAGACTCATTAAAAATGTTCTTCCCTCTGGCCTGCTGCAATCAGGTGGGTGTCACCCTGGCTTTTTAAGATTTTCTAAGCCTTCTGATGTTGACATTCTTGTAGTGAACTTTCTCACACGCTTTCTGTAAGTAACTCATTGTTTTACATTCCTTTATGGAGGAGGAGAAAGTTGATAAACTGTTAGTTTGACCAGTGTCACTGGAGAGGTGGCACTGTCACCCTCCAATCCACTGTCACTCTTGGAAAACTATAAATGTTGGAGTCAGAAAATAAACTTCTCTTTTTTCCTTCACCTTGAGAACAGCAGTGTGAGCTTGTGTTTTTTCGTGTCCTATAGCAACAGGTATGGTGGCTTTCTTCATGGCTTGCAATGACCTGAAGGTCTGGTTTTCTTCTGGTTTGCACTTGGGTGTGATAACCTGCACCATCTTTTTCAGTAACACATGAAAACACCCATCATGGCTGGATGCTATGATTCCAACCCTTCACAGTGAGTGGCAGCTCATCCAGGTGAGCAGGAATAGTGCCTCAAAGCAAATTTCTAACATGCAAATGGACAGGGCTTTGCTCCTCTTCATTGAGCTTCAGGATTTCTTCTCAAAGGATACAGGCTACACTCTGCAGGACTGAACTGCCTCAAGGCAGTGATAGGAAAATTCCAAACTTGCATTGTAATGTCTTCAAAACACTGAAGGTGTTGAGATGAAACAGCTTGGCTTAAGCTGATCTCTAGCCAAAATAACTTTGTGAATAGCATGGTGAAAATTGTCTGTGCCAAGGAATTTTACAAAATTTAACGCAATAAATTGCACTAACATAACACCTTGTATCAGAGGATCACAGACCTCTACATAAATATTAGCTAACACCTGCCCAATAGCATCCTCATCAAGATCAGATTGTTTCTTATTTTCCTGGTGGGAAATACCATCCTGTTGTGGGAAATTCACTTAGCCAATACCTAAGAGGATAGCTGGCAGAGCCAGGATAGCTATGACAACAAAATGAAGCAGAAACATTGCATGCACAGGAGTACTGTAGCCCTCAATCACACACTGACTTCCATCTATTTGTGAGGAGTTCCAAACTTCCCTTCCCTGAGATCAGTCTTCTCCTCCCAACCTCCCAGAAGTAAATGCAGCAGAAAACTCTATGCCCTGCAGGGAATACTGATGCCAGACTGGGAGAAGAAAGAAAAATTCCCCACCAGTGGGTCTCAGAGCTGTTTGAAGAGAGATTCATCCTTGTGCCAAGGGATGAGGAGGATAAATAATAAATCCATGCAGGAATCAGGAAGCACATAGAGCGTGGCCTGATCTTTTTCCAAAGGATGTTTTACCTGCTGTGTCCAAAAGACTCAAAGGTGTTTCCCCTAACTTCAGAGCAAGGTTGTTCATGTCAGATCCACGCTATTAGTGTGTCACTCCAATAAAATATATTCACACCCAGATATCTGCAGGAATTATGCCCTGACAGACTGCAATATCTTGGATACTCTTGGCAAAGTAAACTTCTTTTTTTTGTCTCTTTCTTTTTCCACACCAAAGTTCTCTCAGTTTTCTCAAAAAAAGCTTGTCCTTGTGCAGAAGTTCCTCCTGATACAAAGTTCCTTTGTGTCACTTGTTCCTCTCACTAATGCTTCTCTAATAGAGCAATTACTTTATTATGCAGAAACGGTGGTAAAACATTATTATATAACCCTCAAATGCTTCTGTCAAATTGGAAGTGTTAAAAGAATGAGGAAACTTTGAGATAAATCAAAACACGTGACACTCTGCAAAAGGCTTTTAGACTTTCTTTTGAATATTTCTAATGTTCTTTCTGTAATTTCTACTTCAGATAAATTCTCCCAGGTTTTATCTCTTATTTCACAATAAGTTACCTATGACACCTAAAGATTTTGACTGGATTTAATGTTATATTATTCTCCTTTTTGCTCTTTTTAATCTATTTTTATTTTAATGCCAAGATTATCCTAGCATATGCCTTTCACACTCTCTTATTAAGTTTCTGTAAGGCATTAACCATTCTTGTACAATGAATTCTATATGCATGCCAGCACCTACTGTTTATTGCTGTTTCTTGGATTTATTCCTATATTTTATATTACTTTTGCTGTTACTGAACTAATTCAAAATATTAATGTTTCATTCAAATGCCACTCTGTTACAGATATTTAACACAACTGCCACCCAAATTTTATAGGGAGGGATCTGTTTTCTCCATTCAGTTATAGTTTTATTTTCCCCACCAACAATGAAAAAGCAGCATGAAACATGCTACTCCCTTTCTTTTCTGTGAGATTTGATGGGTGTCAGTCCAGAGAACACTTTGTCTTTCAAAGATGAGGCACATTTGGGAGTTGACAAACTTTGTTTTACAAGCGATGGCATTTCACAAAGTACAAATGAGTCTGGAGAATCTTGGAAAATTTCCAGATGTACTCGCTTTTTAATGAAACCACAGATTTTTGAATGCTACAGCAAATGTGAGTATATGCATGTGGAAATAAATGACCATAATGAAGGTGCTGCTATGCTTGCCTTCTCTGGGATGTTCCTGCTTGGAACAAAAATAAAGCCCAAGAAAATAATGGTAAAGCCCAAGAACCCCTGGGTCTCATCTCAGTCTGCCCTAACACTTGTCTGTGTTCAGTGCAGGCTTCTCTCTGTATTCCTGTGCCAACAATCCCACTTTTTGCACATTATTCTTGTACAGGCTGAAGATGAGGATCACTATAAGGTGCATTCTGGTTTAGAAAAACACCAGTCCTTTCTCTTGCCAAGTGTCCTTATGCGTCAATCTGCCCCACTTCCAAAAGCACCTTCTGGAACAGCCATGCAAATGCTTTTAATCAATCACATTTAATAACAATGATTGAGGTATGGGCAGTGGAGACAAGCCACTAATAACTATTGTTAGTCACAGCTTATTTTCTTCAGAGATGGAACCTGAAAGTGAAAACGATGAACCTATTTTTGCCATCCAGTCTAAGTGAAAAATCAAACAACAAACGAAACTCGGCATCCATAATGAATAGCAAACTGTGCTTTGAAATTCTAATGATTTAAAGTAATATTGCCAGTAATATAAAGCAGAACTTCAGTGTAACTGCATTGCTGAGACCCATCCGTCTAGATTTAAACAGCAATCTCTCAGCAGCAAAGCCCTCAGTTCTCTGAAAAGGTTGCCAAGTTTTTAAGAGGCATGATAGGGGTATGTCATTTTCCATCCAGAAGGTAACAAAGATTTTTATCTCCTTTATCTTCAGTCTATACCCCATGCTAAACACCCAACAGCAGCAAGCCATTGCCACAATACCAAAACCAGGCATGTTTGGGGCTTATTCCACCCTTGTTACTTCATCCAGTAGCTCAGAAGCACCTGAAAACTAAGTCAAGTTAAAAGGCGTTTTGATTTGGTCAGTCCAGCTAAAAGGCATTTTATTAGCTCCATGAATGAGCCCATGTCTGTGTTACTGCTCCAGGAAAAGGGACAGGAGTTATATTTAAAAATACCCATCTCTACACATTCTGCTAGGATGTCCTGTGGAATTCACCCAACCAAACCCCTTGGGCTGTCTTCTGAGACTCTCTCACATGAGAATGAGCTGAACACACCAAGGCACAGTGTGCTGATCTCTCAGAGAATGGTGAATTCTTCAGTGAATACCCAGCAGGATATTTTATCTATGTCAAAATCTACCTCTGCATCCATTGCCAGCAAGGAGAGATCACCAAAAAGTTGCTATTGTGTCCTGTTTTGTTTTTGCATGCTCCCAAGGAGCCCTACTGGTGTAATAGTGCTCACAGGCTTTGTAGGACATAGCAGGGGCCTCTCAGCTAGGGAGATTTCCAACTGTTTGATCACCCAGCCATGCAGACCTTTCAGACAAACCCTCCAGAGTTTTCAGTCAGCGAGGTACAGCTGCTGCTGTGAGAGCTTTTGAACCAAGCTGTTAATAATCATGGTTTTCATCTCAAAGAGAAGTCGTTTTAATGCATCTCTGCATCCAGCTGTCCCCTTGAAGTCCCTGTGCATCGCGGGGAGATCAAATGACCTTAGCCATATGGGAAGAGAAATTGTCAAAGAAAACAGAGACAGGCACACATTCTCATTCTCCTTTGTCACCTCCAGCTCTCTCCCCCACTTGCAGAACTTCAACATGGAGCCAGAGGCTGTTCAAATTGCAGAAGATTGTCCCAAAGAGAAGATCAATAATGCTGCTTTCCCCCAGCCTCTCCAGAAACTCTCTCCATATGGATGGTGCTGGTTTATTCCTGGAAGAATTGAGGGTTGAAAGAGGCAGTTCAGTTTGTTCCTCTGACTTCATCAGATCAGCATTTTAATCACAGGGAAAGGTCAGGTGGTCCATTCTCCCTCCTCCCCTCCTTTGATGTGAGACAGGTGGGCATTCACCATGCCAAGTAAACTGCTTATGGGAGGATATCTCTCTCCCTCTCCCTGTCAATCTCCTGCTTGCCAGGTTAATCCTGAATGAAATGGAGGGTCAGCTTTATCTTCACTGTAAATCTGCAGCTTTGGCCTTTCATCAGGAATCCCATAAAAAGCACAGAAGATGGCAGAGGACGACAGGCACTGCACTGATTTCACCCAGGCTGCATGAGTGTCATGTGCTCAGGCTGTGAGTTGTTCCACCCTTTGATTTGGGAAACAATGTGGGCTAAGATTCCCTTTGCCCTAACTTGACAGATGAGTCTTATCTCCATCTACTGTCCAAATGAAGAAAGCAGAAGGCACAGACATTGAATGAGTTTGATGGGGTTTGTAACAGTTCTGAAATAAAGCCCAGCACTCCTGCTTGATACATCAATACAGCATCATTCCCTCCTTTGAAAGGAATAAGTACCAGAGGGTGCACTGAGATGATGGGCCATGGGGAGAAGAGTCTCAGTTTACTACAGGGATCAAATTCCCATTAGACCCACTGGGAAAGCCTTTGCCTGTAAATTACACCAAAAGTTAATGTGCATAAAGGGCTTCTCAGAAGTTGATTGCAGTAAACCACAATGCTGTGGTGTTTCCATGTCAGAAAAATAGCCCATATGTTTTGTTTTCAAAGCATCCCTTGTTGAAAGGCAGAGGGGAAAAAAGCCAAGATTTCTTTGGTAGAGTAGTGATTTCTCCCACAGGAATTCTGTGTCAGAATTACTCAATTTTCTAATAAGAATCATCATGAAAGCTTTGCAGTTCTCATTAATTCCACCTCAACCTTTTGAAAATAAGGCTGTGTTCTTCCATGAGAAGAGACCATGAGAAGAAAAACCTATCCTTGTTCTCTAGACCCCCAAAGGAAAGGAGATTCAGCTTTGCTCGTGTAATTTCTTATCAAGCAAATGTTATTCTGTTAATCAATAGTTGGTCTAAAGCACAAATTCTCTTTTTTGTACCTTAGTAGTGCCTGCAGGCAGAAGAATGTCTGCTATGTTATCTTTGTCCTCTCTAGGAGACATCTTGTGATGAAATCAATGATGAATTCTTGATTTCTGAGACCTTGATTTGTGTATGATGTGTTTGGTTCCCACTCAGCACAACAAAAGTCATAACAGCACACAGATCAAAAGGAAATACTAAGTCATGGATATGAACAGGCTCTGTCTTCATCAGCCTCTGGAGGAGAATGACCAAGTTTCCCTTATTTTAAAAGATGATCTTCATTGCATTAGACTTTTCTTCCCAAAACTGTACTAAGATAAACTGTTTTGCCTGTATGAAAAGGAAAAAGTTCATCCAGTTCTTGGAGATTCAAATCTCCACCCAAAGAATCCACCTAGATTATATTTAGGTCAGCTTTTCATAAAATGGAACAATCAGGGGAATAAACCCAGATTTTTAATAACAGAAAATGTCTACAAATATTTTCTTGATTTGGATTCATGTTCTTGCTTCTTACCCATTTTAAATTAAGCTGTATTTTCTGAAATAGTCTCTTCTGAAGCAGCAGCACAGTAATGGTCTCTATGGCACACAAAGCTTGCAGGATTGCAGGACAATGCATTTGTTCAAGAACCCACCACACTGCTTACCCCTAACACTGCCTCCTCACCTCCTGCAGCACACCTGGGTTTGTCCAGGGCAGAAGGGAAGCTGAGCTACTGCTCCTGGTCTCGTTGGAGAAGGTTGTTACTCTCTCTCACAGAATGTCTCCCCAACTCCCAGGAGCATTCTGACCTCCCAGTTCCCTGGGGACAGCAATCAGCCAGCTTTTCCTGGGAATCCCAGCTCCCCATCCTTCCCTGCAGAGATTCCCGGGGCTGGATCAGCGCCTCTGTCCTCGGGGGCAAACAGGTGCAAATACACTGTCTGTGAGACAAGAGCTTATTAAAAGAACTAGGGAAGGCAGGAGGGAGTTATTTTCTCTGCTGATCTGGTGAGAACAGCATAGTCAGGAGATGGGAGTCAGGAGAGCCCAGTGGCACCTGTGGGCACTGTGCGTGGATTTGGGATCTCAGAGCCTGAGGATCCAGGTGTGCACACACCAATCCAACAGGCACAGGAGAGGGACATGTCTGCCCAGCATCACAGCCAGGTCATGAGCAGCTGCTGCCACACACTGCCTTATTCTGCATGCCCACTGACTGCTCTTGGAGCCCTGAGGAATAAGAGGCTTTCACCTGCACTTCCAGAGGCTTAAATCCCCCCAGATTTCACTGCAAGAGTAATTGTCACAGACATCTCTTATGAAAAATCCTTTCCTTAGGATTTTTCCTCCTGAGAAGCTGAGAGGCCTCAGGAACAAAATGTAAACAATGATTATCTGCTGCTGTGGAATGCAAGAGGTGAATCTTTGATTGGCCCATGTTGGTTGTTTCTAATTAATGGCCAATCACAGTCAGCTGGCTTGGACACAGAGCCCGAGCCACAAGCCTTTGTGATCATTCTTTCCTATTCTATTCTTAGCCAGCCTTCTGATGAAATCCTTTCTTCTATTCTTTTAGTATAGTTTTAACGTAATATATATCATAAAATAATAAATCAAGCCTTCTGAAACATGGAGTCAGATCCTCATCTCTTCCCTCATCCTCAGACCCCTGTGAACACGGTCACAAGTAATGATGGTACGAGTTGTGTCATCTATCCTGGCACAAACAGGAGTGATCACACAGAGGCAGCATGTCCATGATAACAACTACTCCAGGAGCAATTTCCAACCCTGCTGTCCCAGACCAAGCAACACAAAAATCCCTCCCCATCTTTTAAACTCCCAGTATGTGTAGGAAATTATTTTCTTTCTGTTAACGCACATCAGTAAAATCTCTGCTGGTGCCAGTAGACACTGCTGGAGCCAACCATTATTAGCCCATATGTTTTTCAATACAAGCAACGTTTTGTGCCTGGTTTGCTGGACACAATATAATAAACTTTAATTCAAAATGCCCATGAACACATTTTCTACTACAGACACTTTTTCCTATTATAGATAAAACCAAGAGGACTGGACCAATGCATAGGACAGAAAAATGTGTCTAAGCCATCACAACAAATGCAGCATAATATACTGAAAATAAGATTATGCTACACAAAGGAACGCTAGCAAGACCTATTCAGCAAACATCTCTGTGTATGAAAACATCTCTTCTTCTATTTCAAAGAGGGAAATTATTGAAACCTGAGAAAAAGACAGGGTGGAAATTTTCCATTGTCATAAAAATATTGATGTAATGTATAAACACATCTGTAGGCATAAAAACAGCTAGGGAGGCTAGATAACTACCAATAATTATCCTCAACTTAGAGATAGATAAACAGGTGTTTTTAAAATATATTTGCATACTGTATGTGAAAGATAAATAGTTTAAACAAATCCATATACCTCCTTCCATAATGTGGTTTATTCTATTAATTTTTTGTGTCTATAATGCAGTACCAAAATACACAATACTGAGTTGCATGACATGGCATAATGTACCATTATATTACATCCAAATAGTCTAAGTTAAACAGCTTGGCCATAAGCATAAAGTCAGCCCCTCAATGGCTAAAAAGCACCAGTTTTAAAGCATTCCTGATATTTAATTTGGTCCCCTGGAGTAACTGCATTTTTTAATTTCCACATGACAACTTGTTTTATTTCATAAAACCTCTGCTTCAGGATGAGCAGTGCCTGTTGCCTGGAAAAATCACCCCATGCAGCATTTTGTCTTCATCATTTAGCATGTGGTTCTGTGCATTATTTATTGTGCAGAATCCAAGCCCTGCATGAAAACAAATTATTAATTTGCTTCTCAATTTATTTTAAACTGTGTTGTTACCAAACTCCAGGGCTTTTTTTTTTTTTTTCCCCAATGCTCATCACCTGGTTTCTCAAACACTGATGTGAGGCATGGTGGGATTATTTGCTATGTTACACATGATTAACTCAGAAGCAAAGGTTTATAAACCATTTTTCCAGGCTGGAAAAGCTGATCCAGCAACATGGGCATCCTGTCACATTTTCATTGCTGCAGGAGAAGAGAAAGGGCTCTCCTCAACCATTCATGACACAGCCCCAAAGCACAAACCCTCCTAGATGAGGATGAGGGACAGCAGAAGATGAGCAGAGCTCCACTTCCCTCATCTGACACACAAAGTTCTGCTGAGCTCACACTGTGACACACTCTTGTGCTCAGCTCAGCCACCACTGCTGCTGCTCCAATCACTCTCTGGGTACATTTTGCACCCTGAGGTCCTCAATTCCCATTAATTCAGCCACAGAAAATTCTGGATAGCCCATCTGTAGGCATTTGCAGAGGAGCTGGCAGTGTGCTCAGAGAAACAGCTGTGACCAGCCCAGGGACAGAGAGCAATTCTAGTCCCAGCTCAGGCTGTGGAAGGATTTCAGCAGAGTCCAAGACCTGTCACAGCTTCCTCTGAGGGCTTTTAGTGCTCTGTGCAGGTTCACAGGAGTGAAAAACCTCAATGTTTCTTCTGTGGCCTGGCAGGAATTTGAGATTAATGTATGGATATCAGCCTCCTTTCTTCTTTGTTGCATAGCAGTGCCCCATGGTGGTGAGCAAAGGGGTGTAGGGAAAAGCTCTGGGTTACCTTCAGGTTCTCCTTGGGCAGGGAGGAGATGACGGTGGAGGAGGGAAGGAAAAGCAGCAACCCTGAAAGCTGAGGTTGGGACCTGCACTATCTCTGTAGGATTTTTTATGGAGGATTATGCCTTTTCTTCCATGGTTAAAGCCAAACCAGGCTCATGCAGCCCAAGTGGCATTGGCAGTAGAGACATGAAAAAGTTGCACCCACTGTTTCTCTTTGAACCCTACAAGCCAAGTGTTTCCCTAACTGCTCTTCTTCTGCTGTTCCAAAGCTAAAACAGTTTCTACAAGGAATAGCACAAGTAAGTCCACTGCTGCTCACTTTAAGTACAACAATCACAGTAAAACTCAGTTAATGAACCACATAAAAATGGCCATCTGGTTTTGAGCTGATTTTTGTTCCCTCTAAAGCTATTCCACTAAACCCAGCCTACCAGGCTGGCTCCCAAAAACACAGATCCAAACTCTGAGCTGCTCCATCCCCAAATGAGCAGCCATTCTGCTACCTGAGCAGTTCCTGGGATTTTTTTGCATCTATTTCTCTCAAAGCCAGGAATCTCAGCAGTTCTGCTGACAGAGTAAATGCAAGGATGCAGAGCAGAGAAAAGCATTTTGCAAAATGCATTTCTATTCATTGTCAGTGGAGCAGCACAGATACCTTCCCACTTGTCCTTAGGATAACAATAGCTGTGCCTTGTCAGCCAGCCAGCACGACAGCTCAGAAGGGGCAGCACAAAAAACTGAGAGCTCCAAGTTAGCAAACAGCAGATCCTGTGTCTGTTCTGCTGGACACTGCAGCCACTCACAGATAAATCCCTCTGCAAAACCAACACCCACCACTGATACATAAGATTTGCATCTTTTCCCTGTCAAACCGTAGCATTTGGGAACCTGCGAAGTCCAACACAGCAAGACAGAGTTTGAGCCAAAGATCTGCCAACGGCCCCAGGGGCTGCCAGCTTTGCAGAGTATGTGAGCAGGGACTGTGGCTTTGGGAAACATGTGAAAACCACTCTGAGAGCCAACAGGAAATCTGGGACTCCTCAGGCAACACGATGTATCCTGCCATGGAATAAGATGTTCTCAGGGGCAACCAAGGCATGGGCAGTGAGGAGGAGAGCAGGGGAAAGGGAAAAATAAAAATGTTTCTTATTTGTATAAATGATCAGAGGGTGGGGTGAGATGAAGGCCAGGGCAATGAGGAGGAGGAACTAAAATACTCTACAGTCTCAAGGGATTCAGGGTCACAAGGCAAGATGTTGGCTCCAGTTTTCTATTGCCCATCTTAGCAAGTACCACCTGTTTTTAACTAACACCCAGATACCTCCTCCTAGCACTAAAATAACCAAGAGATCTAATCCCAAATCTCCTGGGATTTTGCATTGAGGAGGCTGCCTGTAAAGATGGGATGTCAGACTTTTCAGCCTGGTCAAAAGCCATACATGGGGAGGGTGTTTACTTCTGCCATGCTGTGAGAGTGGCAACCAGCCCAGCTTTGACTGAGGAACTGCATTATCTGTGTATGAGAGACAGAGTGGGGCTGGGCAGGGGCTGAGGAGCTCAATGTCATGCAGTGAGAGGTGTGAACAGAACCAGGTAACACTATCCAGGCCGGAGGGATGGAGGTGCTAACTGCAGGATCACACTGGAGAGGGACAGTCAAGAAGAGAGGGCAAGGAGGAACATACCAGGGTTAGAAAGAAAATGAGAAATGACAGCAAAATCCTCAGAGCTTGGCTCTGCCATGCTGACACAAAACCTGTGAGACGGGGAGAGGGTTTTCTTAAATCTGAATTTCACATTTTTAAAGCCGCACACTGTAAGCGGCAAAGCACTTTTTACCTAGAGATCTGAAATGTCATGTCTTCCCTGCAGTGACATTTTGGTGACAAAATGCAGCTGCACTTTGAAAGGAGTTTTTGCTATTCACCTTGTCACTTTGCAGAACATCCATAGCACGTTGCACTTCCAGGGGTTTGAGCTGTCTTTGGAGGATCACGTTCCCTCATAGCACTGGGAACAGTTTTGAAGAACTAAAAAATGTGTTTCTTTCCGTGACTGCTCAGTTACAAAGTGCACTGTGTTCTGGATTTGTTCTGCTTGATACTGCCCTTACCAAAGCCAGGCTGTGGGTCTAGGAGTGAAAGTGTCTGTGCCAGGAAGAAATGGGGGAGAAGGTGACAGACTGTCTCAAGCCTGGACATTCCTCCAACTGGAATAAAAATCTGTCCCAGTGCTTGGAAGGGAGGTAGAAATTTAGTCCTGTGTGAGTGACTGATGGAGAAAGGATGATTTTATTCTCAGTTTATAAACGTTCCCTCATTCTTCACCTGAAAGCTTTCTGCATTCAAAGCAATATTATGTGCTAACAGAAATGGATAATGCCCAGTAATACCCTGCAGAATAGCCTGTTGTAAGGAGCAGATACGTTCTTCATGCCCAATAAAAGAATATGAACCAGCACTGACAGTCCAGCAGGTCACAAAAACAAAGCAACCATGTTTTGGACAGCTGTTGCAGAAAATAACAAAGTGTGGAGAGATGTTATCAGCAAAGGCAAACATCATCCAAAGTTATTATTTCCCAGGCCAATACTTTCCAATTGTGTCAAGTAAAGGTCTTTTTTATCACCTGATTTTTTAGCAGAGATAGGTAATGGTATTACAAAGTTAAGCTGGTAATTTTTTGGCTGAAGGCCGAGGAAAGAGGTGAATCAGAACAAATAATTGCCATCAACCCCTCACTTTCTGCCCTTCGGCACTCAAACCCCCACATCAAATTGAAGATATAACAAGAAATATTTTTTATATCCTTCAAGTGAATATAGAATTTTTGGGAATAAGTCTTGTACCAAGGTGGGATTTTGTGGCACCAGGGATGAATGCTGTGCTGCCTTGTGGTTTTACCAATTCCATGCTTGCAGTATTCCTAACTATTTCTAGCTTAGACCTCCTCATAGCTTTGTCAATGAACTGCACTTGTGATTTTAAACTATAGGTTCCAGTTTAGGTCTGGATCTTGTCCATTTCTGTTCCCAGGTTATGCAAACACCAGGACTGTTATGTTAGAGAGCATAAGAAAAACAGATGTGCACTCAGCTCTCAATTAGCCAAAGAGGGAGAGGACTATAGCCTGGATACAGCACAAACATGATCTACTACAAAGTACAAATTAAATAGGCTGTAACAACATAGGGCCAACAAGTTATACTGCCAAAACATGAAAGGACAGCAGGATAATTTTCTTCAGCATGCCAGTTTACCTGCAGAACTCACTGACACAAGGGGCTACAGAGGGCAAACCAGTGTTTGAAATGAGAAGTAGAAGTTGTTGACAGTTACATAAGCTTGGATAAATACGTCAGGGTTGATCAGCCCCCACAATTAGAGTTTCAAAGCCAATTGCTATCATCGGGTTTTATAACCTCCTCTGCATGCTTGGAGCTGGTCACAGAGACCTCCTGAGACACAGGGCTGGGACACATGAATCCTTGGGCTGACCCAGGTGGGTCAGTGTTTTTGCACACCCTCTCCCTCATTTTCTGTGCCTGCAGTATGTGAGGCTTTGATGGCACATGGAGCAGTCAGAGGATGCTGCTGCTGCTGCCTCAGGCACAAAACTCCTGTCCCCACAGGGCTCTGGGCCACGTCAGCACAGCTGCACACAAGGAGGGCTCAGGGCACCTGAGGAGTGCACACAAGTGGCACTTCACCGTGACTCTCTAAAAGCTGCTTTATATGCAAGTAGCTTGTCTAGGCAGAGCAGTTCCCACCCATCCCTCAGGACAAAATGAGGCTTATGAAAGCACAGGTTCCCTCCCAAAGCACGCTCCCTCTTTCACAGGGTAGCTCATGCCACAACCTGGGCATCTTCCCCTGCCAGGAGGAACACATCCTTGCAGTGGGAAAAGAGAGCCAGAGATGCCTCTCCTTCATCCCATGGCCAAGCTTGTCCACCAGGTATGATCCTGGTCTGGGACACTTCCCTCTGGTCCTTGGGACCTGTCACAGGGCACACCCAACACCAGCACCTCACCAGTTTCAAGAGTTTTTGTCACTTCCCCAGAGTGCTTGAGGGTCCTGGGCAGACAATTTGACAGGGAGGAACTTGCTCCTCACGGGCAGATCTGTTTCCTCGTGCCCCTCAGCCCTCGGACACGCCGAGCTCAGGCTGACAGCGCTGTCAGGTCCCATTCATTTCACAGCAGCCCGTGGCTCACACCTCCCCGCTGCCCTGCTGAACACAGCGAGAGCTCAGCAGAGCAGCCTCTGCCCTCAGCCGGGCCCTGAGAATGAGGCACAGCAGTAATTGCCAGCACTCATCACTGAGCAGTGAAACTTCAATGCATAAAGGCTTTTCAGGGTGTGAGGTGCAGGTAAGGGCTCCCGCACGCTGATGCTTCCAGAGCCCAGCCAGCCAGGAGCTCGTACCAGCAGCCTCAGCCCAACAGGTCCCTGATGGGGGATTAAAGAGGAAAACAAGCCCCAGCACCTCTCTTGTTAGTTCAAACTGTTCTTACCTGGAGGGTGGAGAGAAGGACTTGCAAGCCACTGGCTTCTTGTTCTGCCATGCTGCTCCCCACTCACACTCCCTCCTTGTGGCAGCAGACACAAAGCAGCTCGAAAGCCAAGCTGCCAACTTGCCTTGCTGCTGCCCCTGCGTCGTTTAAGAAATGAAGGACTAAACACAGATCCCCAGGCACACGCACACTGCTACCACCAATAATCACAGCAATGCAACTCTAGACCTCAGCAGGAGAGATAAATGTACCCCCTCCCTCCCAGCTCTCCCTCTGTGACGAGAAGATTAATTCCTATATAAAGAATCCCGGGGATTAAGGAAAGTGCCCAGGAAAGGTCTGGGTGCTTGGTGTGTGCTAGGGGGAGCGTGGGGAGGGTGGCAATAGCAACAAGAAAGCAGAAGAGCTACAAACCTCAAAGAAAGCCAGGGAGAAGGGAGGGAGCAGCGCTGGCTGCCTGACAGGCATTCCCAGCTGACCTGCTGATCCGTTCCAGACCCTGCCTGTGGCCTGCTCTCCGTTTGACTCCGTTCCAGTGAAACCGGAGCCCCGGGGAAGGCAGAGCGAGCGGGAGAGATGCCCTCGCTCTTAACGAGCGCTGACAACGAACGGAAGATACACCCGGCATGAGGGACAGGTGGAGCGGGGCTCAGCAGGGCTCCTGGCTTCCAAGCCTGATGATTGTCCCAAGTGGCAGCTGCTGTGGCCACAGGCAGTGCCCTGCAGGGCAGGGAGTGACATCTCATGGAAAGCCACATCTCCAAGACATGGTTTGGGGGAGAGTTTGCTCCAAGGGCCCCTAGATTGATCCACACATACCTATATCTGCCTATAAACACAGCACCTCAGAGCCTGGTTGGCTCCCTGGTGCACAAGACACGCTGTAGTACAGTTGTAGTTGTAGCTTGAATTCCTAGGAGGGCACCGAGTCCACTTTTAGCTTCGGCCCAGCGATATCAAAGGGCTTGGTAAACAAGAAGGAGCAGATAAAGAAGTTGAGTAGAGAGTTGGATGAGGATTTTCCAGCAAAATATTTTCAATGTGAAAAGGTCAGTTGGTCCCACAACAGGTATTTTTTTCTGCTTTCTCAACATCAAAATGAAATTTTTGGTCTTGAGAGATACCACTCCAGGATGGTTAGAAGTCTGTCAGTTGGGATAATTACTGGATATGAAGAAGACAAAGGTTAACTCTTATCTTTCCAATTTTGGGGCACTAATTTCAGTCTTTTCACCTCTAGAATTAAAGTTATTCTGGTGGAGTTCTTTTTAATTCATCCCTTTTGAAAGAATAAGGATTTTTGGAGCAGTAACATAAACCTGGGTCTCTGGGCACAAGGCAGATGCATACAGAACTCAGTGGCACACAAAGACACGGCAGACACGCAATGTGCACACACTGTCCTTTGCTGATGTCAGTATAAAACCCTAATCTTCTAAGAAGCAGTCAAATGAAGAATAAAACACTCCAGTCTTGGCCAAGGACTGTTTTCAGATGATGAACCTTCATTGATAAGTGCTTTATACAAATGGTAAGACTAATCCTCCCCAACTCATCCCAGCAATGTGTGAACAAATGGCACAAGCATGACATTCCTCAGTTTCTGTGTGTGCCAGCAGGGTCCCAGGATGTCACTACCAGGTTATAAAATGAAACAGATTAAAATGCCTTTGTCATAACTATGGAGACACATCAGTGGCTTCAAAGAGAGTGTTGGGAAGGCCATTCATTGATGGGCAAGATACTATAGAGACAGCTAGGCAGAATAAGACAAGAAATTTTCTTTCCTATAAAAAATCAGGTTTAAAGACTTTCATTTTCTTTAAAACATGTTTTATTTAAATTTAAAAAACATCCCTCACACTTCACGAAACACCATATTTTAGATATAGAGCTGGTGTTCAGCTATTAGAACACTGACTTTTTGGCCATTTTGGGTAAGTGTCCAGCAGCTTCCCACAGAAGTCACTCTTGTATCCTCCCACTACCAAAATTTGCCACACAAACACAGTACAGCTCTGGGGGTTCTTTCCCATCTGCAGGATTCAATAAAACCTGATAAGAGGCCACAAATAAGTGTGGGGAGAGGCAATGCAGGCAGTGCCCCCAAATGTGTTGGGTGGGAGGGAAGGTGGGTACTGGGCTTGTGAGCAGTGCCAACACATATCTCTTCTGCAAATTATTATAGTGACAGAAAACTACTTCAGAGCTAATTAGGAGCCATTTAAAGAAGCTCTTCCACATTGTCTTCACATTCTCTTTCTTGTGACAATTGTTCCTGTCAGCAGAGCTGTGTGGAACTATTAATTCCTGCTGCGTGGATTTTCAGAAGGCAGCGAGAGCTGATGGATGTAAGCAGGCAGTGGCTGCAGGCAGCCTGGATGCCCTGATCCCCTACCTAAAACACAACTTTGGCCTTTTTTATGGGATTCTAGAACAGATTCTCTAACTCACCAGTGGTCTGGTTCTTCCTCTCTCTGTGAGCTTTAGAAATAATTGCCAAAATTTCACCGCAAATAGGCCAACCCAAGAGGAAAGGGACACCAACATCGGGGGTTGGGGAAAATCTCTTGAGTTCCTCAAAATTTTGGGGTATTTAGCTTGGTTGTACTGAGAGAGTAAAAGAAAATGTTGTACACAGAAACCTCTGGAGCCCACATTTGATTTGAAAAAAGAGACAACTGAGAAAAGTGATTAAAGAATAAGACTCTCATGAAAGACCCCAGCAGAGACAGTGATGTTTACATTGATGTACAGTGTACAGCAAAACCCCTTTGAAACCAAATTTTAAGCTATAAATCATGGAAACTTCTAATTATTCACCATTCCCAAGCCATTTCTTCCAGAATTTGTTGAATTTCCCATATTGTTGCTTTCTAAGAATAGGAGGTCCCCCACCTCAACACACAAAGGCTGAATGAATTAGGAAACCCACAGGGAGCTAAATGCCAGAATTAAAGCACTCAGATCCTCCCATTCATATTACAATGCAAACTCAGTTTGAAGATTAGCTTGTTAGTTTATATCGATGGCATTGTTGTTTCCCCTGTGCCCTCAGGATTATGTGAACCTTAAACAAAATGAAAATTAAACTCCTATCTCCAGCTCCCTGCTAGTGCCAATGGTCTTGTGGGGAGGACAGAGGGGATTATGAACACAAGGCAGGACCTCTGAGCTCTCTGCAGGTGCTGCACACACTCAGTCCAGCAATTTCCTTTCCTGGTGCTCCAGGGCTCAGGCACACAAACAAGCTAGAGATGTCATCTGATCTCCTGTAAATATGTGTACATACACTTAGCCCGTGGCAAAGGGAAGGTAATTCAGGATCATTTCACCTACATTAAAAGAGAACTCAATCCAATTATTTCACATTTTATGAGCATATGAAGAAACCATTAGCATGGATCAGCTGACATTAAGTAATACACTAAGCACAGAAACTTGTTCTTGTGATTAAACCGATGTTTTCCCTACCTGTGAAAGCCTGAAGTTTTCCTCATAGATATGTTGTGCAGCTATAAAATTGGTAAGCTTTCATCCAGAAGCACTTTTGCTCAGATAGAGCATTGCATTAGAGTGATACAAGGTCAGAAATCTTCCTGGATGAGACAATCTGGAAGCTGATGAGAGGAAGACAGAAGTCCTCTGCCAGGTATCTGCAACCACAGTGTCATTGGTTCGATATTTATTAAAAGCAGAAAAACCATACAAAGAGATATAACATATTTAAACAACATTTTACTTTGTTATTAGCGCTTTTCTATTTATTCCATCACCTCCAAAACAGAATTCATGCTTATCCCTCTGAACACTGCAGAATCACATTTGAAAGTAATTTACAGGCTGAATCAAAATTACCCTAAAGAAGTCTTAAACACCACAAAAGCAGCACCAGACTCAATACCAGCAGAATAAAGTGACCAGCCACAGCCAAGCTTCACATCTCCTGTCCAGAGTCTATACCAAGGAGTTGCAGAATTCATTCTTTTCTTTTTTCCTCTTTTTACATTAGCATTAAATGAAGTCCAAATACCAAAATCAGCTTGGAAACCTGTGATTAACCTGAGGATATTTTCCTCCTCATTCTCAAAATATTGACACCACTTTCGCACTCACATTGCACACCTGATTTCTAATAGGATTGATTCAATTTTTAAACCAATGAGATAGATAAGAAAATAGGCAGATTCTATTAAAAATGGGAAGAAAAAAAAAACTAATTGGATAAATTATTCATTCCAAAGCCAGCCTGAATTTTATGAAATGCAGTTGAAATATCACTGTGTAAAATATCCAGTTAACTGTCCATATTTCATTTATATTAAATAGAGGATTGACTTCCCCTATCAAAATTATATGTAGCCAAGAAATATATCTATTTAAATAAAGGGATATTGCTTTTTCTATTTGGATGCTTTTCTCTCTAACAAACACTTCATTTTCATTCTCTTTCATTCAAGCACAATGCTTATCGCAAGTGATTGCCAAAACAAATTCAATATATTTGAATGTAGAGGACTGATGATGTTCCATTTGTGTATGACTGTGCAGAGTTTCACCCCTCTGAATAATGTCATGTTTCCCCCTCTCTCTGGAAATAATTCACTCTTCTACACAAGGGAAAGGGTTAAAATCAAAGTGAAAACACAAGTCATGACAGTGAAATTGATTTTCAGATTCTGCTGGAAGCAACTCAAGGCTCCTGAAGCCACTGGATGGGAAGATAACACCTGGGTGAAAGCCAGACCAGTGGAAACTGCTGGTGTTACTGGTTTAATGGGAGGCTGGGACTGTACAGAGCACCAGGGGCAGAGAGGGGAATGGGCAGGCCTGGCCAGGGCTTGGTTTTTCTGGGAATGTCCCCATCCAAGCTGATTTCCATTTGCCACTGCCCAGTAGCATGGCCTGGGGAGAGGGTTTGGCAGGGATAGGACAACAAGAATGGATTTAAACCAAAAAAGGATGGGGTTAGGTTGGATATAAGGAAGAAATTCTTCCCTTTGAGGGTGCTGAGACACTGGCACAGTTCACCAGAGAAACTGTGGTTGCCCCATTTCTGAAGTGCTCAAGGCCAGGTCAGACAGGACTTTGAGCACCCCAGGATTGTGGAGGGCGTCCCTGCTCATGGCAGGGTGTTTTATTATCTTATTTCAAAGTTCTCATACCTTCTTGGTGATTTCTCATGGCCAGCTCCTTGCAGCACTGACTTCTTCACAGCACAACCAAGAAACTCCAACTCTCTTCTCAAGCAGCTAACCCACTCTTTTGTAGCACTCATATTATTGGACACAGCTGTGGCCTATTAAGGGCAGGCCTGTTGCTAATCTTTGGTGATTAGCACAGCTGCAGCTCCTCAGGTGTGAGATTGCCTTCTGCACTATTCTCTTACCTTCTATCCCTCCACAAGGGGGTGAGATGGAGTGATTTCTAAGGTCCCTTGTAATTTTAAGATTTTATGGCTCTGTGAAAAGTCATATCTTAAACACACAAACACAGTTCACCTTGAGAAAGGTGTATTTAATCTCTTGACTGCTGTGACTGCTGCTCCCACTTTTTCCCTACGGAACATCTTGCTGTGCCCTTCAATGCCTCAGACAGAGCAGCTGGGGAATCCCTGCCCTTTTCCTGAATGCTGCAAGTGTGTTCCAGTCAGATTCTACCCATGGAGATGCTGATTGCACCCAGTGCCCTGGCAGAGGAAACCCCTGTACCCCTCTGAGCCTGTGAGATTTGTGGGCTGCTGCTCCTCTGGCTGGTGATAGACCCTCACAGCATGAGAATCCCTGTCCCACCCCTGGCCAAACAGCCCATAATGCCACCCCCCTGTTGAATGATAACAGTAAAGATGTACTAAAGAAGGAAAAGAGGAGGATGAAATTATAGAAAAATACTTAAATTAAGAGCTTTGGTGCTTTAATCCTCTTTGGCAGATCCCTGGGCAGCAGTACAAGGCAAAGCCCTCTTTATCCTGGTGCTCAGTAAATGTTTCTGCTGGACAAAACATCTTTTCCCACAGATTTAACTACATCAAGCTTTTCTATTACTTATAAAAAGAAAGCAATTTTTTCGTACCTTGACAGCCCCTCTTTGCCACCTCTGCCATCAATTTTATTTTTTCTGTTAAAAATGTCTCTGTTCTAATTTAAAAGTTCCCAGCACTCCCATTGCAAAACTGAGGACAGACACACTCAGGAAGAGGAAGAATCTGGTTTTTTGAATGTTTAAGGAAGTGGACTTTACATCAGCCAGATGCAGTAGTAGACAAAACTTTCCAATTAGCAGAACAAATTGTGTTATATCTGTCCTTTTTGTTTGTCTCACATTTAGCATCTCTGACACACACAGTATGCAAAGGTGGCAGAAAAAGAAAAGGTGGTTTTGAAAAGGTAAGAAACAAAGAAAAAAGAGAGAATTCAACCCAAATCATCCCATGGTTTAAGGAGTCCTGCAAGTGAAGTAGAACATGGAAAGTTGGGCTGGTTTAGGTGATACAATATTAGGACTTAGAAAATTAACTCCAAAAAGAAGAGTTCTCCACTGCAGTTTTTGTAGTAGCACATTCTCCTTCTTGTTTTGCATTGAGGTATGATGAATATCAGTCATCTGTCTCATGAGGAAGCAATGACAAAAACAATGATGGTGGGAGAATCCCTATCCTGTTTCCCCTGGGTCCATCAAAACTGCCTAAATCTGGAGCTGAACTCTCCAAATCTGAAGGAGTCTCAGTACATACACTGAGATTTGGCTAAGACTAAATTTGAGTAATGGTTTGTGACCTAATAAATTTATCAATGCTGTGGAGGCCTTGGAAGGAGCTGTCATCATGAGAAACACAGTTGCAACTGAGGATGGCCTGTTATTTGCAATACTTTGTCATCAAAATCCTCTCCATCCTGAATGATGAACAGTTCTCTATAGGAATAGAGAACACAGCAAAATTTAAAATGCAGGGGAATTTATACTGTGGGGAAGGAAGTCATCTCAGAGACAGAGAAGCTGTAAGACAGAGGGACAGCATTTGTGTACATTTCACTTTGACTGATTGAGAGCAGGCAGGGTTCCCCGAGACTTGGCTCTGGAAGCACCCAAGAGGATCTCTTAGGAGATTAGGTCTTTCTAACTTTCCTCAGAAATACTTTACACTCTCAGCCCCGTGGATGTGCAGAGCAGTGGCTTTTTGCAAAAAGGAAGGAAGCAGTTCAGAAAACTGGCCCAGTTTTTCCCCATCCCAGACCCAGTGCAAACACACTCTGCTACCGGAGCAGCTCCTTCTAACTTAGATCCTTCTAACTTTGCTCAGAAATACTTTACACTCTCAGCCCCGTGGATGTGCAGAGCAGTGGCTTTTTGCAAACACTCCAGATGGAATTGGTTCAGAAAACTGGCCCAGTCCCAGTTTCCCACATGCCAGACCCCAGTGCACACACACACTGCTACAGGAGCCATGTTATGCCCACACATCCTCTCTCTGGTTGCAGCTTCTGCTTCCTCTCCCCATCCTCAAGTTTTTATCCCTGCTCTGCCTCCCTGGAGGAACCTCTGCAGACCTGCTGAAGGAGATGGTTTGGTACCACTTCAGAAGAATCTTCATGTCAAAGCTCAGACCCTGTGGAAATAATCCTGGGCAAAAGCTGTTTCTGGGAGCAGTAGGGTTACTGAAGCAAGGCTTCTTACTGAATGCACTTTCACAGCTGACCAGCTGTGGCTGAGAGCACAATCTTTCCAGCTGAAGTGCTTGGGGCAGTCCTTTCCACACTTTCCTGGTCCACAGTGTGCTAGGAATGTCCTTTCCTCACCAGTGGTACATCATGTCTCACTTATACCCAGACACCTATTTTTCCTAAAACCTTAGTAACTACATTATCTTTGGGATTTCTGCTTCTCTGTACAACTCATTTTGACAAAGGCCAATGAGCTTGTAAGTTTTTAGGGCAAGGGAACAAAATCAGAAAAGGGAGGATTTTCTCAATCATGTTTCCAAATGAAACTAAATTAAAGAACAGCTGTTGGAATAAAAATCATTCAATGCCATTTTCACATAATCTCTGAACACATCAATAATGTGACCCACCATTGTGGGTGGAATGTTCCAGGCCCTTTCTGCTCAAACCTGTGGTGGTTTCTATGAACATGACAGAATTGCTAACAAACCCCAGGCTGCTCCTCTTGTTCAAGCTGTGGCAGCTCATCCTTTTAGCTGTGGATGTGCCTGGTGCATTCCCTGGTGTGTCCATCAATAGCTCTTGACACGTGCAATATGCAGCAAATATTAATCCATCAAGCCTCACAACCCCCTTAATTCCAATACCCCTCTTGGGGAGTGAGACAATTTTTTTTCCAGCTTACACTTTGCAAATCCAGGAAAGAGTCTCTCAAGGACATGTCCAGCCTTGGTGGCAGAGGGGAAGGGACAGCACAGGTCACACAGCCCCCAGTGCCACCACGGGAAAACCCAAAGCAAGCAGTAATATCTGGGATGGAAAGGAAAAAATGTTGTCATCTATTCAGTTGTTGCATTTTTCTCCCCAAAGTCAAAGAGGCTGTGGCCAGGTGCACATTTGTCAGCGTTTCAAGCAGGCAGAGCTTATTACTGATGCCGGAGTGTTCATCTGAACATCTGCACCCTTTTGTCCTTTGGGCAGCATTTGGCGAGCCCTTGGTTTGTCCCAGCAAGCTTCTGTGTGTGCATCTGCCTTGTTCTGGAGGCAGGCTCAGTGAAATCATGAGGGCTTTGACTCATTTCTAATGAAAACTTGCCTCAGAGACCAGCTTCAATTAAGAGTGGCCACAAAGGATGATTCCTGCACCTTTCCCAACACAAGCCAAGTGTTGATTATTCCAGGACGAGTCCCTGCAGGCTGCTGGTGGGACAATGCTGGCATCCATACAGACCTGGCCTCTCAGGTGGGAGTCCAAACCTTGTGAATTCAGGCTTATCCTTGTGGGAGTGGGGAAACAAACACAGAGCCAGGGAGAGCCACAGGAAGCAAACTGCCTTGCAGCTTCATTACCATAAGTGTTTCTTCTTCTGCTCATTATGTGAATCCAGTTCTCCATGCATTTCCTCCAAAACTTGTTGGGAAGGGGGAGCCCCATGGCTTGATATATCCACTTCACCTCCCTCCTCCAACCAAGAACTCGTCAATCACTGCTGACTCTTTTTCAGCAAAACCTTCATTTCATTAAAATTTAATTATTGGTTTAATTAAAATAGGCAAGCAGCAGTGTGAGATGTGTATGGTTTTTTATGGCTGAAGGAGATTGTAAAGTCCTCATTCATTTCCCAAATGAGCTTCCTCTAAAAATTGGGCTGCCTTTTTATAGGCCAATTCTCAGTGCTGCTTTCAAATGGATCCCACAGCCATTCATACAGATTAATTCAGGCAGTGAATCAGATCCTGCTTATTGGCTGTCTTTCAGAACACACTGAAGATGCTCCAGGAGCCCTGTGGTAGAGCCCTGGGAGCCCATGGGTCTCTCCAAATGATTAATTAATCCTCATACAGGAATTTTTCTGTTCCATCTTAATTTATTCACATTGCAAAACAAATTTAGTCTTGGTGAAATGGGCCAGATTGACAAGCCTTGTGCGACTGACAACTGCTCTGTGATTCCTACAGAATAGTGTGACATGGGGAAGGTCCTCCTCTGCTGGTGAAACTTGTCCTGTGACACAGGAGACAACAATTATCTTTTAAAAAAAAATACAAAAATACAGCAGTCCTTGTGTCTTCTCTCAATGGCTTCTCCAGCATCCCTGTTCCCTCATCCAGCATGTTGGGAACACATGTCTGTGCACAGTGAGAAATCAACACAAAGCAGATAAAATACAAAAACCTGGCCTGGGTCACAATACAAGGAGGCTTCCTGCTGTCCCATGGAAAAAGAGGCAAGGGACAGTGACACACTGGAGTGTGCGGATGCATTTCTAGGGGGAGAGACAGCACCACACAAGGACTAGCAATGAGACACCCCAGTGCAGTCATGGCTTCCCTGAGAGCCAAGTCCTTGAGCTGTTAATGATTTTCAAGTAATAAAAGTGGTTTTCACCTCACAATAGAGATGTGAATCTTCAGACTCTCTCGAATCCCCAAACCATCTGGTATTTGGATTTGTTTTAATCACTCTTCTGTTTGCACCAGTGAATTGGGTTTCAAAGAGTTGTGTAGCTCTTTGTAAATGCCGGTTGCAAAATAATCACAACAAAAAAAGAGGAATATTGAAACTTTCAATTCAGCTCATGCTCCTAGGCAGTGCTGGGCTGCCTTCCCAGGGCTTTACAATCTTCAGATCTCTTTGGCCATAGTCTGTGAGGAAATGAGAGAAGCAACCTTTCATTTTGAAGCAACCCCCCCAGACACTTTTGCAAGCACCTGCAATGACCTCCAGTTACCCAACCCTCTCCAGCATCACCAGCTGAGACAGCAAGCACAGGGCTGGGAACAGAGTGTGCTGTTTCAAAAAGCTTTTACATCTCCTTTGTACTCTGGTCTCATCATTTTTCATTTTAAATATCTTCCTACATATTTGTGAAGGCTGTGGATCTCTTTGTAACAAAAAGCGTAGATCAGTCTGCAGGTAGAGGTCTAATTTTCAGCATTGTCACTGAGTTCCCAGGGAGCCTGGAAGCACTTGAGAAAATCATGTAGCAATGCTGGCACCCTATATCCTTCTCCTAAAGGTGAGAGCATTGTAGGATGTGAAATGGAAGGATTTCTTTTCCTCTTCACATGGCTTGACTGAGCAATACCTCATTAACTCCTTGTTGTTGATGCTGAAATGGTGCTTGACTCCATGGATCCTATTGGATCTTTCTGAACACATTAATAGGTTGTCATGGTTGCTGTTTGGAACAAATAAAACCACAGACTGGCAATAGGTTTGAAGAAAAGAATACATACATTTTCAAACTGTCATGCCCACAGGAGAAACAAGGCTGGGCTAGAGAGGCTTCCATGAGAGACAGTAGATCCACAGGACATGGCTTTGTGCCTTCATGTTCAGCCTCTTTGTGCTCTCTTGCCTTCTGCAATAGCATTGGATTCACATCACAAGGTCTTGTGAGTCCCCGCACCTTTGATCTCCTCAGCTGAAAGCAGCCATGTAAGTGTGGACATAATTGTATCTCACTGAGGAATGCTGCTGTAACACACAGCCTCCATTACCAACTGCCCAGCTGTAATATTTGTGTTTATGTCAGCACTTAAAAACCATTGATCTGCAATAAGCTCAGTGTGGGGAAAAGAATCTGATCTAGAGGTCAGAGAACAGAAATTCAATTTTTCCTTATCAGGCAGGAGAGCTCAGCCAGGCACTGTGGGATTGCACAGAGCTCTGCTGCTGCTCCATCCCTGCTGCTGGGGCAGTGCTCAGGGAGATGACCCAGGATCAAAGCTGCTTGCAGTCTGGCTGCAAGGATAATCATCACCATGGCTCTGCTTGGGCTGCCAGGCTGCAGGTGAGCACCCACTGTGGTGCTTGCTGCTGTGCCAGAGCTGCACAGGCACTTCCAAAGCCAGAGCCCTGTGTGTGGCAGCAGCAGCAGGGTGAGCTCTGTGGGTATCTGCTGACAGGTTTGGCTCCTCACAGAGCCTTTGAACCAGGAGCCGCCTCAGTGTTTGCTCTGGGAGCAGGAGGGGTGCTGAACAGTGGGGTTATGGAGAGCAGCAGCCCAGGTGGGCAGTGTAAAATTACAGCAGTGTAAAATTCTGATCTGCAGCACCCCAGGGCTGGATGTTGCACACTTTTAGCCCCCAAGTACATTTCTCTTCTCCCTTTCGCAGACAGATTTTATGAAAAATCCTTTCCTTGGGATTTTTCCTCCTGAGGGGCTGGGAGGCCTTGGGAACAGGGTAGAGATGTTGATTGTCTGCTGCTGTGGAATGCAATAGGTGGATCTGTGATTGGCCCATGTTAGTTGTTCCTAATTAATGGCCAATCACAGCCCAGATGGCTCGGACAGAGAGCCCGAGAAACAAACCTTTGTTATAATTCTTTCCTATTCTATTCTTAGCTAGCCTTCTGATGAAATCCTTTCTTCTATTCTTTTGGTGTAGTTTTCATGTAATATATATCATAAAATAATAGATCAAGCCTTCTGAAACATGGAGTCAGATCCTGGTCTCTTCCCTCATCCAAAAACCCCTGTGAACACGGTCACATTCTCCCCAAAGGCAGACCCACTCTCTTAAGAAAAACCTGAAAATCTCCTCCTCAAGCAGCTCCTGATGTGCTCCCTTGTTCATGAGTAGCAGTGAGCATCCTGCTCCATCCAAACAATTCTCCTTTCTCCCATCTCCTGCAAGGCACTCCCTGCTCAACTCCCCTTCCTTCAGCGAGGACTCAGGAATGTGGTCCTTGACTCCCCCAGCATCTCAACAGTACACTCAGGGTCAGTGTCTGTGTCCTCCTGTCCCAGAAAGGACCTGGGACCACCCATGCTATTCCCCACCTGCCCTCTATGACCTTTTTCTCCCTCACTTTCCCCATTCTTGTCCTTGAAGGCATTAAATGAAGGGACACCATCTTCCAGTAACTGGGCACTTTGGAAATGGGATAACCGGAGTAGGGTGCTCCTCCCAGCTGATCTCCCTGGTCCATGCCTTGCCAGCTCCCTCCTGCACGGGCTGCAGGGAGTTTGCACCAGGCCTCAGATGGGGGGAACAGAGCAGGAGGCAGGAGCTGCCCCACTGGCTCTGTGGCAGCTTCAAGGTTAAGCAAATCTGCACTCAGAGGTGAAGGAACCTAAAATTCCTCTCTGAGTCTTCACTGGCTGCTTAAATAGGCTGAGAAGTTGGTCCCAGCTCATTACAGAGAACCTGCAGGGGAAAAAAAGAGAATTTAGACTGAGCTTGCCCTTTCCAAGCACTGGGGTGTGGGAGAAGTAGGGGCGATGCAAGGGAAAGGGCTGGTGATGGGAAACAGAGCTCATGGAGGGTGCCAGGGCTGGATTCTGTGCTGAACCACAGTAAAACAGCACTGTACCATCACCTGCCAGCTCCTTCCCTTAATCCTTCTGAGCCTGCAATCCATAGCTGGGGACTTGTCTCTAGCATCTAGGGCACCTGGCAGCCCACAGCTCACCTCCCTGGAGGAGAGATTTGTGATCAAATTAAAGCCCATTTCATGTTCCCCTGCTCAGGTCCTTGTCAGCTCCCTGCTCCCCCTGATGTTTACACAGGATGCCTGATTCATTTCCACATGAAGAGCTGACATTTCCCCCTCAAACCCAGCACGGGGGTCATGGGTTGCTGTGTTAAAGGGAAAAACTACAATGAAGAGATTTTTCTAATCACTGCATCAGATTACAAAGGAATGTAAATCACTGAGCAGTGCTTTTGTGTTAGAAGCAGAGCAAGGTTACTCCAGGTAGTCCTCAGGAGCATTTGGATATCTCACATGATACACCCACGTGCAGAAGCTCACAGGAGTTCACATGAACGGCAATCCTTAGGAGAAGTTAACCATGGCATAGGAAAGGAAGATGCTCTGATATTGAGGAGTGCCTCCACCCTGTGCTGCACCCCAGAGCTCCCCCTTCATCTCCACAGGGTCACTTTTTGCTCACTTTTGTGTCCCTCTCTGACATCTGATAAACTGGGGTAATGTCCACTCTTGGCAATGGACAAGAATGTTAATCATACAGCACTGAGAGAAGGCCTGGGAGGAGACAAGGCAGATATGGGACATATAGGTATCAGCTGATTTATAATAAGGTTATTCACAGAAATGTCACTATGGACTTGCAAAAACATCACCAGAGAAGCTGTGGCTGCCCCATCCCTGGGAGAAGTTAACCATGGCATGGGAAAGGAAGATGCTCTGATATTGAGGAGTGCCTCCACCCTGTGCTGCACCCCAGAACTCCCCCTTCATTTCCACAGGGTCACTTTTTGCTCACTTTTGTGTCCCTCTCTGACATCTGATAAACTGGGTAATGTCCACTCTTGGCAATGGACAAGAATGTTAATCATACAGCAATGAGAGAAGGCAGATATGGGACATATAGGCATCAGCTGATTTATAAAATAGTTATTCACAGAAATGTCACTGTGGATTTGCAAAAAAACATCACTAGAGAAGCTGTGGCTGCCCCATCCCTGGAAGCATTTGAGGCAGGTTGGATGGAGCTCTGAGCAGCCTGATCAGTGGAAGGTGTCCCTGCCCATGGCTGAAACTTTAACATTCCTTTCCAATCCAAACCATTCTGTAATTTTATGATTTAACCTCAGTTTTGTCCTCTCCCCCTAATGAAACTCAGGTGGTTCAAGGGGAGGTGGGGAGGAAGCAAACCACTAAAAGGATACAGCAAAATTGTTTCTCTTTTGTGACAAATGTAAAACAGGATAGATGTTGTCCTGGCCTTAGAGGTGTCAGGCACTGCCTGTAATGCTTTTGCAATAAAGATTGTGAATATATTTGTGTTTCTCACTATTTCCTGTCATTTTTGGAGCCACCTGCTAAGGTCCTGCTTCAGAAAAAGCATGATAAAAATGGAGAGCAGGTAAATGTGACCTGAGCCCCACTGAAATGCTCTGGAGGGGTCTCCATGCAGCCCTGCTCCAGCCCTTTTTGGTCTAGAATGAAGAGACAGTGAAGAGGAGGGGAGGACAGATGGGAGCTACCTCTCTGGCAGCCAGCAAACTGCCACCCAAGTCAAGCAGCAGAGTCAAGGAAAAAAAAATAAAAATAATAATAGGGAAAAAAAAAAGGCAGGAGCCCATAATCATTTTATGATTCTAATTTAACTTTTATGAACATGTTTTGAGCTCCCCTAGTCAGACTCTGGTATTGATCTTTTCAGTATTGTTAACTCATAACCAGACCATATTTGAAGACATAAACTTTAAGAGGGATAATAAAGAAGAGCCAGACTGCACCAGCTTTATTCTTCTCAGCACAGGGACTGGGAGCTGTAAATCCTGCTGGAATCAGTGAAATTATGCAAGTGGAGATGAACTCCTGGCTGTGCCAATTTTTTAGATATTGGGCACCAATGACATCAGTCTTTATTTCTGCTTCAAAGTGGAACTGTCTTGGGATATAAAGCAGTGGGAGAGTAAGAAGATAAACAATGGAAAGAGCACTGACTTCTCTGTCTCTGTGAGCTATTGAGAGATGGGCCAGATTGCATCATTTTGGTCCATCTCTGGACCAGCTGCAGATTCTCCCAAAATTAATAATTTCTTAGATTTGGGTCCTTCCTTCCAACTCCATTAAAGATTTGTGCTAATCAGGAACATTTAGATCTTGCAAATGCTTTTAGGGTGAGCTGCCCTGAGCACTAGCACAGGGTGATGGATCTCCTGGCTTTGCTGTACTGCATGTCTGCTTGTGTTTTAGGTCAGGGACATTGCTGTAGCTTGCTCCCTGCTTCTGACTGATAACATGAAAAGCCTTAATAAAAATGTTAATAGGCTTTTTTTTCTCTCCATGGTAACAGCACAAGAAGGACAATTTTCCAGCCTCTGTCTGCTTCTTGGAAAAAAAGGAACATGAAAATACGAGACAAATAAAATAAATAAACATGTGATGTATTTTTTTCTTTATTAAATTAATCTCAGTCTAATGAAGGGAGAGCAGGGTGGGGAGGGGCACTGCTTTCTACCCTGCTTATGCAAGATGTGAAAGGTGTTCTCAGTTTGAGTAGCAGGCTGAAAAACTGGAGGTGTGACTTACACAATTCCTCCGAGGCCTAAAATGGTCTTCAAATTTAGAACAGCAAACAGGAAAGATTAGGTGTGAAGCTGCAGGTGCTTGCTGTCAGACTGAGTGGTCCTTGTGAGACCTTACCCAGCCACAAGGCACAGGGAACGGCATACTGAACCTCACAGGCTCAAGGTGATGCTGAAATCTCAGGAACTCAGCTAAAAATGATCCACAGCTCTCAGTTCTCAGCTCTGAACAATGCCCTGAAACAGGTGAGTTGTTATAACTTCAGGTCTTGTTGCTAACACTTGAAATAGAACAACGCTCTTCCTGCTCAGCATCTCCAATCCCCTCCACACCCTGCAGCTCCCCAGGCTTGCCAAGGTTGGAACACATCCCACAGCCCTTATTCTGCATTTTCCAGCACTCACACCTCCATGCTGCCTCATGCTAGTTGGAATTAAAACACAAAGGAAATATTAAAAAAAAATAAAAGTCTGTGGGTGGGGTGTGTCCTATCCTGCCAACAACTTGGAGGGAGCTCAGGGAAGAGCAGCTGGAATGATCAGGGAACTCAAGGCAGTGACTTTGGAGGAAAGATTAACATTGCTAAAAATAGCCCACATGGATAACCAATGACTAGCAGGGTCTGTGATAAAAGTCCCTGTGTATCAAGGGGTATAAATAATCAAGGATGGAATTAAAGTATTTAGAGGGCACAGAGGGCAACTACCCAAGTGCACTGCTAGGAGTGATGATATTAAATAAGGAAAGCAGGGGAAACAAAATAGGGACATCACCTTCTCTCTCCCTAAATGAACTCTGTTTAACCAGGACTTGAACTAAAACACACTCCAGTCCCTGGAAATTTCCCTCCAGCACAGCAGTGCCCCCTGCAAGAAGGTGACAATTCTAATTTACAATTTATATATTTACAATTTATTTACAGTTCTAATTTACAATTAGAATTGTAAATACAGGGTCTTCTTTAGAGGCACAAGGAACCCAAGACACCAGACTGGGCATCTCTCTTTTTCTCTCAGTGGCCCGTCTGCCCTGCAAAACTGACAGCGACTGTGTGGAGCCAGACCTTGGTCTCTTTATCCAGAGGCAGCAGCTCACTGGAGAGTTTCACCAGGGGAGATTATCCAGCATGGTCCTTCCATGCTGCTTCTGCCTCCTTGGGTTAGAGAGGTGCAAATCACTGAACAGAGCACACACTGCCTTTGCTGCTGCTCTTGTCTCTGTGTGTCCTCAGAGTTACCATGGCACCAGCACAAATCACAGCTACCAGCTCCAGGTTTGACTCACAGACAGGGAGAGAGCTGCCTGTCCCTTCCTCACTCATTCATGCCCATCCTTAGGGAGTGCATCTTTCTCTGGGGTGCATCTTTCTCTGGGGTGCATCCACACATTTCTGTGCCGGGAAATTCCCTCTTGCACTGAGATCCATTCTGCAGTCTTCTTTCATTGTTTGGGTGTTAGCAGACAAGGACTGTGCATATACCTTATGTTATATATGCCATATGTGTTAAGAAAATCATAATAAGTTATTCCACCCTTCCAGAGTCTCTATACCTAAGCAAACACAGTAGCTAAGCTGTATTTTCACTTTCTAAGGTTTTAACTGCTCATGACAAAGTAAAGAAACATACTCATCTTTTTTTGTGAAGAGCTGTTTGACAAGCCATATCCAGAATAATAAATGGCTCATTGTTGGACTAACAGGGTAAGTCTCGTGGAGGATTTACATGGTGCCTCTTAATTCTGGTGCTGCTCAATATTTTCATGAATAACCCGAGTGATAAAATAGAAACAAAACTTATTAAATTTAATCCCAAGATTCTATTCAGAGCAAGAAAATTTACTCCAGAGGACAGGCTTAAAAAACAGCAGAGATAAGCAGGGATGGTCAAAAATATAAGTACAAAGTGGCAACAACTGGTGAAATAACTGCATGGAAGGGGGTCTGGAGTGACCACTAAGTAGAAAAAGAGACAAAAATGTCACACTGCTGAGAAAGGGACAAACCATGCTGGGACACAGACAGCAGTAAGGCCTGTGGGATGCACAAAAGCAGCTTTTTGTTGACTTTGGGCTGGTGCAGGCTCAGCTGAGAACTGCAGCCTGTGCCAGGCACTGCCTGGATCAGCTGGAGGACAGCAGGGAACTGCAGGACCAGTGAAGGAATTGGGGCTGTTTGACTCACAGAGGAGAGGATAAAAGGGGAAAGAAAAACAAAAAACCCACTGTCCTGCTCAGTACATAAACTGGGGCATGAGCAGGGGACTGAGTGTCCAGCTGGGGTTAAACCACAGCAGAACCCTGCTTGTTGTGACCTTCATCTGTGCTTGAGACCTGCATCCTGACTCCTCTTCAATTTATAGGGAGGTGACAATGCAGCTCAATCGGGAATTTTTGGGATGCTGTTTTATTTTATTTGCACTGAGGCAGTATTTATTTTATTTCATCTGACAGCTGTTTTAGACCATTTCACTCTGCTGGAAGCATGATCAGATCCGAAATGTGGGTTGTAAATAGCTGGGAAAACTGCACATTTAAGTCTAATTTTATGTGTCGCATCTTTTATTAATGTTACAACATTTACTGTGTATTTTAAGTCATCATTGATTTTTATTAAAAAAGATATTTCTATTATATGTGCATGCTGCCAGCAAAATAAAATATTATGTTTTTTCCCCCCTCGGTATGAATTCTCATTAATCTTCTCTAAGAGCACAAGAAAGTATGAAGGCAACTCTCTCAGTTCAAGGCAGCATCACTGCCTAAGCTCTGTGACTGAGACATTGTCATGCATTCCTTGCACCAGGATGCAGAAGAGCTGCTTTAACTGCATCAACCAGCATGTGCAAGGTGGGGGCCAAGGCAGCAAAACACTCCCTTGTGACTTATTACTTATCTGGGGCTGATTAGTGCTGGTAATATATCATTAGGATTCAGAGGAGACGGATGAAGCAGCCAGTAAGGACACAGAGTTCTCTGAGGTGTGTACAGGCAGCTGAGTAAAGCCAGGCACAGGAAAATTGCAGCATTTTGGACTCAGTCTCCTGGTGCTCTCTTCACTCAGGCTGTGTTGGGGCTTAGCAATGACACAAAGGTTTTCCAGCAGTAGAGCAGTGCATGCTGCAGAGAATATAGCCCACCCCAAGAAACCTCATTCATTAGGAGTTTTATTACCTAGAATAGGTAAAGTGTAATGAGGACAATGATTTTTGTTTGATTTTCAGCTAGATCAGGTAATGTTGTTTTGCATTATTGAAGGCTTGACTTTGACCCTGCATGAGCTGAGGAGCAGACTATAAAATCTGGTTGCTTGTTGGAGTAGAATGCTGGTAAACCAAACCTCAGACAGTTTTGGTTCTGGGCATTCTGATAAGGCATCTGCAAGCATCAGCTTTAATAATAATGAAGCCATGACAGTGAGGTTAATGCAAACATGGCCCAAATTTGAATGAGTAAATGCTGTTGGAAGTGAAAAGGAGGTATAAGAAGTACATGATTAAGGAAATTTATATGTAAACTGGATACAGGGTGTATGAAATAACATGTAGAGGCCTTTACAACTCTTTTCTCTAAGGCTCCAGCTCCAGCACTGGGGGACCACTGTGTCATGCCACACCAAGGAGCCTGTGAGCACATGAAAGGCAGAACTGCCTGCTGGCAGGCTTTGTGTGCTGGAGCATTGCTTTGATTCTAATGATAAAAAAAGGCTCCTTTTCCTCTCATTTATCTCTTTCCATGCAGGTGTGCAAAAATCAAAGTGCTAATTTCAGGGAGCTGTTCAGACAGGTGAGCCTGCACAGGGAGGATGCCTGGCCCAGATCACACAACCATTTGCAGTCCCAAGCACAGGGAGGTGTCAGCTGAAGTTGCTGGCAGCACCAGGATGGGGCTGCTTGTGTGGGCCCAGCTGGGAACATCAGATCTATGAGAAAACCACCTCCATTTCCCTCCCAAAAAAAACACCTTCAAGAAAGTGGCTCATTTCTGAGCTTACTTTCACCCAAACACATCTCAGCACTCAGGGAGCATCCATCAAGGAGGGGGAGATGCCGGTCCGAGTGCCATTAAATGCTCCACAGAAGCAAGGCCCATCCTCCCTGAAAGTTTTAAGGCTTGGTGTCTTTTTAGCCTTCTTCTAGTCCTCACAATTAAGGCCCCCTAATCAGCTGTTCAATACCACAATCAGCCCCAGCAATCAGCCTCCTGCCTCTGCCACTGATGAATGCCTGGAAGGGACCTCAGAGTCAAGAGACTAATTGACCTCTTTGTAAGAAAAAACAACACAACAACAACAGGAGAGGGTGGAAGTGAGTTTATTCCCCCAGATTTGGGGAGCCCAGGAAGGAGCTGGTACTTTGTTGATGCTGAATTTGCCAGCAGCTCTGTATTTGTTGTGAACAAAATCTCATGTCACCCAAGAGACTGATCTGATCTAGCTCAGCATGAGCCTGAAATCATGGTTGTTATCATAGATTATCACATGTATTACTGAACTATATCAAAATTAGTATCAGAACTCTCTGTCCATTCAATATTTTTAGAGGAACCATCTCAAGCATTCAGTCAATGGGCAGCACTTTCTTCCTCTCTGGTAGTTTAGGCAGAAATAAATCTAGGATTACTGAGCTCTTGTTAAATTATTTATTGTAGGTATTTTCATGGTCCTTAAAGTCCAATCTATGAGCTGGGTCACTGCTTTGTATCCAAAAGAGAAACAACATGGAGTGAAGACATTTTGCATATGAATCACAGCAGCTTCCCCAGTTTAATCTTCATTTTACCTGCTCTTAGCACACCCAGCTCAGTGCTGCTGATTTCCCTGCCCAAGGCTCCATGACAGAGGCAGATGAGAAGTGGCTGAGAGGCAGAGGGGCCATGCTCCTGCTGTATTTCTCCCAGACCATGGCTGGAAACTGGCAGTGTTCCTGCCTGAGAAACCATCTCCACCTCAGAGCTCACCTTTGAAAAGGAAAGATTTGTTCTCGTGTTTCAGATGCATCACTCAGTTTGTTTATTGACCCATTAATTATGGTCTGTGTCTTTCAGTGGTCAGGGCAGAGCAGCAAACTGGGATTACAGCTCCAGTGTGACTCTTAAGAGGCAGAATTAGCAAAGCTATTCAGCCCAGTCTCTGTAACAAGGTTATAATGTAAAGCACTAAACAATTAGCTGGGAGATTTACCTCCCTGTCTTAAAAGCATTTTTATTACTTAATCAATCACAAGCAATTTATAAACAAGGCTGAAATTTTACATGGAGCCATAAGCCTGTCTTATTTGCTCCCACAACAAAGCAGGAAAAACAGACCTGAAGTTTCAAAAGACATTTGATCAATTAAAAAGGAAAAAAAAAAAAAAAGACAAAACTACCTCAAAAGAAGATAAATGATTTTTCAAAGGGAGGAAGGACTTCAGCAGAGGGTGAAGGTAAGACAGTCCATCTGTCTATTTGCTAGTCTGTAACATCATCCATAAGTAGCTTGTAGTAGTAGTAGTAAAGTGAAAATGTGAATTGTTTGGGGCAGAGACTTTGTTTGTCTGTGCATGCCCTCCTCAAGCTGGATCGCAGCCACTGAGTGCAATTGCAAAATAAATGTATTGAGAGTGCTGAATCAGCAATACCACAGGTGCTCCAGGTGCCCTTTTTTGCTTTCAGAGCTTCTGACTCAGTGCCAGGACAGGGCTGCATTAAGAACCTGTTAGGTAGAGACAAGATACTCCTCTGAGGAGAGCTTCTCCAAGCCACAGAGTGCTCAGACTGCCCCCATTTTCTCTTTTGGTTTGCCTTGTCCTCAGCATGGGTTACTGGCAGTAACTCACAGGCTGTCGGGATCTTTAGCTGGTCACAGTGACCCTGAGATTTGTTAGAAATTCTCTTTTCCCAGCCCAGCACTTGAAGAAGGAGTCAGAGCTCTTCATTTCTCTGACTCAACGTTGTTTATTGCGTCTTATCTATAAAAAATTTTCTCCTGCCCTGCCGAGGTCCATCCAGCAGGACAGTTCCAGGCACTCTGCCTGCCCCCGGGGCGGTGTTATGTCTTTATACTAAAAACTACATGTACAATGTTTGCAATTACTTTCCAATACCTATCACCTATGTTAGACAGTGAGCTTCTACTCTAAACCAATCTGTAAGTGCCAACATCACAGCAGAAGATGGAGGCCAAGAAGAAGAAGGAGAAAGGCTGGACATGCCCAGTTCCCTCCATCTTTCCTCCTGTACCCCCATTCTAAAAACCCCAAAATCTACTTTTTCACCTTGTGATAAGTTCACTATCATTCTACCTAATTTGTCATGGCTTGCAGATCTTCATCTAAAGTTGATAACTTGCTCCATGGGTCATAATCAAACCCACACAGGGGCATTTTGGGCTCTGTGCCAGGGTCCCTGAGCCCCCTGGCAGGGTCTTGGCTGCTCAGGACAGCCAGAGGGGTGTCCTGGGTGCTGACACCAGGCAGGATTGGTGCAGACAGCAGCAGCTGACCATGGGCTGCGTCACAAACAGAGGTGCACAAAGATGCCCCAGTCTGGATCCTTCAGGCTGTTTTGCATCCTCACACCACAGCTCTCCTGCACAACTGGTTGGGCCAGTCAGATTTCCATGCTGGGCCTTGGGATAGCTGCCTTGACAGAGATGGGATCAGCACTTGCTGGCTGTGCTTTAGCTGGTTTGGCAGCAGTCCCAGCTGTGCCAGCCCTGTACCTCTGACATTCAGTGCCTCACAATCCTGCTGACTGCTGCGAAACCGGGGCACCGGCACACACATCAAAGCCCCTCCTTGGAGAGAGCTGCTCTGGGCCTGCACTGGAGAGCTAAATTCCCCTTGAAAGAGCTCCACTGGAGGCTAAATTCCCCTTGCCTTGTGGTGATCTCATTCTTCCAGCATCAGCTTTTTACCGGCTCTGACTGCTCTGATCTTACAGCTCCCAGCCCTGATTCTTCTGCCATTTCCCACCCCACCTGCTGGCTCTTGATTTATGCCTTTGCAGTGCAGAAACACACTGATGTGATTCTGAGAAGTGTTACTTCTGTATGTCCCTTGCTTCTAGTAACTACCCAAGATGCAGGTGGATGGAAAAGCAACCAGCTTCTGACGGGGTGATTTTAGGGCAATAAATGGAGGGGATGCTCTTGTGTTTGTGTGGGAATGCAGTGCGGGAAGTCCAAGGCAGCTTCACCCAAACCCACTCCACCCCATCTGCAGCTGAGGGGAAACAGAAATCTGTGCTGCTCCCCATCCCAGGGCAGGAATCTGCTGCTGTGAGGAACAACACCTTTCCTCTTTCCAAAGGCAGCGACAGCACCTTGAAATGCCCAGGCAGACACTCACTGGTGCCCTTCGCTCCTTCAGGAGAACCCTGGAACCACCCACCCACCTAAGACCTTGCTTGTATGGCTGATGACAGCATGAAGCAGCTCAGGGAGACCCTTTGGACTTTACAGATTTTCTCACGCTGTCTGCCCCATGTTTCAGTTCACAGGTACAGGAGGCCGCATCAATTCTCTTCAGCTCCACAGCTACAGGAGGGAAATGCTGCTTTGATGAACAGCCTTGTTTCCAAGGTATTCCTGACTGAGATTTCCTCTCCCTGAGCCAGGTGGGAGTCTCCTGTGCTGGGCAGGCTCTTTGCAGTCTCAGCTCGTCCCTGGGCAGGTCTGTGCTGAGCCCCCAGGACCCCTGGGTGACAGCAGGGAGAGCTGCCTGGTGGCATCACAAGTGGGTCTCACATTTCAAGGCCTGGTAGGAACAAATGTGTCATCACACTGTTGAGTGATTTAACAGCTCTGAGTGTTTTTGACAAACTGGGGCTCCCTGGTTTCAATTTGTGCACTTTTGTGGCTGATAATGAAAGTTAGATGCTCACTGGTTTAGGACTTGCATAGCTGAATCCCAGCTTTTGCCCAGAGAGATGGGAAAAGTCACAGTCAGAAACTGTCACCCCTGCCCCTTTGGGGTACAGATTCCTGCCCCATCCTGAGATGCAAGAACATATTTAACAAAATAAATATCTCTCATAAGAATATTGCAAAATATTTTAAATTTAAGAGGAGAGGAAGTGTTGTCCTAACTGATTTTTTTCCACCAAAGCAGTCACAAATAATACCTGCATGTAGTTCTTTAGCGTGGAATTATCACTGGATGATTTAATGTCCTGGCCCACCACACTTGCCTGAAATAAATATTTCTAACTGGCAATGAAAACACAGGTTAATTTTCATTGCATCCTGGCACTTATTATCAACATTATTTATTATTGATCAAGCACTGACAAATGCTTTCTATGTTCTACAGCCATAAGGAGATAAAGCCCCTGTCCCATTAAATATACACACAGTGTTTAACCAGAGGGCACTGAGAATCCCACTAAAGTCAATGCCCATTTATCTTCTCAGGGGAGTTTCCACAGACAGAATAATTTGGACATGTGAAATTCTCCTGTTGAAGCCTGGATACAATGTGCTCTGAAGGAGACTGTCCCCAAAACTGTGCTCCATCACAGATTTTCTCCTCTAGGAGGGTATGCTGGCATTTAACACAGAGAGGCAGGGAAAAGCAGGTGATGTGTAGCAACATCCATGTTCTGATAAATAAATACTCTGGGAAACAACAGGACCTTGGTACCCAAGCAATCTAAATAACATGTTTTATTGACAAGTTTTATTGCTACAAAAAGCTCTGTCTGCCCATGCCAAAGAGAGAAATGTGGATATTGTTTCACTGAAAAGCTTTGGCCTATTCCTGTTCCAGAGCACCCAGTAACTGATGGGTCCACAGCACTTGTGGGAGAAGGTTTCCTTCTGAGCTTGTTCCAATAAATATCAGCTAGCTAGAAATTGTATTCATAGCCAACATAGATTATTTAATTTCTTTGTAATGCAGAGCTGTTGGTGGTCTAAAAGCAGACTTTCTGGTGAGATTCACAGGGAATGTTCAAATAGCTGCTAAAGAATACTGTAAGATCAAGCTATTATGGCATCTCAGCATTTGTGAGTCCAATTTTTCTGGGGACTGAAAGTGAACTTTACTGTGCTGAGTATATCACAATACCCAGGAAGATTTTAGGTGGATTTCATTGAAAATTCATGAAACTCTTTGAATTAGCCAACCCATTTCCTACACCACTGCTGCAAAGTCTGGCAGGATCAGCAGAGGTTTCAGCGGTGAGTTTTACAATTGTGTGCTGCTTCCAGACTCAGAGATCTCCATCACCTCCTCAGCTTGCAGGGCTTGTGTTTCACTGCTGCAGATGTTTAAAATTGCATGCAGGATCTAAAAAGAAATATTCCGTTTATTTATGTGCACCTGCACTTTGACATTTCAGGAACTGCTGAATTGAATTCAGCGTGGAAGATTTAATATATTTCCACTTTTTTTATAGGATAAATGATATTTCGTACTTCAACCTGTTTTTTAAGCCCAGACTGGCATCAGTAGTGATGCACATCCATCCAGTCTTTCAAATTATGAAATTTAGATGCATTTACTTCCCATCCCACTTCTGCCATTTTTCTGTGTTGCAGGCCATTGATTAATACAATAAGCCTCATCAACTGCAAATGCAGTACAGCAGTCATTGAGCTAATCTATCTTATTTCTAAGCAGTATTTTATCATGTAATTATTGTAATTATTTTAACAGACAAAAAACTTTAAGTACTGGGAGCTTTCTTCTCCACTCAAGCCAGAAATTAGCAAAAAGAGCTTTTCTCTTGTTTATTTAAGCAGCAGCAGAAGTACAGGATTTTCAAAAGAAAAAGAGGAATCACAAGTTTTACAGCTTCTGAACAAGCATTAGGTTTTAATGGGAGAGGATGACAGAATTGAGGGTTAGTCAGAAGAGCAGTTGCTCCATCTAGGATGGAAATCTCATCTCCAACTTGTAAGTAGCAAATACGAGCAGTGAATTTTGCTCTCAGCTCCCATGAACAAAATCAGAGGGTGTTTTGTGAGAGTGAGGATGAAACCCAGTTCTATGGAAACTATTACATAATAAAGGAATCACAGAATCATTTAGGTTGGAAAAGAACTTTAAGATCATTGATTCAACGTTTAACCCAGCACTGCCAAGCCCACCACTAAACCATGCCCCTCAGTGCCGCATCCTTGAAATATCTCCTTTGTAAACCATATTTTTATTCTTTAGAACATAGTTTCATTTATTTGATTTTTTAAAAATAAACATTCTATATGAAACATTGTTTTAATATTCTTCACTTCCTCTTTTCCCTCAGTTTTCTTTTCCTGATACATTTTTCTTCATGATTGCTTTTTTTCCCCCCTGTTTATCGCAGAAAAGGAGGCTCAAAATAGGAATAAACAATACATATGGAAAGACTTAATTGACCCAAATATTCACATACAGAAGAAAGAAAATGTAGCAAAGCTCAACAGATATTATCAAGAAAAAAATTTACTGTTTCTCTGGAAAGGGATTAAACATTGAATGTAAATAATGTGCACCCTTGGCAAGTGTCTTCATACTTCTGGCCTTACCTCAAACACATCATAAACCAGCACAGCTGTGAAAAGCTCTCTGGGGACATTCAGTTTAATTGCCAAAGATTTTCTCCTCAATGCAAGGTTTGCAAATGCTGCAAAATGTGTCTGAATCCTTTCTGTGCAGCATTGATTCACAGTGCTCAGTGTCACCAGGTACTGAACAGCTCCTGGCTGTTTCCAGCTCAGGCATCCACAATGAGGATTTGGGCTCCACTTTCTGGGGCACTGGGCACACAGGCAGCTGTGATGTTACAGGGCATTGTCACAGACATCTTTTATGGAAAATCCTTTCCTTAGGATTTTTTCGTCCTGAGAAGCTGAGAGGCCTCAGGAACAAAATGTAAACAATGGTTATCTGCTGCTGTGGAATGCAAGAGGTGAATCTGTGATTGGCCCATGTTGGTTGTTTCTAATTAATGGCCAACCACAGTCAGCTGGCTCAGACAGAGAGCCCAAGCCACAAACCTTTGTGATCATTATTTGCTATTCTATTCTTAGCCAGCCTTCTGAAGAAATCCTTTCTTCTATTCTTTTAGTATAGTTTTAATGTAATATAGATAATAAAATAATAAATCGAGCCTTCTGAAACATGGAGTCAGATCCTCATCTCTTTCCTCATCCTACAGTGAGAATGGTCAACACGGTCACAGGGCATTGCTCCTTCACCCTGAGCCCATCTGAGCACAGAAATGAGCTTATCCACCAGCCAGGACAGAAGTTTGTCTTTGCTAAGGGAAGGTGGTCCCTGCCCATGCCAGGGAGGTAGAAATAGAAGATTTTTGAGGTCCATTCTTCTGACCCCAACCATTCAATAATTTTATGATGACAATTCTGTGATCACTACCTTCTTTGCAGCTCCTTGGCAAATTTTAAATCCCTTCCTAGCAGTTTGATCTTTCAGCTTAATTTCTCTCTTTTTCACTGTTAGATTCTTCCCAGCTCTCTGGGCAAGGGCAGAGAGCAAAGCAAAGGAACCAGACACTCCAGGATGAGCAGCAGAAATACCCAGAAGCTTGCTGCCCTCCCTGACACCTGCTCTCCTGGAGGTGCATTTTACCCCATAAATCATCTCTAAATGGGGCAGGCATAGTTGTGCCCACGTATTTCTGCCTTTCAATGCCCGCTGCACCTGCAGAAATCGTGCCTTTTATGCCATGGGCCAGTTAGCCCAGCTAGCCAGTGAATCAGGGAGGTCCTGGGTAAGCACACCCCAGGCTCATAAATTAGGTGCCAGCAACTTTGGAAATTGGCCCCTGTCACCTCCAAGCACGTTCCCTTCCCTTGCACACCGTTGCTGCAGAGCTCTTGTGGGATTCACCGGGGCAAGGAGCATTTCTAGGCACTGTCTGAGGCAGCACAAAACGCACATTGCTGCATCTTGCACAAAAATAGAACTTTCAGCGCACAGGAACTTGCTGTGCCAACTTTGTCAGAGGTGGTTTCTGCTCCCTGCACCCTGCTAGACTCTTTCCTTCAGAGCAGAGGATGTGATGTTTCTCAGGGAAGTTCCTGCCTCATCATCTCCAGTTCTTTTCAGCATTCATTTTAAAATTCATTTCCTCTCTTCTCCTTGCATCTACCTCTTAATTTGGCTCATACACTGTTATGAGTTTTCTGACTGAAATTTATTCACTAGACAATGTCTTTATGACTGTTTTGCCTCATTTCATTCCAAAAAATACTTTGCAATACAGTTTCTCTAGAAGCCTGCTTACAAAATAACTTTTTGTTTTATGTTTTGGGTAAAATCTGCAAAGCTCTTAGATTGCTGCATGCAGGACATTAATTTCAGCTTGTGAACACGTTTTTTTCTGGAATCCTGCAGCTCTGTAAGTGGAATTACTTTGATGAGTAAACTGCTAAATCAACACTTGTCTCACTCTCTTTAAAAAATAATTAAATCAAGCCTCCTTCACCTGCCACTGAAACAAACAGAAAACAGACAGATCCCTTGTTGTGACTCAACATTTTCAGCAGCTACCAAGTGCTGTCACGATTGCATTTTTCTCTTCTGTGAATAGTTTTAAATTCACATTTTTTGGCAGAAGAAAGAGAGGTAATATTTCCATTTCCTTCCCACTTTCATGTGTTTCTGAGACTTGAAAAGATTTCAGAAAGCACAGAAAGGGATGGATTAGCATTGCCAATGGGACAGAGGTGACAGATAAAGCTGTGTCACTGCCCAGCCCCTGTCCACACAGATGGAATAGCACTGCTATCTGGTGGCTGCTCCATGACTCATGGAAAATGCCTTGGTTGTCTCAGGCCTCTATTTGGAGGCCAGGTATACATAGCACAGAGGTTTGCCATACAGCTGGTCCCAAAAAAAAAGCCAAGGATTAGCCAGCCTGCCAAGCTTACACTCACTTGGACTGACACGCCAAAAAAAAAAAAAAGTAAATAAAAAAAGCAAAGCACTGTTGAGAGGGGTGAAATGGGGAGAATATATTTGCCAGATTGCTGGGGGACAGGGAAAGGTTTGCAAAAAGTTTCCAACATGACAGTTTCCTGATTGTCATCAGATTTTACTCTGCAAAAAATGAAACAGATAATATCAGCATGTCCCACTTGTAACAGTCATGGAATTGAAAGCTGTCATGTTGTTTCTCAAAACATGCTTTTGAAAAGAAAATGGATGTTTCTTTTGTTAAAAAAAAATATTGTTTTAAAGAGCTGACATCTGAGCTAAATGTTTCAATCGTGTTGAAATGTTACATTTTGACCCAAGATCAATGGGGATGTGAGATGTGTTCATTTAGCTCTATGATTCTGGTACAGTATTTCCAGTCTTTTCAGTCCTATCTGAGTGTGGTGACAAAACCAGGCTAAAAAAATAAAATATTTTCAAGCAGAGAATCAGGATCCCAGCTAGATTTTGTCAATTAATTTGGAAGAAAACTGTTCCATTAGTTACAATGCAGACCATCACTGCTGTTTGGGTTTGGGATGTACAGAAATGTGTCAGCCATGGGGTCTGGATCCAGAGGCACACCCATGAGTGGGGCTGCTCCCAGTGAAACAGCCTGTGGCCACTCAACACCACCCATCCCAGCTGAGGATCTGCAATTCTGTATTGATGATGCCACAGAGAGGTCTGGAGTCGATAATTGCAACAGACCCACACCTCACCTTGCGCTTGACAGCCAGAACAAACACTGAGATTGGCCAAGGCGAAATGAAGCGACAAAATCCATCCTGCAGAGATTGTTCAGGGACTTCCAGGCCCATCTAAGGAAGCCTTGCTTTCTCCTTGACAGTTTAAAGACCAGCCGTGAACAACTGCGGCCGTGACTTGCCGCTCTAAATATAGAATAACACAAATTATCACATGCTGACAGGTTTCAGTTCCAGGGATGAGTCTGCCAGCAAGGCCTTGAAAGCATCTCCACTCAGCTGCCTGCAGATAAACTCACTGGTAATAACATGGCCAAACCAGCAGTTTTCTTCTTCCAGCCTATCTCATGCTCTCCCCCATCCCTCTGAAGTTAAACTCAGCCCACATGAGCACTTTCCTCCTGCTCATCACATTGCAGATGTTTTGTCATTGACATAATTTGATGGGGGGGAATTACAGCCCTGGAATTAGACAGCACATAATTTTTCTTATAGCAACAGTAATAAATCTGTGCCTGGCACTCCATCATGAATCTGGCCCTGCAGACCCCCAGCCAATGTCTTTTCCTACTTCTCACACAATTAAAGGTGCCAAAGCTTTTTTCCCCTCTTAAGTCACACTTGTGACAATTTCACAAAAACAGTATCACGGAGGGAAAGAGTCAGCATCAGACCAGCAAGTTGTGAAATGTAACAATGTCTGGATGTTTGCATTCTGGTGTTGCCTAGAATTAACCTTCCTCATGCAAATTTATTACAGTTTTGAAATAAAAAAAACATTGTTGTGAATAAAAAAAGGAAAAAAATCACAGCAAGTGTTAGGAAAAAAGCATTCCAACCAC